>NC_091946.1:37342775-37942775 GCF_041260155.1 Ptychodera flava | reverse complement strand
ACAAAGGATGATATTGTTGGGATTCATGAAAAACGTTAACGTGATAAAATAATCGCCGAAAGAGGATTTGTTCACCAAAAGTTTAACTGTTACACAATCGAATGGACGGCATGGAGGATGACATTGCAGAACTACGTGACAACTTACAAAATAATTCAACGAAACTTGCCGACATAGAATCAAAACATGAAGCTATTAGTGGGCTTACCTCGACGTTAGACCAACCAAGGAGAGACAACTGTGTTCTACGACGTGCAAATGACGACCTAGAAAATAGAAGCGGACGAAACAACCTGGTATTCTATGGTGTTAGTCAAGAAGAACCAAACGAGACCTGGAACACGTCGGAGGGAAAGGTAAAATCCATTCTATCAAATAACCTTGGCATCACTGAAGACATTGATTTTGAGAGAGTTCATCGAATTTCCAACGCACCAGAAATCCGTGGATCAAAACCAATCATCGCCATGTTTACACGCTTCAAGAACAAGTCCAGAGTTTTCTCGGCCGCTAGCAAGCTGAAAGGTACGGATATAAGTATCGGGGAAGACTTTTCTAAGCGAATACGCGCAATTCGGTCTAAGCTACTGTCTTTTCATAAGTCACTGCTTGATGATAATCCATCTTTGAAGATACAAGTACGCTATGACAAGTTGACATACGTCGATAATAACGGACAGAGGAAAACTTACAAAGTTAATGAAGAAACGGGTCAGATCGTTGACATTAAAGAACCAGTACGGTAGGGGTGTGGCAGAGGCCCTGTGAACTCTAGCTTATCAATATTAACTTGGAATATTCGAGGTTTGAAGCAAAAACTAGGTATTAAACAGTGACTTTATTTCTTTGTGTTCAAAGTGCGAAATTGTAGGCTTACAAGAAACATTTTGTACTGAGAGAGACAATCACGATATTCTGAAAAACCATGTTGTATTCTCATCACCTGCCAAAAAACGTTTTGTCAAAGGTAGACGGAGTGATGGATCTGCTCTTTATATTAAGAAAAATATTGCTGATAAAGTGAGCAGAGTTAATGCTGATATAGATAATTGTATATTTATCAAGCTACATAAGAGTTTATTTCTAATTGATAGCGATGTAATTTTTGGTTGCTGCTATTTACGTAAATGACCAGAGTCCATTCTTGATACCATTGACACTCTGGAAAATCAACTCATTGTCATGAGAAGTAATTTTCCTGGTAGCCTTTTTATACTTGGGGGCGACTTCAATGCCCGAACGGGTACAGACGATGATTTCATTTTGACGATTCGCTGTCTTTTCTACCCATTGATACTGATATGTATAATTCGTCAGATTTTCATGCACCTAGAAATTCGAAAGATACATTGGTAACACAGAGTAACATAAACAGAGTGGCAACACTTGCATGCCTTTTGTTCCATGGTCGTCTCGGTAGACTATTGGCTTTTCATATTAAAATGAGCTTAAAAGGTGTTAAACTTTTTGGAGGCTTGGTTTGTGGTTGATAATTACACGAGATTATGCGAAACATACGACGAGATGGCATCGTACTGCCAGTCGCGTAGCAACCATAGTTACTTTGTGAGCTCTCAGGCAAGAAACACTGCCTCACGCCATCAAAACTAACACGCAGCAGTTTCATAAACATGTCCTTTCTTGGCGCACGTGTAAAAGACGGTATGACTGACCGTAAACCATTGAGTAAAACCAGACAGTATCGATAAAAAACTTTCAAATTTGGTTCAAACACACTCATTATATATTCATAAAAATATTGGAGGAATTTTTAAAACGGTAAAACCCACTTTCCTGAAGCTCAAAACACTCCCGTTTCGCCAGCACATCAATTCCGATCAGCACCACACGACAACAACAACACAAGCTTTGTCGAACATACTTTCGCTTAACAATTGGTGAAAATCCGAAAATTACCGAAGGGTGCATGGTCGGCACTCTTCGGAAAAGAGAGCCAAGAGCTTCGTGAGGCGAGGCAAACATGGATTGCTTACGAAACCGCTTCACGCCTTAAACATAGCTGTTGCCACTCTGTCTGATATTACTCTGTGATTGGTAAACGAGGTGGAAAAGCTCTCCTTAACATCTGTCGCAATTTTGGTATCCACATTGTTAACGGGCGCACAGCCAATGATATTGAAGGTAATATTACCCATGTATCGACGACTGGTGGCAGTGTTATAGATTATGTAATTATGTCATCAGACCTTTTCAGTTATGTTAACCATCTTGAAGTCCTCCCTCGTATCGAATCACATCACTTTCCCATCACTTGTCATCTTAGGTCTAAAAACATCCATACACAGAAAACAAACTGTCCAGTTATTACTGTTTCAAATTCTATGGTTTACCGTATGACTGAGAAATGTAGAATTCATTTCAGTGATAATTTACGTTCTGCTTCTGTGCACAATCTGCTAGAAGATTAAAAAAGGGCATTGCCAAACATAAGTCGTTTGTTAAGACATGCGAATCGAAGTGACGTTAATTGCAGTACTGGAGTCTTTGTGCATGAGACATGGAGGAAGTCTCGTGATAACATTTCGAAGAAAGAGGTTTACAGGATACCGGAAGCGCCATCGTAGACTTGGGCAGCGTGTGTCAGTTCAGAACTGAAAGATCGTGTGATGAAATTCGAATCGAGTTGTGTGGACCCCCAGGACAGCTGTTCGGAAAAACCATATTTTACAGTACGTCACAATTCTAACGCTTGAGTGAGCTCATTTTGAAACTTACTTTGCAACGAAAAAAATGTCGCATGCAGTCGTATTTTTTTGTGAAAACTGAAAACATACTGTGTACCGATTGAGTTGACAATGGATATATCGGTTATTTTTAATTTCAAATTTGTAAGTTTAGGTTACTTGTTTCTTCAATCCCCAAAATTTGCACGATGACCCACTGATTGTTATTCTTGATAAGCCAAATTGTGAGCAAGAGCTTGGCCTAGCTACTTTGCCAGAAAGTATTCACATTGATGGACGGTGAAAAGTTTGATAGCTCACATTTGCTCAACCAAGTCGTAACCATGCCCTCTCAATGATCTAACTAAACGTCCCGTAATGTATAAAATGAAGCACACCGGTATAAAGATGATGGCAGTGATGATTATACTGAGCAATTGTGTGGTCAGTTGTGGTATATTGAGAGACATCCACCGTACGTTATCTCACGACGTAGTTCTAAATCACGTTACTTGTTTCCTCCTTATGGCAGAGTTGTCGAAAACAGCTTTCACAGTGGTAATAAAAATTGATGACGTAATTCTTCAGTTGGCAAAACACACCCACTTCTAAACTATCGTCAATTTCTTGGCTGCCAGACGAGTCTTGATCGTCAAATAGAGTTCCATTTAATGCCTGCGATATAATTTACGAAGAATAAGTTTATTGGTTAAGTGAAGAACATCCTTACATCGATCAGAAACCCGTGTTAACCCTTTGACTGCTGTAAATTTTCCAACCAAAATTTTAATGCAATATTTTACCAATTTTTGTGAACTTTTTTGTAAGGTTTTTCATAATTTTGGACCAAATGGATATCTCTTTTTCGCCGGCTACAGTTTTCACAAAAATTTTGGCAAAAATCAGAAAAAAAATTGACAGTGGTATAATTTATAAAGGTGACAAAAATAAACGTTGGCGCTCAGAGGGTTAAGGTGACTCACAAACTGTGACTAGAAATTACCATCACGTAAATAACGAATCTGAGAAAATGTCTTATGTATGTTCATGCCAACGCTGTTAGAATCATAGACTTGGTTCAAGTCTGTGATTTGTGAATGTTTGAGTGGAGTGAACGCAATGATTTGTATTCTGCTTTCATGTGAAACGCGCGCGTGAGTGGACGCGATGAGTAGGGTGAACGCGATGAGTGGAGTGAACGCTATACAGCGGAGTTTCACCCGGAATCCGGCAGAAACTAACTCACTACTGCGCAGACTCAAACGTGACGCATTCAATCGCTGGGAAAACCTGGCATGAGCTGCCAAATTCCGGATAGGTTTGTACGAAATAGGAGAGACACAAGAGAAACTATTATAAATGATTTTATTTTTTTAAATTCACCGACTTGAACCAAGTCTATTAGAATCACAATGACAAGCTGAACCGAGTATGTGACCCTTGACCTCTACCAATCTAACTAACACCTGTCTCTAAAAAGGCAGCGAAGGTTGGGAAGTATCAAAAACAAACGAGCATAGAAATGTTAAACCTCACACTGATACCCCTCCTAGGGTCGCCAATCAAATATTTACATAATTGATAACTTTTCAAAACATCAACTAAATCAACACGAGACCCGGTATATAGTAGTATCTTACCTGCGCTATAAAATAATGTACTCTGGTTATCGTCTTATTCAACTCTTCGGCGATACGTGTAGCGGCCGGACTGCCAATTTCATTTAACACGACAAGATATTCGTTCAAGTTTTTACTTTGATTGCGCAAATATTCGATCTCAGAATCATCATCTGATAATACCTGAAAATCAGTTAGAAAAAAACTATAGCCTGGTGAACGGAACAGTTTAGTTACTGAAGAAATGATGCAAGTACAAGAATGAAATGTGTAAACTCAATCAGCAACAGAGCTGACGGAATAAAGTATGGTAAATATTATTTCGAGTAAACAAGAGCAAAACAAAGTAGTGCAAAAGATGCAGTTTAGTTCTGTTAATTTAACAGTCAGTCAAAGTGACTCTTCAGAATAACTGATTAACAAGCACTTGTCCCATTGGTGTTCTTATTTATATTTGTTTGTCCTGGTCGTTTAAATGTAAATACAAAGATGAAGAATATTTGCAAACATTCCATATAACGCCAAGTGTCATAAAAGTTATATCGTGACACTTATTTCTCTTGGTCAACTTCAAAATTTTATTTTGTGAACAAAAGTGCTCTTTTCTGCTTGTTATCCCTGTTCAGACAGAATAAAGCCATGTTTGTATTCTGTTTTGTATACTTTTTGGTCAATTCTAATTTTTTTGCCACAACTCCATACAAGCTTCGTAAAATTTGACCCCAATCATTAATTGTAAAATTTGATCCCCCTAAAACGCTTTTGTAAAAGTCAAACCCCTGATTTCTATCCACCCCCTCCTGGAAAAAAACGAATACTCCCTTATTACAAAGTATTGTGTCTCTGAGTGGTTTGAAAACCTCGGAATGTCTTATGAGTATTGGAAATGGTTCTTACCGTACAAATCCGACGTGCTTCAAAGGGAAATGGTAACCGGGATATTGATATAATCGAGTTTCCAGTTCTCTGGAATAGAAACGAAAGCTAAGTTGGTTAATGGTCATGTCGTTATTTTCACGCCATACTTCGTGACAAGGTAGAGTGAGGACACAACTCGCTTGTCATTGCCCATATGCATCGGACATGGTAAAAGAGGAGGTTAGGAAACGCATTCGCCGCTATACATGTCCGTACCGCAAAGTTCGGAAACAAGACCCAAGACAATGCAAAAAGCATAGATGGAATAAATTTTAGCGTGGAATAGGTAACCACACATGCTGATTTATTGAATGAATTGCGCCTGTTTTTGCGAATGATAATAATTTTCAACTTGGCCATATGGGTGAATGACCGCAAGTTTGTTTCAAGATGTCCTCCTTTATATAGTAGGGCTGCTCAGCGTATATCGAATTGCGAGTGAATATGAATGACGATTAAGTATGACAACTGAAATTGAATGTATGAAACCAACATCAAGTGCACTGAGCTTATTGTTGAGCACTTGGACGCTTAAATGGCCAAAGGTAACTGACTATATCCTATATAAACGAGATCGAACGATCCTTACGGAAGTACGATTTTCCGATAGACTCATATCGACCATTGCCAATTCATCGGACGGTGCTTGTTGTCTCTCACGTCAATTAGGAATAGATCAATTGATCAATGCCTTCATTAAAAAATATTAAATGCTTTTGCATGATTTTGCTTTGCATCAGTATATTGATTGGTCGAGACACAGAGTAATATCAGACAGAGTGGCAACACTTGCATGCCTTTTGTTCCATGGTCGTCTCTGTAGACTATTGGCTTTTCATATTAAAATGAGCTTAAAAGGTGTTAAACTTTTTGGAGGCTTGGTTTGTGGTTGATAATTACACGAGATTATGCGAAACATACGACGAGATGGCATCGTACTGCCAGTCGCGTAGCAACCATAGTTACTTTGTGAGCTCTCAGGCCAGAAACACTGCCTCACGCCAATCAAAACATAACACGCCAGCAGTTTCATAAACATGTCCTTTCTTGGCGCACGTGTAAAAGACGGTATGACTGACCGTAAACCATTGAGTAAACCAGACAGTATCGATAAAAGACTTTCAAATTTGTTTCAAACACACTCATTATATATTCATAAAAATATGAGAGGAATTTTTAAAACGGTAAAACCCACTTTCCTGAAGCTCAAAACACTTCCGTTTTCGCCAGCACATCAATTCCGATCAGCACCACACGACAACAACAACACAAGCTTTGTCGAACATACTTTCGCTGAACAATTGGTGAAAATCCGAAAATTACCGAAGGGTGCATGGTCGGCACTCTTCGGAAAAGAGAGCCAAGAGCTTCGTTAGGCGAGGCAAACATGGATTGCTTACGTAACCGCTTCACGCCTTAAACAATAGCTGTTGCCACTCTGTCTGATATTACTCTGTGGTGTAGACAAGAAAAGAACCGTGTACATTGGCGATATACCATGGCTGGCATACACGCGATCTCTCATGCAGCGTGAGCAAAAATCAGGGGTTTTTTTGACGTTCCACCCCAGAATTGCAATATTCTTTTATGATATGATAGCAATAAATCATGCCCAGCGACGGTATACCACGCGATTTTGACAAGTTCACTTCATGTCTGCACTCGCTATCGCTCGTGCATATATGTCGTGAACTGGTCAAAATCTCATGGTATACCATCGCTGGGTGTGCTTTATTGCTTAAATATTATACAGCAAGATAATCAGTTTGGCTTTAAAGCTAAAAATTCCACAGACCAGTGTATTTATCTTCTGAAGGAAGTAATCCAGTTTTATAAGTCTCATAAGAGTCCTATGTTTTTGTGTTTCATGGATGCTTCTAAAGCTTTGGATCGTGTAAACCATTGGACACTTTTTAAGAAACTTATTATATTTTAAGAGGAATTCCACTTATCATTGTACGGCTAATTGCCTTTTGGTAAAGATATCAGCAAATTTGTATTAAAATGGGGATCCGTTGTATCCCCTGTTTTTAATGTTTTAAACGGTGTTCGGCAAGTAGGCATTCTCTCGCCACTTTTGTTTAATGTATATATTGATGAACTGAGCTCTCGTTTGTCGACTTGTGTAATTGGTTGTTTATTTGGTGGTAGAATTTTAAATCATATTTGCTATGCTGATGATTTAATCATTTTTAGTCCCTCAAGCAAAGGCTTGCAGAAACTAATCTATGTCTGTGAGATCTATGCTAGTAAACACGATATTTTGTATAATCAGTTGAATCTCACTTTTGTAAATTCATACAAGTATCTTGGTGTTTTTATTCTAAGTAGTTTTATGGATGACGATGACATAAGCAGACAAGTTCGTTTACTTGATATCCGTGGCAACTTTCTTTTCAGAAAATTTGCATATTGCTCTAGTCAAGTTAAAGTAAAGTTATTCAAGTCTTTCTGTTCAAATTTATATTGTTGTCATCTTTGGTCAAATTTTAATTAAGTTCATACAGCAAAATTCGTGTTGCATATAACAAGTGTTTTAGACGGCTTTTTAATCTCTCTAGGCGATGTAGTGCTAGTACTATGTTTGTTACGTTCTCTGTGCGTAAGTGTGTTCATAATTTTATCAGTAGAATACAACAATGAACAAATTTTTACGTCAAGAATATTTATAATTGTACATATATAGATTCATATCAGTGCAGGCATTGGAGAAATATTTTATACTAGCTAGTATTTTTGTCGGTTTTTGAATGTGAACAATTGTACTTTCTACTACCATTTTTTTTCTTTTTTATGTAACGTCTATGGGCCTTGAGCCTGATTTACATAAATAAATAAATAAATAAATAAATAAATAAATAAATAAATAAATAAATAACTAAATAAATAAATAAATAAATAAATAAATAAAAATAATGTATGCCTGCATGTGGGCGAGAATAGCATTTTTACCTAAAATGTCTGATCGTGAGATTTTAAAGAAGAACAATACAGGGAGAACATCATTCGACATACTGCCAAGTCAGAGTACGTCACAATCAGTCTTGCATGCTCATGTTGGTTCGGTTGACTTTCACAGACCGAACTAATACTGTAATCTGCACAACGTCTTTCTTGCAGTTTACTTGGATATTTCGTGTTTATACACTTTTTGTCCGGTTTAGGATCTAAAAATTAAAAAAACTTACATTTTGCGTTAGTATCTCCAGTTCGTTTCGTAAGTGCTTTGTACGTTCCTTGAGTACACCATACTCAGAGCAATTATATAAGGGTGACGTCACAGGTACGGCTGAAGAAAGCGTAACCACACTTGAAATAAGAAGACAGGCTAAAGCTGCAAATAACATACAATCCACCGTTAGATAAACACTGAACAAACCGTGAGGGACGGACTGAATCTATACATTTGAAAACTGTGTAACTTTCACCAATATTTGCATGCATCTTCCTACCTGTTGACATCATGCCTGACTTAAATACAAAAGTTGAAGAATACGGTTACTAAAACAGTACGTTTAGATAGTAACAGATAAGAAGAGGTACTTGAAAAAAGCGTTCACGTTTGGCAGCTATCGATGAGTGTTTCCAAATTCATAATTATCTCTCTTTTATATAATTCTAGACCCCTCCTTAAATTAATGGGATCTACAAATCCCAACGTCAAGATGAAATCATTGTTACAAAAATATTCTTCACGTCACATGCACTTATTGCACATTAGTCATCGCATCAATGCCGGACCATCTTGCTACTTCGCATCACAGGACACACGGGTGCGGCAAACTAACAAGGCAGCACAATAGTTGATGCAGGGTGAAAAAATATCTCAAAGTTAGAGAATGCTTTTACGTTAAAAGTAATGTCTCCGCTCTTTTTTCAGAGAAAAGATACACCCCGTGTATCAAGTGTTAAGACGACATTGATATTCATTAACTAAAAGATTCACAAAGCGGCAGGGCATGCAAATTTAAAGCGCAGTGGTCGTCGCGCTGCGCAAGGTCCCCGGGATCCCCCCTTGTTGACAACATATCCGAGAATGCCACATGAGGTGATGGGTTGCTTAAATTACGCTTGCGATATTGCCGCTGATATGGCGGCTGATTTGTCACAAGCATACCAACTTACTAAATCTAACACGCAATAAAAGGTCAATTAATCGAAGTTAAATATCTGCTGAATATTGATCATGATTTTCTTGAATCAGTTGAATGGGGCTCGCTCGAGCCATGGAGCTAAACACTTATCCGTGCGAGTGTATATGCCAACAGACTAACAATGACTGGGCTCTGGTCTACGACATCGCTAGCAAGGACGAGAACTTTGATTTCAAGAGGCCCAACAGGAGTACAATTGACAAAAACGCAAGCTACAGAAATCTACAGCTCGCAGAGCAATGTCCGCTATAGCAAGAAACATTTGTTCCATGGTCTGCATGAACGTCCGTGTCAAGAGAACCGGATATATGGCGCGCTACACCCGGCTGTGGAGAATCCAATTCCAATACGAAGTTTACCCAGTTAGGGGTGCAAACCAGAATTCCGAGTACAGGTATCAAGTCAAGCGAAGGACCTTTCCTAGGTCTTCTTGTTATGTGGGGGTTATCTCATTTGAAAGAGGATTCAGACCTACCCGGCAATCAAGATGTACACCAACGAAGTTTGCGTAGCACCGGTAGCCTAGCCGTTGGATCTCTGCCATGACCTAGCTCTGCTTGGCAGAGCTGTGTGTTACCGGCGTTATACGGCCTGTGGTGGGAGGCCGCACCACAGGCACAGGCCACAGGCCACCACAAAACGTGTAACCTCCACAAATGTAATAATCTCCACAAATGTAAGATCAACCATAATTGTAATAAAATGCACCCATAAATGTAATATCACCCATAATTGTAATAAAATGCACCCATAAATGTAATAAAAACACCAACCACAAATGTAATAAATGGTAACCATAAATGTAATAAAAAAACACCCATAAATTAAATGTAATACTTATCAACCATAAATGTAATAAATCTATTTTGTCGTTGCAATTGAGGAATTAGCCCTTAAATATTGATCTATATAATAAGAAAAGCAACTCCACACATTATTCATTTCTTAATTGTTTGCGTTTAGTGTGTTTTGCATATTTGAAAGTGTATTTTACGTTTCCCTGTTTTGTGTACAGAACTGATTGGCCATGGCTAGACACAGCTGTAATCTGAACGTCAGTGCAGTCTCTACTCCAGAGTGGGGAAGATTGTATAACACTACGATCCTCAAACACCGTTTTTTCGAAAGTTGCCGTACTTTCTTAATCAATCGCCTCAATCGTCTTCAGTGGATACATTGTGTGGAATAATCGATAGATTGTCTGTACTCCTATGTTGTCCCACTTGAAGTTTGTTCCTTCACTGGGGATGCCATGATGTCTAATTTTGTTCTACTGTGTTCAAGGTAGTGTTCGCATTGTTTTTACTAGATTGAAATTATATGTTCTCGTCAACATGTTTTGTGTCGTAAGTTTCAGTTATAAGGTTTTATATTTCTCTGTTATTTGTTCTGAGTCATCTGTCATAAACTTTGTGTGGTATCACTGGTTGACGAGTTATTTTGACGCTTCCTTATTATGTAATTATCAGTGTCTAGAACTGCTGCTCCACTTCCATTATCTAACGGTTTGATCAGTACCTCGCCGTTTTCTGATAGCGTTCTCAAAGTATTCTATTCTGTGTTTCGGAAAGGAAACCTAGTTTCAGGAAAGTATGCAATAACATTACACTAGTCTTATTAAAGTTATTATTTACTCGGGGCATCGATAAACAAATGATCACATATGCAAGTTCAAGTTTATTACATTTATGGTTGAGTTTTATTACATTTATGGTTAATTTGTTTATTACATTTGTGGTTGCTTGTTGTTACATTAATGGTTGACTATTTTATTACATTTATGGTTGATTTTATTACAATTGTGGTTGATATTACATTTGTGGAGATTATTACATTTGTGGAGGTTACAGGCCGTATAACGCCGGTAACACACAGCCCTGCCATGCAGAGCTAGGTCTTGAGTGTAATTTTTGTGTTAGGCATTGTGCTTGTTGCTGGTCTACATATATATATATATATATATATATATATATATATATATATATATATCTGTTGAAATATTGAAAAAAGTAACTTAACTTCAATAACTTAGGGAGCTTTCAGTAATTACAGGGAGAGTTTGGCCGGGGGAATTTCGCGCACACCACTATTCATGGTGTCTATGATGAACTTATGAATAGTTTTTTCCAATACAAAAATAGGTAAAATTTTACATTTGTGTACACTTGATTATTGATATTAATTTTCTTGATTAGACTAGAGTGATTACAAGTCAACTGAAATGTCGATTCACTATGCATTGCGGTCTATGATGAAACTATGAATGATTTTTTTGTTAGTACAAAATTAGATTAATCTGTGCATATATGTATGCTTGATTATTGATATTAATTTTCTTGATTAGACTAGAGTGGTTACAAGTCTATGGTTGTGTAACAAATTTGATTTTGGAATTTAACTGAAATGTCGATTCACTATGCATTGTGGTCTATGATGAAACTGATTTTTTTTGAGCGGTCTATAATGTGCATGTATTCTGTTGGTGATTTGCTATTCAGGAAATATCACATGGAAAATCAAAGTTTTGGCCATAAAATCAGCTTCTGTCAAAAGTGACCCTCCCCCAAAGATAGGTTCATAAAAAGTGATCCTCCCCTTGAATTGTTTTCTAAAAAGTGACCCCCCCCCCCATTCCTCCGGCCCACCCCCTGTAATTACTGAAGGCTCCCTTATTTATATTTGTAAAGTTTGTCAAACCTTCTGACTACCGTTATTTAATCAGTCTGAAGATCCTTTTTATCAGCTTCTATAGTTTTTGATATTTTTATTTTGGTGTTATGCGTACTAATTAGACTTGTACACCAACAAGTAAAACTTTCCATTTCAAAATCTGATGGTTCCTTGAGGGCGCCCCTCACGCAGTACAGCTGTATACAGCTGTAGCATGGAAGTATAATACTTCCATGGCCGTAGTAATCGATCTTGCCAGTAAAACTTTCTCCCACCCTCAATCACATTAATATTTGCTCAACTAATCTAGAGACACACACACAGAATGTCTTTCAAATATGAATCACGAAGAAAGATACTTAGAAAATTAATTGCATGAGGCAGTAAGAATAAGTAGTTAGTATCGCTGCTCAAGTGCAATCACTGGACGCCATATTTGCTCATGCCCATTCCAAATTCTGGTACAGGTGTCAAAGTCCTCACTGTGTTAGGCCTTTTTTAAATGACATTTTAAATTCAACCCTAGATTATCAATGCTTACAGTATTTGTACGTGCCTCTATCTCCACCTACAAACTAATGTTTATCACTAACAAAATTAAGCATCTCCCGACTGATTAAATACAACTTTCCTTTACTGATATACCTTCAACAAAATGGTACAACTCAAAACAAGGCTTGAATCTCATCAGAATATAAGTACATCAGCCAATCGGAAAACTGGATATAAGCCAGTGAAAAACGTCAAGCCAATTACAACATATTTCAAAATAGCCATGCATTCAGTTCAATTTTTAACGCACTATTTCAATTGTTAGCACAGATATATATATATATATATATATATATATATATATATATATATATATATATATATATATATATATATATATACATACACAATGTTGATCATTTTAGTGAGTAGTGTATTTTTACCGTGCTATACATAGCATTGTGTACAACCAGCGTGACCGCGCGCGATCAAAACCCGTTTGTTCACTGTAACTGCATGCAGTAAACTCAGCGACATAATGTGCAGAGTGTCTCAAAATGTTCGTAGCCTTACACGAGTTTATAGATAGAAATACACCACTGAAGTTCGTTTCGGATCTTAATATTTTACTATTGCATGATGTTGAGTCTTACAAAGGCGTTAACAAAGTGAGGGACCGCTCCCATCTCACTCCGATTGAAGTTGAAAAGACTTAAGTTTACAAACATTTATGTTTATCAACAACAAAAATCGCGCACGCACGCGCAGAGCGACGACCACTTTCATTATTAACCCAGTATCCGATGAAGTTAAAAAACCTTACATAACCTCGTAATCAAGAAAACATCATTGAGACAGTACATAACCAATATAGAGTTTGTCATTTCGATGTCCGTTTAATTCCACAAACATTGTTTCCCAACATTGAGAGTATTATTTGTCTTGTATATCACTTCAAGAGCTGTGACGGAATAAAATATACTTACGTAAAGATTAAGACATTCGCATTCTTCATGTCAAATCTTAAAGCATATTCCGGTGATATATGCCTCCAGTATGGAAATGACATTGATCTTTCTTTGGAGTCTACCGACCCGTGGGCGTGATTTCGAAAAGGAAGGCAAGGGGGTTTGCTGGTTTATAGCGTGCTGTGAGGAATGTCACGCTGGAAATCCCGCTGAGATTCTAGCCGATTTCTACTTTGATTTTCGCCTGATTTCGCAAGCTTTCACAATTTTCTTTACTTCCGCTTTCACAAAATGCTTTAAAAGGTTTAGGATCAGCAGAAATAGATATTCTTTAGAGGGACAACAGTTTCTGACACTGACTCCTCACCTCACTTTACACATCCGTAGGAGCATAAAGCGGCTTTTTATCACGTGTCTTTCGCGTGTCAATCTTATAACAAGAATTTCTTCATGTCGGAAAACTAGAACTCGGGTATAACTTTATCATGCCGACTTAAGATAACCCTAGTATTCCGCATGACAGTGATCTAACTTATCTCTGCAAAATTTACATCGACATTGAACAACACCCTGGGAGCTAAAACAGATTTTTCACCAGCCTTTCGAGTCTGAAGCTAAAGTTAAGCAAGCACTGCTCAGGTTAGAAATTCAAAATCAGGTACTTCTTTTTTAACGGACTATCCACGTGAGTAACCAGAGCACTCTGCATGACAGTCCGAATAATTTAAATAGATGCCTGATTGTTTCGTAGCTAAATGTCTTCTACAACAGTAATATAAAACCCTTACCTTTTTTACTGCATTGAAGTTTACCTACCTGTGGAGGCTCTTCATCCAAAAATTTACTTTCTTCGTCGCTGTATGTCGGAAAAAAGCTTGGATATAAGCTAAATCTGCAAAACAAGTTTATCTTTATTTTCTGGCAGTAACTCCTTACCTCACTTTTCACATCCGTAAAAACATGAAACGGTTTTTATCACGTATCTTTCACAGGTTAATCTGAAGTTCAACAGGAATTTCCGCATGTCGGTAAATCCAAACTCTTGTATAACTTTCCTTGCCCACTATGGATAACCAAGTACTCCGCATAACAGCGAACTAACTTATCTCCACAAAGTTTCAACCGACCATTGAACAACACATTGGGAGCTAACATGAACCTTTCGAATCTGAAGCTTGAGTTAAACAAACATTGCTCAGCAAAGCACGCAGCATGACAGTCAACTATATATACTTTTCCCAGTCCCAAAAGAATGTTGAAAAACCCATTATTTAGCTTGTTAACTTAGCGTCTATACGTCTAAAATGCATTGTTATTGTTTATATTTGAATTCTAGTCTGGACTAGATGTCACTTTCCAACAATAACAATGTAGTTTACACAGCTGAGAACAAAGAGTTATGGGTGACATTAAAAACAAAAATGGTGAAAAAAATTAGCAAAAATTAGCTTATCTGGCCCTTTAATAAACTTTAAATTCATGGGATATTTGGAGAAGACATTTGATGTTGTGCAGAATAACCAATGTCAGAGACATTGCTCATATAATAATTCGGCTAAAACTTCAGCACTCTGAGGCTTGTAGTTAGGTCACTTCAGGACGGACGCACTCTGAGCAGTGCGCCCTCAAGCGACCAATCTTTGCACATAAAACAGGCCCCACTCTAGCATGCGAAAGCCTCCTTGTCCTACCATTTCTCAGCTACATTCAGAAAGAAACCAATCTCACAAATGAAAGATATCTGAAGCCAAGAAAAAATATATCAACATTTTGTTTATTAGTTTTATTATGCTTTATACATCTGCAAGAATTAATATGACATAATTCTATTTTACAGGAAACAAACTTTTTTAACTATGTACAAAATATTTACAAGTCTTTACAAATTGGAATAAATTAATTATATCAATACATTATAAGTTTGGCTGTGTGGTGGTGCTTTTGATAAAGAAAATTACAATAATATAACAATATTAACACATGCTTAGGGTCAAACTGAATTGAGTTTACAAGATCATTGAGTGGCATTTTTCGGCAATCTTAGAATAAAACATCTTAATAATTGAATCTAACTTGATCAAAAGGAGACCCAAAATTTAAACATGACAAGTGATATCATAAAGTCATGACCTTTTACATTTAACCTTTGTGTGACCTCAGTGACCCAAACTATGACCTCATCTGGCTTAAGAAGAGATGTGAAACATAAGCATAATTTTTAAGGATATGAAGAAACTGTCAGAATCGAAGGTCATAAAATCGTTGAGCCATGACACACATTATGAAAGGAACACTTATTGTTGAGCATAAATATGGTGTACAAATGTGTGAGTGGTTAAAGAAAGGTGAAAACTGTCAAACTTTAACAATATTGTAGGTTCAAGGTTTGTGACCTCTGAACTTTTCATACAGTAGTGCCATCAAGCTAGTATTCTTTAGGACAAAAACATATATTAAAGTAAATGCATAGTTTTAGGACTTCTGGGTGACTGTCAGCTTACATACGGGCTTCTGTTTATTTCCTGATCGGAAAACACTGAAAGTGACATTTTTCCTGATGAAAATTGACACACAACATTCAGAATGTGTGCAAATTATGCCAATAGACTGCTAATCTCGGCGTGAGAAGTCCCTTATTTAACCAAAGCGCGGATGTAATTAGCGTCGACTACCTTTCCTAGCTCCATAATCAACAGCGACGTAGTCGACTGCAAACCTTTCCTTTGCTATAGCAAGTTTAAACGTTAGAGGAGGAGGTCACAAGGGCAAGGGAAGTTGTCTGAAATTAGGACATGAAAGAGACCGGTCAGGAAGTTTGTCGCCATGACAACTTAGCAGACAGACCCAGTATAGTAACATTTGTAACGTTTTCCTTTACGTAATATTCGCTACACTGTAGATGCTCATGTGACATTTTGTTGAGAGACTCCCTAGCATCCAAATAAAAATTTAAGAGTGTTCGTTTCTGTTTTCTCGATTCTGGTTTCTGAATTTCCAAAAACGAATTTTGACATTCGAGATCAATACTGCAGAACTAAATTCGAAAATCATAGTAAATTCAAAATGATGAGCACAAAAACGCAATATCTGAATGAAAACTAACTCCAAAAATTAAAATTACGCCAAAAACCGAATTCGTCGATTTCAGGAAATATTAGAATTTTAAATTGGCCGTCATTAGCCACGGACCAAATTGCCCTATATTTACCGATATTTCAAATTCAAAATGGCCGCCCATCCAGTGGGTTAACTCTATGGGAAAATAAACTTCCAATTTTCAAAAAACTAAGTCTTTACTCCATAAGCTTCAAAATGAACCTCACAAGCCGTACCTAGGCCGAAAAAATATTTTAAATTAAAAGTTTTAGAGTCTGAATATCTGTCCCCGAGGCGCATTCTACCTTAAATCGTTACAAGCGAAGGTGAATAGTTGCTGTAGCCCAACTTTGATTGGCGTCTTTTCTGACTCAGTCAGCGACATGAACAGAAAATACAATTGCTAATTGCGTCTAGGGCCGCATCTTATTTCAAATATCGATCTTCAATCAAGTCATTCTTCAAATCAAATTTGCTGTCGATTAAATTATTTCGACATCGAAGCACATGAGCAATCATAAAAATATGTAATTTACGTAGTGTGGTGTGGAGTTATAATCTATGTGTGTACGGAAATATACGCTCGCACACAAGTATGGACACTTCATCGATTTGTGAACAATAAAGAAATAATACACTTTTGAATGAAAGATGGTGTATTATTTTCACTCAATAAAGTCAATTTTGTCTCGTTGGGCGATTGTTCCATTACCCAACGCTGCCTTGATGTAAAGCTCTAACGGGAAAGTAAACGACAGCTCATAAGCGTTTTGGTATTCACCAGTTTTGTCGCTCATTTCGGTCAGTGCCATGGCTAACATGTTAACATCAAACCAGAGAAGCGTTTCTCAACCATCGCTGTCACAATTTTATTCGCGTCGAACATAATAATGATACAACAATATTAATAATAATTTTACATTGAGAACCAGCTCAAATAACAAAAACAAGGAAACAGGGGATAAAACAAAAAAAATGCAAGGACAAAAAACACAGAAAAATGGCTTATAAAAATATTCCAAATTTTTTTTCTACGAGACACTGTTAAAGATCATATTCGGACAAAAAGCTGCAACAATTAGGGAATTTCTACTCCTCCTCAACCTCAAGTAACATTTCTAGCGTAAATTAAGTGCTTTGTTTACATTCAAACACCATAAATTATTATTAACACAAGTATTGGGAATGCTCAATAATCTCTCGACACCAAACGCTATTATGAAGGCTTTGTTAACAATGCGAACATTACTGATAGACTTTTACATATAAGCACTTCATAAATACGAGCAATACATGGTCGATCAATAAGCCTGAAATAAGGTTATTTTCTCCGAATGTGAACATTTCGAATAATTGCGAATTAAAAATTAGCAATTTACACTATTGGAACTAATTTGGGATAATTGGAGAGTGAACTAATGTCGGTTTAATCTGCAAATGTAAGCTCATCTGCTTTTCTTTAAGCAATGCACTTGTTTTTATGAGTAATTTTTAATATTGCAATATTCAGCTAAAGGGTGCCCAACACTTTTGATAAATTTGAAAAATATACAGATCCAATTATCCCAAATTGGTTCCACTCTTGTTACTTGCATAAAATGACCTCATTTGACGCTGAGTATAAGCAGTGTCATTGCCATAACACACAAACTCGAATCACCCATAGAGTTCGGTGATTTTATCATGACAGATAATACAACGACTTGTCCATCTCGTAATATTCTCAACATTTGACAAAAAGGTTATAAATAAAGGAACGTCGATAAAGCAGAAAAACAAGTACGGAATTTGATGTCGCGCAGTTTCGAATCGTTCTACTGCTTTCGTCACGTTCGAGTTGCCGTTTGTTTGCTTGTTGCTATGCGACGACTGTCAAAATACCCTTTTATAGTTAAATTATGGGTGACCCCGATGTTTTCATACAAGGCCACATCATATTGTGCTTAAAGCTATTATATCAAAATAAGCTACCGTTCTCCGAGTTTCACACCGAGTTATATGTTGTATTGACTTCAGCGACTGGAAGTCTAAGACGAATTCTCGCCAAGAAAGACGGATTAAGAATCAAACCTTGATCGGCGGATAAACACTAATACACTAGTTCAGGTAAGATTTGAAATGAGCACTGCACTCGACAACAACGTAATGGAGACCAGCACACTCTGCGTTAGGGAGTGTAATCCACGACTGCACAATGATTGGCCTGAATCCAGCACGGCATATAGGCTGTTGGCGTTGATGTCATTTTTCAGGCCTCAGTGAAAACGGTTATGGAACTAGCAAATTTGATGTTTCAAATTTAATGGTGACTGTGAAATTTTGCTATAAAAACAACCTCGAAATCTCGGTTATACCTCCGTTAATCAAAATTCTGTTACGGGATCTAGAAGTCGTGCAGATATAAGACTGGCTTTAAGCAGCTAGATATAATTGAGCCATTTACAACACCGGGCGCAATGACCAGAGAGCTCCGGTTTTATAAAAACAGGCCCTACTGTACCTTGTTTTGTGTCAGTGAAATTAAGCTATGAAGCTGAATGTAATGACAGATTGAAAGGTTTTGGCGTTGGTTGACCGATACAGAACGTAACCATCGGTAACGGGCGTCTGTTTTATTCGTGACAACATTAAGAAGCAAACATTGAGGCGTTAAGAGGGAACGATAGGAGCATAATTTATGATAGCATGGTTCAATTAATACAGAACGTCGTCTTTTGTTGTTATGTACAGTACAATAAACTGGGTGCCTTATCACTGACATACATGTAAATATACGAACAAAGCAATTACACAGGTATACTCGCAGCCGCACCTTTCTCACTGTTCTGGACAGACACGCTTTCGCCATAAGGTTAAGTTATTATTAATAGTTAAGCATACAGTTTCAGCATTTCGATGAAATGTAAATTCATGATAATCATTCGTTTTGTAAACTCAGTTTCTTTGGATGTGTATCTACTACTTCTACTAGGCTACTATGTTTACTGTAATTATTTTTCGAACCATACCCAAGCCATTCATTCTTTTTAAAATAGCAGACATCTATACCTACATACCCATCTCTAATATGTCTGTCTATCTATCTATCTATCTATCTATCTATCTATCTACCTATCTACCCATCTATCTACCTATCTTTCTATCGCTCTATCTACTGACTGTGTTGGAAGCGTTGTTTCTGAATATGTGCTTTTCCGTCTGTCTATTCAACAGAGCAGGCATATGTCATCGTATACATTAATTAAAAATATGCATCTCTCTCTCTCTCTCTCTCTCTCTCTCTCTCTCTCTCTCTCTCCATATGTATAAACTAAAAGCACACACACGTGTATGTATATTATGCATATGACATACACTCTCTTTACATTTTAGACTTGTCTTCGTCTCAGTTTTAGCATCTCGTCTTTTGGCGTAAGTCATACACCTCTCCTAAGACAGCCGGGTGGTAATTTATACAATGTGAGCCTCGTCGCCATAGAAACAAGCAATTTACGTAAAATGAAAGGTTGCTGTGTTGCTATTTTGGTATGAAGGCAACGCAGCCGTTTGAAAATGAAACACAGAAAATGTTAATTGCGCTCGAATTACGCTTCCTCAGTGACCGCGATAATGTCCGCTCAAGCCTTGTGTAATAGTGGAGGTTGGAAACACGGCGAAAAATGTAAAAGGCGCCGCCTGCCGTACAACCTGATTTTAGAATTCTGGAGACGACCGATATGTGATGCAAAAATCAACTAATCAAATCGTGTCCAGATGGGATTACACGGAATTTTTAAGACTATGCGGTTTAAATAACATGTATAATCCATGTTCGATGAGATTTTTCACAATTTTAAAACCGACAACACCTTTTCGTATTGTCTTATATGTCATGACACCCTCCTCCCACCTTTCGCCCACATGATTAACATAATTATGTCTTGATCCGCGGCCTAGCCCTCTTCATCCCCTGAGAATATCAGAATGGAATAGAGGAAACAGTGATGACGTCAGGCATGTCCTTCAACACTCCATCATATTTAATTCTACTATAAACTCAACCAAGGTCAAGGCAGGTCACAACCAAATACTAAGTCGGCAGTCACCACGACTAATTTAGGATAATTTGATTGCGAAGTAATGTAAGGTTTAATCTGCACATGTAATCTCATTTGCTTTTCTTTTTAAGTTACATACTCAGGCCTGCTTGTTTTATGAGTAATTTGTAATATCGCAACATTCAGCTATATGGCATCTAACACTTTTGAGAAATTTGAAAAATATAAAGATCCAATTATCCAAAAGGGAATACGCGTTTCATTTCACATTTCTTTGATATGAAAAACAATATCTGAACTAGAATCGAACGGAGATGCGCACTTGTCAACTGTTGTACGTCACCAACATGAGCAATCCTGAAGTTGAATAAACTTTGAGCTTTGCCAGTATTAGCAGGTATTTCATGGATATTGTAAAGTCACTTTACTTAGAGATTATGACGACTATTTCCCAGGCAATGCTTCGTCTCCGTCATTTAAGCAACCGTCCATATATTTGAATTTAATGACAGTCCGCCAAATAACGTTGGTGCTTATTTCCTTTACGGGCTAATGTCACCTTTCGAGGCTTAAAGAGAAGTGGTGTGCAAGTTTCATGTCTGCTGTCTGCATTGGATCTCGATGTCGCGATGTCGACGCATATCAACGAGTCTGACTTCGTTGTGTACGTCAGTGTTTTCACCGCTAATAAAATCACCACCTTTTTTGTAGGTTTAAAGTTTATGCTGCGGCATGCTCTCTTTTTATCGATCGGAAAGGTTTTAATGTTAAGTATTGACTTGTATAAATTGCGAAGGTCAATATACCTGTCAGTCCGACAACTGAATTCAGCATGCAAGTTTGAATGTATCTGTGACAAGCGTCGTCACCTTTCGACGTTTTGAGTCCCGCACAGAGCGTTTGCTGTCAATTATAGGATTCCAGTGTCAACGAGGTCAGTGAGTGTCTGTCAGATGAAATTTGTTTAGGGTGTAATTGTTCGTCGGGTCATGATATATTGAACCGCAGAGAAGAAAGGGGTCGAGATTGCTTGGTTTTCCATTGCGCATGTGCCAGTTTCTCTGTTTACAATTATTTATTTTACCCAATGACTATCAGTCAGAGATAGTGTCACTCTTGGCCTAAACGAAATCGACCTTTTTCATACTCTACTTTCGGAGAAAATGTTGAACAATCAAGCTCTTGCAACCGTGATGTCGTTTTTAACAACCCTGCGCACAGTTCTCTGCCCTGGACAAAGTAACTTGTTTCCACTCTAAATCAAACTACAGTGTTTGCTGTAGTTGTCCGGATCCAACACTTCAGGAACTTAATTGCACAGTGAAAATTTAATCTAATTTAAACTTTTGTAAAAATTAAATCTATACTGTTAACGCTGCACCATCCATTTTTTACGTCGGACGAACATATCGCACATGCTCAAATATGACCGTTAAAGTTCGCGAGTAAGCTTGCATGCGCAGTGTGCAATGTTTTTATCGAACCAACTTTTTACAGCGGAGAGTTTCTTTTGCGATAATTGTACATCCCATTCGTCATTGTTACAACTTTTAAAGTTTGAGGCATAGTTGATTTCACCAGCCCAAAACATACTAGCAGGCTTATATGTTCTCCTGTAAGCTTACATCTGGATATATCCTACTGTTTTTCTTTTCTTGTTGGTACCCTCTCTCTCTCTCTCTCTCTCTCTCTCTCTCTCTCTCTCTCTCTCTCTCTCTCTCTCTCTCTCAATCTCTCTCTCTCTCTCTCTCTCTCTCTCTCTCTCTCTCTCTCAACTGATCATTTAACTCTCTATTGCACGGAATGGACAAACTATAGCCTTTCACTGCGAGATCAGTTGCTCTGTTCCACCAATGGCAGAAACACCTACTAACAAAATCAAGCCAAGTCAAACTCAGCTAGGACAAATTTCGGTTGTAAACTTTACCATAGACAACTTTCTCTGATAATCCACTCCAATAATCTCTGCGTGTAGTATTTAGTTTTATAGTAATTGCTTTATTGTCGTCATACATCAGAACACTGCGACTTATAAATAGATAAGGTCAAAATGACGTCAAAAGTATAGTGATGATCACCCATGTATTGTACATGTATTGATCCGACAGAAACGTGACCAAATTATATCTACTTTGCACTTATTATTCCTGCTGCGGCCCCTGATCAGTGCGCTTTGTGACGTGTAGTTTTTACGATTTCAATCACAGCATTCCCTTTGCAGCAAGAAAGAACTATTTCCTATTACTGCCCTAAACACAGTCCCTGGACTGTGTGTAGGGTCTATGAGTAACTTCCGAAACCATCTGAAGAAAATGTCGATGAATAATCTTTATTGTGCATAACAATAATATGACTGTGTCGTCATTTAGAATCAATACAAGGTGTACCTTCTTGCAAAACTTCTTGAATCAGATGCAGAATCCCCATCAGAACAATAACCATGACAACAGCGAAGTCCACAAAAACAACGATAATAACAACGACAACAAAATAAGTAAAACGATCATAATTACACAAACTTAGTCAAGTATGACAAAATAATTATAAGGGAAAAGTCAAGACATAATCGTTGAGAAACATCGAGAGAAAGTTTAACATGTTCTTCACAACATCCCGAATTATTGTTGCTTGTCATTCCTCAGAAATATTTTCACTTTTCTGTTTTACTTGTCTTTCAAAAACTTGGGATGGCCATCTATCTTCGGACTCTATGACAAAAGCTGCGCGTTCTCAGCTGTGTTTCTTTTGTATTTTCAGTGATGATCTGCTGATCCTTACCTTGACTTGAGGAAGTGATCGTGTCAAGGAATTCCACGAATAAGGCTGAAGCTTGGCACTATATGGTCAGCCAGGTGACAAACATGTCGGACCAAGACCTAAAGAATCAGTCGGAATACGAAAACGAGTTCGGTAGCCAGGTCAACCTGAAACAAAAATCAGTGGACGAGAAAAAGCACAACCTGAGATGGGTACTTTTGGTGCAAATTCTACTGTTCCTGACTTCGGGTCTGATTCTTGTGTCAACGGGAACTGTGTTCATCATACAGAATAGGGATTGCAATAGCGTTTCCTACGTTAGTGTGTACTGGCCGTGTGTCCTGACCATAACGTCTGGCGCGTTTGTTCTTGCATTGTCGTGCATGGACACACTGACCTTGCAAAGCTCTCGCACCAGGGATATTCGAGCCTTTGCCATGATCCTCTGCACCGTCATCTTGTTTCAATTTGCCGCTATCATAACTTCCGCCGTGAGGATTTCACAACTCGACGTAGGCGGCGCTCTTTACAGTGACATGTTGGCATCGATGGAGGCGTACGGTACTCAAGGGGAGCGCGTCGTCGAATGTTGGGACAACTTGCAAATCGAAAAGAAATGCTGCGGAACGAACAATTTTACCGATTGGACAAGATTTTCTAACAATCAAAGGCTCCCGTCTTCCTGTCTCTGCGATTTATCTGATCCTTTCGTCGACTGTACACACACTGTGAACGCGACTGTCATTTATGGTAACGGTTGCCATAGAGAACTGGCAAACGCGACCAACTATCACCTAGACGTTTTACTGATTGTGAACAGTTTTATGATTACACTTGAAGTAATAGCTTCACTCGTGACTCTCTGTACGGGCTGTCGAATATTTCGACAAAGTGTTGTTGCTACATACATCGTTGAGGCATAAAGCACATTTTATAAAAATGTACAAAAACTTGGGGCTGTGCAAATTCAAGGAAAATATATGTATACCAGTTTATCATTGGCGGACCGATGTACATGAAAAGGAATCTTAAGTCCAGAAAAACGACGAAATCGCCATATGTTACATATATTTCATCTTCCTGCTGAAACTTGCCAGATTATTAGTCACATACTTGCGAAACTCAAAGAAAGTTTCAAATTATAGTAAGCAGTCACATCTGAGTCAAAAATTGTTTTGGTTTGACTCAGCCTAGGGTCGACTTTTATCGAAGAATATGGTTACTTTGTTATTTAGATCTCGACAAACTCCAAGTTGCTTACTCAACATCCCTGGTGACGATGAGGATATCAGGGCAAGAGAACTACATGTTCATTCCGAATAGTACTATGGGCTCACACGAGATTAATATTTTAAAACTTAAGATGGGCTTTGCAATTAAGCTATTTAAAAACGTTGACTTGACGTCCCTTTAAGGTTCTCATTCATTTTTTAAATTTTAGCACAGTCCCTCTGCCATCAAGGGACTGTGATTAGAAATTTATTTGAGAAACAAAGAGCGGCTATTTACAAATTATATAGCTCAATGGGCCGACTTTAAAGGGAGGGGATAGTCGGAACTCTACTCAGAGGTTGTCAGGGACCCCTACGACCGATGTAAACACTGTATCTAGGGTACGTTTGCGATTGATGGAAGTTAAACATGTTTGTTAACAATGAATGTCGTATTAATGGTGAAGGTATGTTGACGTTATGCATTTAGTTATCATGCACGAAATACATTGTTATAAACAAAAAAGTCGCACACGCGCAGTTCCGGCTACCCCCTCCCTTTAAGTTTCACTGGAATCCATCGTCATTCCGCAAACATAAATGTTTGATCATAATTTTATGATACAGTTTTCAGAAGTTATACAGTTTTCAGAAGTTTAATTCTTTTAAAAACTATGCAACGAGAAGAATTAATTCTTGGAAATTATCATTTTATTACAATATTCATGTATTTGTAAGTCATCTGCAAGATGGTGACTTGACTTTCCTGGGAAAGGGCGCCACCACACTGTATTTTTGTACGTTTCGTTTGTACAAGTGAAGATGCATTAAAGTTTGGATTTGCGACAAAATACAATTTGCATTTTGTGTCCGAGGTATCTAGCAGGAGCAGAATTTTTTCTCATTATCTCATCACTATCACAAATGTGGCATAATACTCCACCACTTTCTTTGTAATGTCAACTCAGAAAATTTGTAGGTTATAGATTGGTTGAGGGCGTTTCAATGTCAGCTTTTCGGTAAGCCAACCTCACTGGGCGAGTAGCTGACCCTGTGATAATTTTTTCACAACTTTTTGTTTTCAAATCAACTGCAGTTTCTTGTTCTACTCCACAGCATTGTTATTGTTGACAAGTGAATTCTAGTCTGGACTAGAATTAAAATGTAAACAATACCAGTGCATTTTACAGGTATAGAGTCTGTGTTGACAAGCTAGAATAGTAGGTATTTCAACAAGCTTTCGGGAGTTGAACAAGAACTTGCTATTGACATGCAAAATATGACAGTCATGTATTGATGTCCACATATCATCTGGTGGTCAAGTACACTGACATTTTATAGAATTATTTCTAATGAACACCAGCCAACTCATACACGGGAACTGACCAAATCATAACTGTTTACAGGTCAACCTAGCCTGTAGACATTTCTTCTATGAATTCACATAAACAGACTCGCTATTCACATAACTGAACAATATGAACATTCAGATATTAGCAGGCCTTCAAATAATTATCCACTCAAACTGACAACTGAAGTATAATGTGCAACACTTTGAAAAGACCAGTTGTTTTTTGTAATAAAACATTGTGGATTGCCACATGACACATTGAAAGGAAAATTACAGGTACAACCTACTTGGGTGCCGCATAAATGTGTACACGTGCCAAGACACCTCATCCATGGCATCAAGCAACAGACACGCATGCCTTCATGTAGACTGGCCCAGCTGTGGTATTTACTTGGCTTCTATGCAAGTCATTTTGTGTGTAGGCATGTCAGCTGCTGTAAGGAATACCATAGATTTTGTACGTACACCCTCTGACATCATAGTGACATGCCTCTGAAAACCACAGCTGGGAGCTGTACTCTCTAACACACACACACACACACCACCACCACCACCAATCCCTGACAAAAAAGAGACGGACAGGCATTGGACATACTTACTACAGTGGGTTTTTATTTCACATTGGCAATTATATACACAGCAATGTGAAAAACTGAAAACGCAAACTTGTTTTTCCCATTCAAATTAAACTACAGAAAACTTAGGAAAATTGCAAAATTGCAATGCGACACAAATAACAGTGTGTAAAATTTCCTACTTTCCCAACAGTACATCTTTAAATGTCTCATTTGTGATTCTTTTGAAGTCTTCCCTGTATACAATGAACATTAGTGCTGTTACCATGGATATCTACAAAGTGTGGTACCTGTCTGAAAGGAAGCACGGGGGTTGAAAGGGGATACCAGTGATTTGTAACATGCATGATATCAATGGCGACACAGTTAACGGACAAGAAAAACACACTCTTTGTTCAGGTGGACAGACACATCCATTACAAAAATTTTGAGAAAAATTTGAAGTTATCACTGATTGTGTACGATTGATAAGTGAGAGCAACACTCTGAGGGAGACTCATGATGATGTATTTTAATGTGTCAAAGGTCAAACAAGATTGAGCAGATCGTGGCAGCCTGGCAATTTTAAACCATGTCTGATAAGATTTTCTTCCCGAATGGAGGGCATTTGTACATGTACAACTAGCACTGTGAACACAGTCATCTATGATTGTCATTCAGCCAATAATCTTACACCATTTACAGAAAATCCTACTGCTCTAAATGGTACAGTTGGTTCTCTGCATTTTATGTCCTTAGTTACTATGGGACTAGAAAGCTATCCTATATTTGACACAATCTGCATCGAAGTTTGGTGAATTGGTTTGAGATATGTTTACAGACTTAGCGCTTGAAACAAACGAATACAAATCAGTGACATAGCTTTCCAATGAGCGATTATGTCAAATCATAGTGTCTCTGGTTTGAAACTCATTGACACTCTTTTTCCTGTAAATGAATCCAACCACACCATTAACCTGTCCACCCCAATTCCTTGTAAACAGGTCCACAATCACCAATGATAACAATGGATTTGGGCTAAACTATGGTGGTGAAAGGGTTAAACATTGATGGGGGTTCTACCACTTATGAGGGACAGAAAAGATGGGACCAATTATGCCATCCTCAGTACAGTGTTCTTGTCTTTGTATCATCACTGATAATGATGTTTTGCAAGTATGTACAATTCAAATCAGAAAACAGCTGCTTTTTTAAACAATTCCTAAATATGCAAACTGTTATTGAACTTTGTAAAAACCTGGAAATTCAGCAATCCACTGTTAAAGCTTACCTACATGTAGACGCTTTATCGTTGAGACTGATCTCAGTTGTTATTCCAAATATGGCAGTCCAGTTATCAAATATAACCCTTGATGTGGAGGGAAATGTAACTAAATTGATATAAATGCAGTCCTGTATGGTCATCTCTATGAACCCCAAGCTGACCCAGCAGGTCAAAGGTTACAGAGTGACCAATGGTCACTCTGTGACCTCTGACCTGCATGGTCAGCTTGTGGTTCACAGAGCATCCTTGGACAGGAATCTTTCACATTAATCATCAATTCACTCTCTGTATTTGATTTCACTGTGAATTGTTTTATCAACAGAGGAATGATTAGCATTTCATGTGTTTACATCATCTCACCAAGTACTGAATGCATATGAAGAGTTCATTCACAGTGGCTAATTCAACATATATAGAGTATATTTGCACTTGACATGAAGACTTAAAGGTTCCTAAGAAAGCCACCAAAAGTTGCTACTTCTATCCTTCTATGCTGTGCTATAATGATGACATCATTCTTTATTATTAGTAATTTTATCACATGACATGATTTGTAACCAAGTTGAAAAGTGACCATTCGTATACAAAAATGTAAGTTTCGTAAAAGACCTCACTCGTGTCTTGCTTTCATAAAT
The DNA here is from genome assembly GCF_041260155.1 of Ptychodera flava. Taxonomy (NCBI): domain Eukaryota; kingdom Metazoa; phylum Hemichordata; class Enteropneusta; family Ptychoderidae; genus Ptychodera; species Ptychodera flava. Next base: position 37,914,344 of record NC_091946.1, on the reverse strand, counting down.
AATCTACAGAGGCTGATATACTAAATTACTTGTCAAGAAAATTAAAGAAACAAACACAAAAATAGCAGCTATCATCCTTGCCCAAAACTTTTACATGACAACATTTCTAACTACATTACTGTCTCTTCAATGTCAAGTACAGTGTTAATTTTACAAAAATAAAACATCTTACAAAAAACCGAATGTTTATGTACCTTCGACGTAATCTACAGAAACGACTTCAAATTATTTGATATTTACATAGTTATTCCTTGTTAAAGCATAAGTTCATTATACATCACATTTTGAAACTATTGTTTAAATTAGAACTCAATAGTGTACTCTGGAAGACAAAAATAAAATACACCATATGGGGGAGAGAGGTCTACAGCGCCCTCTAGTGATAAATATGATAAACAGTAAACCTTAGCCCTCGCTGGCAAAGAAAAAGAAGAATTCAACGTTTCATGAGGCAATTTCTGTATAGAGATCGTGCAAAAAATTATGATAGTGGACTTTCACACCAAAAATGTTTGAAAATTTGAACACAAAAGCAGTGAGAATCCACTCATGTTTAGGTTTGCTCATAGTCTGTTGCGGGTGTCATTGAAAACAAAATAACTGATAGGACCAAGATGGAAATCACAGATGAAATTTTGAATAGTTTCAAAACTTCTAGCCAGAAAATACCCATCTCTTGTTTAACATATATATGCTTATCATTGATAAAGCAATGGTATTGTACATTGTACAAGAATTCATAACTGTCTCACAAACTAACAAGAGCAAGATAATCACATGATGAAAGACCAGAAAGATACAACTCGGTCACTCAATGATCAAAGTATAAACACTGCTTTCAAATGGCCAAAGTTGACCAGCTATTGACCATTACATGTAATCAGCCTATCATTGGGCCACTCATGTGAATGCATGGTTACCGGGACACATCGACTTGTCTTTGAACACAATACATGATACATGTATGTCACTCTTAAATCCATCAGACTGAAAGATCCGTCATTCAAGGGCACCTCTCTACGCCACCTAAGACAGGAGAGCATAGACAGCGCCCTCAGGCAATGGATCTTTCAATCTAAGGTTTGTGATGTTGTCTGAGATCTTAAAACATAATGAAATGGTGGTTGACTCGGTGTACCTTCAGATGAACTTGGAGATAAATGAGATGAAATGAAAGCAACAATATAATTTCCAGGTCGGAAGCACCCTTACTATTGATGCAGCATAAAATACCATAGACTGAAAGATCCATCGCTTGAGGGCCCTCTACACTCCCCCCTTATGTAAGAGGGGGAGGGTAGAGGGCGCCCTAAAGCGACGGATCTTTCAGTCTAAGAACACAAGCGCAACGAACGGAACAAAAACAACTTGAATGTATAATGGAGATAATCTTGACTGAATTATCATGATAAGATTTGATGACATAAGCCCTACCTAGTGTCTATGCATAGAAACCAAATTACCTGAAATAACATCGCTTGATTTAACTGACGTAATCTGTTACACAACCAATGACTGACCTGATTTTTGTAACATACACAGTGTCTAGAAATGGTGTTGTCATATATGAGTTGGCAAACTCATTAAAGTTACAGATTTTCCGTGGATACATGGTGAAATATGGTGAGATCTGTTGTTGTAGAATGGCTGATAACTTTGAAAAGACTGACCATACACTAACTTCACACCTTTATTTTTATGATTGGTAAGCATAAAGAGGGATAAAAGTGCAATAAGACATGGATTAATTCAAAGTTTGCTTAAAACAGATTAAACAGTATCAGGATTATGTCAATTAAATCTGAGATTAAATACTTGACTGCTTTGCCTTGGGAACAAGACGGCTACACTGTGGTTAGACTGAAAGATCCCCCACTCGAGGGCGCTGTCTATGCTCCCCCTTTAAGAGGGGGGAGCATGGGGAGCGCCCTCAAGCGACGGATCTTTCAGTCTACACTGTGGTGTCTCCAGTCTTAAACTGATGGTAAGGACAACAATAATCTGAACCATAATCAAGAGACTTGGATCAAAAGCCTTCAAGAAATTCTATCTGAAGAGTCAAGACAACTAACTCAATACAGGTCATAATTGCTTTTCAACACTGAAAAGATAACCATCACTGTATATGGCCACACTACTGAGTATATTTTACTTTTTCCCACATTCAACTTTCAGACCTGAATTAATGATGCAGGAAACCCTTCAGAACGAGATGACATCTTACAACATTGCAATGAAAAAGAGCAAAACCCGTACTGTGACCAAGGAAATCTTTTTGAGGTTATTTTAACAACAGCTGAATTCACAAAGAATAAGTTGTTTCATACACAAAATATAGCATTACAGAATTAGCTGCTTGGGTAAAACTGGATCTATGGCTTACTGGTTATCTATGGTTTAAGTTGTTTCAAACACAAAATATAGCATTACAGAATTAGCTGCTCGGGTAAACTATGGTTTACTGGTTATCTATGGCTTACTGGTTATCTATGGCTTAAGTTGTTTCAAACACAAAATATAACATTACAAAATTAGCTGCTTGGACAAAACTGGTTATCTATGGCTTATTGGTTATCTATGGCTTATTGGTTATCTATGGTTTACTGGTTATCTATGGTTTAAAGTATTGGTCAGCAGAAACTTAATCTTGTCATCTTCACTGTGTTGTCAATCAAATCTCAACTTTTGTACACACATGCATACAGACTTAGAGGGTGCCTAGGTGTTGATTATAATTTCAAGTTAGTGACTGCAAGAACTCAGAGACTTGGCAACAAGCTGGGATGAGTTTCTCACTCTCTAGGTAGCTTGACACTGACAGAGAGCGGCAGGTATTACAGCTGGAGAACAGAGTTGGAACATGTTGATCATTACACAAACACTATGGGTGCTGAGATTTACAATCTGGGTGTACAAAAAAGGTTATTCAATTACACAATCTAAGTTACAACGGTTTCATTTTTTCCATACATGACTTCTCTGCTGAACAGGTTCAAGGGCAGATCAAAGGGGTAGGCAAAGCTTCCATAGATACTCTGTGATGTGAGTATTGGCTGACAAACTTGACAATGAAACTGAACGTTGCGATTGCATTTTACAGATTGCCACAAGTTATGCTGTTACATTCTGTAATTACAATTTTCCTAAACCCATGCTTTTAGCAGATCAGAATTTCACAGGTCTGTGGATACATGAGTTTATGAGTTTCTGGAAAATAGTACAGGTCTGCAAAAAGGGTTACAGAGATTGGCCTTCAATTTGCTTAATGCTTCAGGTCACTTCATAAACAGGCACCCCAGATAGTGAAGTTTATACGGCTATTTCAAAGACTTGGTTAAAAATATATTCATTCATCTACCCGACTCTTGTCTTGAACATCATGTACTGAGGACAACACCAGTTGATCTGCATTCCACATTGGTCTTTATATTTTCTTGACCTGTCTACTGCCCTCTAGCACCTATATTTGGAAATCTCAAAAATAACTGATAACTTCACAGAACTAAAATATTTTCTGTTTGTCTTTGTGAACAACTGAAAATCAATCAGATGAAAAAGCTACTTTCTCAACTTGCTACTGAAAAGTGACGATATGTGTTCACTAGTTTGAAAGCGAAGAATTTAGCCAAACTGTAGATTAAGATGCCAACAGATATGCAAATATATCAGTTTTTACAGGAAACCATGCAGTTTCAAAGGACTTACTTCCATCATGATTATAACTATTGAAACATAGGTTTTCTGTTAGCCTGTATACTAACTATGGCTAACTTTTTTTCCCCACTGTTATAAAAGTTGCAACTTCGGGATCATACAGTACTAATATCATAAAAGTCAGCCCCCTTCCCTAAATTATTAGTACACGACATTCCAAAGCTATGAAGATTAATCCTGTATGTACGTAAATACTTTCCCTCAAATTGCTCTGACTGTCATTGGCAAGCAACATCACTCACAGTACTCCGATACTTCATAGATCATGAAAAGAAAACCAAAAAAGAAGCGTAAATGCTTAAAATTTCCTCTTCAGTGATAAAAATATCACTGGCTTACAACAGCAGACACCGATCTAAGTCTGCACAGTTGAAGAAAATAAACCAGCTCGTGTTAAAATATTTTAAATATCTCAATATAAAATTATTGTTTATATTTTGGTGTCATCACCATGGCAATGACACTGTGTTGCCACACCACTAGGCCATATTAAGGCTTCATTTTTGGGCAAACGGGGCAAGAAAACATTGCTCTTAATTTCTTATTGGAGTTTCATCTAACTAAAGCTGTATCTTAAAAAGTATTTTTTTCTTCTCATCAGAGTTTGATATTTGATATAACAAATAAAGTGAAGAACCAAATTTGATTTCTACTTCAGTCAGGTCATTCTGTATCTGGCATCACACTCCTAAAAATACACAGTGGACCTGTCCTTTCATTGTTCTATGGACTAAACTACACTGACTTTGGGGGAAGGTGGTAAGAGAAGGGGGAAGATATGCATGGATTAAGTGTACCAATACTTGACAATGGCTTGACGGACCCATGTCAGTTCGGGACTTGAAATGTGACTTGTGCTGCTACTGTCGGTTGGACTGGTTAGTGATCGGATACTTTCCTGTGGACTGTTGATGGATTTCTGGCTCTCTGGGCTTGATATGGAACGACTTGACATTGAAGAACTACGACTGACTCCACACATGCACTTACGACTGACAGGCAGAGTGTTACTGAGCAAAGAGAGAAGTGTATCATATTGACGTTTATTTCGGTTTTCCAGCCGCTGCTGTTTGGGTTGGTTGCGTTCTTTCTCTCTGGTCATTTGCATGTCTACAAAAATCAACGCAGAGAAGACAGGAAGAGTTAAGATAACATTCAAAACACTCAAAACTCAATGAATCCCTAGACACATCACCACGCCATCATACATACACACTCAAAGATACGAAATGAAGATTGGAATATGAAAGACATACAAATGAAGGAATGTTGTTTTGACTGCTGTGTGGTTTTAATTTTATTTTTGATAGTGCATCCAACAATCGATACTATAAATGAAACCAGAGCTGAGGATATGAGATGCTGGAAGATTCACATTCTTAATTTGTATAGACATATTTTTCATCCTTTCACACCCATTTTAGAGTGTCATGGTCCAACTGTATCATTGGAAACAATAGGACAGTTTCAGAACATGTTTGTGAAAGGGTCTCAATTGATCAATTTCATCCAAAAACAAAGTGGGTAATTTCACTCTTTATCAAGTGCCAGAACTGATGGTACATTATTTAGGTTTAGAATATTTGCAAAAATGAATTTTGAAAATTTTGATGAAAACGGTAGATAAAATGATAATTCTAATGATGGTTTGAAACTTGATATCAATGATGGTAGATGGTATCAGACAATTTTTTTCCATTTTGATGAAATGGAACTGCCAGATGGTAAAATAAAACAAATGGAAATAAGATAGTCATCTTCTGTCATCTTCTGACATGAAAGCATTGATTGTAGAATCTTGAGAATAAATGCAGGGTCCGAACACAAAATGAAGTTACTTCGCTTGAACTTCTAAAAATACAATGGTTTACACCAATCATAGTTTTGTATCTGTTTTATAAATCCCAATTAAAATTTGGAACACATATCTGATATGGCTGCAATTGTAAATACAACAACACAAACCAATAAATATTATGAAAGTAAGATATGTAAATTCAACAATGCAGAGTAACAGCATGACTGGCAGTTGCTTCAATATCAAAATACAAAATGTATTTCAGAGCTCAAAACTATGCACACTAGTCTCACAAATGTAACAGACAAACTTTTCACTTTTGTGTCACTGGCTTATCTCTGTTGCCCCCCCCCCTCCCAGCCCCTCCCAAAGTTCACTTCAATTATTAGATGAAGGGTCCAAAAGAAGTTTTGTCATATATTTTTGATAAAGTACTGATAAATGTCAACTATGCACCAAAATTTTGTTAAAAGTTTCTTTAGATCTGATTATGAGAAAAGTTTTGTCATTTTCACAAAAACAGTAAAATGGTTAATTTCAAGCAAAGCAAGAACGACATACAATATTTCTGCTTGCATTTTTAACTGACTTGATCTTGATTAAAAATCTTGACATTATCAAAACAGATGAACAAAGTTTATTCCTATTGATATCATCACTGAAATTTGCAAAATACAGGGGAAGGAAAACATCATTTTCCTGTTGTGTCTGAAATACTACATTAGGTTGGTACAGATTATTTTTGATGGTATTGTTTCTGGTAAGACTGTGTGCTTACTTGTAAACTCAACACTTTTTTATAATCCATTGTAAAATGTAACATGTAAACTATGCGTGAGTAATCTATGCATCCTGTGATCCAATTGTCATGATGAACCACAGAATGCACAGTAAGTAAATCATGTTAAAAATTGTACATGCACACACTCATACATACATACACAACTCCAGTTTTAGCACCTCTGACCTTTGACCCAAATTGTGATTGGTTACTGTTAACAGTGGAATGTACCATTACCTATGACCAAAAAGGTGGGAGTGGGTTCATTAGGATGGACACACAAACTGGGGTAAACAAGAGACTGCATGCTTACGTGACGATCTAAACAACACAATACTACAGAGAATATCAAACTGGTTGTTCAGAGTCGGTTTTTGGCAGGTCCGTGATGGTCAGTGTCTCACTTGGCTGTAGGTATTCTTCAAAATTGGGAAAAAATTATATTAAACAGCCATGCAAAAAACTTCAGCACATGTATGACTGGATCATATAGAAACCAAAATCAAGTGCCATTTGCAGTGAAATGATGACGACAATGACTTTTTGATGAACTTTGATCTTTGACCTTTGAGCTTTTACATTGGATTAAGGAGTGCTCTTAGCATAGCGGCAATTGATCATCTAGTCTATAGGAACTTAATACAATAACAAAGGCAGTTGCATGAATCACAAATATGAGAAAAACTGTACGATTAAAAAAAAGGACATGAATGTCATGATTTGGGAAGAATTGAAATGAAAAAAAAAATAGGCAAAAAATGCAAACAGCAGACTGTATTTTAATAATTTTGAGATGCAAATGACGATGGAATCTCTACTTCAGCATGGAAAAGACTACAATGTGAATGCATTTAAATAAGAGTACATATGTGTATGACACAAAAGAGTCCAGTCTGAGAACAGGCATCTTTAAGATAAAAAAAAAATTCAAATTACGCAATGTCTTTCTCTACATATTGTTAAATTTCAAAAAAAAATTTGCTACGTGAAGCTTGAAAGTGATGAAGTTGCAACACTGCAATCTAGAGTTGAGCAGTATTTTGTCTTTTTTTTTCTGTCACTCATGTGCTATGAAAGTGTTATGGTGATGAAGTTGATAGAGAAACACAGCATTCATTATCAGAAATGATTTTTTTTGAACTCATAATAAGGTTTGAGTAAAAGAAAACAAAAATCAACACATTTCAAGAGTTAGTGTGTTAGAAAATCTTGCATGTGTGATAGATGTGTCAATATGTGAGTATTGGAAGCAAACTCATTACAAACTGTGCTGTGTTACTTGTCAGTGGGTAGTGAAAATTTTGGTAAGATCAAAATCAAAGGGGCTCTCCATTGAACAAAACGACACGATACTGTTCCATTTTTTCCGGTCAAAATGACACTGATTATCTTAACAGTTGACTTGCACTGGCACATGTCTTGCTTGATTTCTATTTGAAACAATCCCACGTACTCATATTGATCCACCTTGAAAGGTCTTCAATATCGACCAGTTTACTGTCTTGTTCCATCTGTAACTCGTCACGGACAATCAACTGCTGCATGAGTTCTTCATTGAGATCTGTTGGATGGAGATAAACATGGTTTGAAGAAAAACTCAAATGTTGTGTCTTTTGTTCTGCTCAGTTCATGGGATTTTGAGTTGCTATTTGAAAAGTGAATGTACTTGCTCATATGCAAATTTGACTATGTCACTGTTCAATTACTCTGTACAGTGGTATGGGGGGTCACATAATAAAGAAATCAGATAATAACCCTTTTGAGTGCTATAATTTTTCCCATTAAAATTTTAGTACAACATTTTACCAATTTTTATGAATCTTTCTGAAATTTTTGATAATTTTGAACCAAATGGACATCATATTTCATAATTTTGGACCAAATGGACATATTTCATTGGCTACAGTTTTTCATCAAAATTTTGGCAAAAATCTGACAAAAAATTGACTGTTACAAGGGCAACAAAAATTGACTTTGGCGCTCAAAGGGTTAAGTCACATTTTCACAAGAAATGAAAAAAATTGCTGGTGCAATTTCTTTTGAACACCTGACATAAACTAAGATCTAATGTCAAGTATTTACCTGTTAAGAGTAAAACACTGTTGAGAGACAAACTAATGACAGACTGACACATTAGATGTCATTTTTTTTATCATTTGCCATTAAGCTAGGGTGTCAAGTCAAATATACATAATGGCACCAGTGCAAAATCTTTTGGTACTTGAAGGGGTGAAGGTGGGGGAAAAGTTGGAGGGTGAAAGGGGGTGAAGGTGGGGGAAAAGTTGGAGGAAATCATGCTTCATCACCTCTCCTTTCATTTTTCTAAAAAAAAAGTTAGGGAAGAAAGTGACAGCGAAAAGCTGTTGTACTGATGACTTACTTTCAATTTGTGATCGTAGGTCATTGACAATAGTCTTGATTTGGCTGACTGTCATGGTTACCAGAGTTTGTTTACGTAGCATTCGTTTGCCACTTAGTCCCTCTGTGATTTCTGTCAGACCAGCTGCACCAGCCTACAAAATAATGAGAAATTATGATTAAATTGATCACTTATCGAAAGCAATGGTAAATGCAAAAGGGTTACTATGTATGGATAGTGATTATTTCCTAAAATATGGCTATGACCTGATTACAGCACATCTGGTTAATGGTCACGTGATTCCTGTACTTGACCATGATTGGCTGTTGTACACTGAGATGTTTCACAGTATCCGTGGGGACTAATAAACTGGTACTCATTAAACATAATTCTGTCGAATGATTGGCTTTAATAAGATGATCTGTGACATGGTTGGCTGATTCAAATTATCTGTAAACCTGATTGGCTAATTGGAATTTAAATATTCCACTGACTAACCAATTCAGCCACTGGTGATTTCTTTCTCTGTTGCTTTTCTACTTCAATTTGCATCCTGGCCATGGGTCTAGCCTGGGCCAGCGCCAGTCTGGCCTCTTCCTGAAGTCTTGCTTGTTTGACGGCAAAGTCCTCCTCTTCTTCAGGTTCCTTGATTTCAACTTTTGTCTCTTTGCTCGGTGACTGTGTGAAAGAAGACATGAAGACACTCAGATGACAAAGTCTGTTAGTTTGCTGCAAAGATGGACTACAGTGAGATCAATTATTTCTAAGAATTTGAAGAAGAAGTCATATTACGGGGAAAAACTTGAATTTCATGAACTTGACTGTTGGAATTAAAACTGCAAAATCATTCTTGATTTGATTGTTGTACAAATTTATGATTGATACAAGACATTGATCGAACAAAGGGCTGTTGAAGTCAGAATGTACCTCCTTAACTGATTTTAGAAAACATTTGATTTGAAGTTTCAACTTTATGATGTTAAAACATGTTTGAGTCAGTCAGATAAGAGACCCTCAGAATTGATAAGTAACTTTTTCTCATTAAGTAATGATGAATTTTTTATTTATGTGTGTATTTTGCAAGATTTCAAACATCTCTTGGGATAATTTGGTTCCCAAATGAAATTGTCTGCCTGCTATCAACAATTCATTCACTATGTTGTACAGGGAAGCACACTTGTAAGAACTAAAAATAGACAGAGACAGATCGAAACCCATTTCCATGAGATAATCAATTCCAATATATTTGCTCTGCAGTGTGGGCAACAGTGATGGAGCTCCTTTGCTACAGTAAAGGTCAACAGGTTCAAAGGTCAGCCAGATAAAATTCCCACAATTCTTCATTACCTTTGGAGTCACTGCATCATTTTCTTTGTTGTAAGTGACAGGTGATCTAGGACTATCTCCGTCTTCCTCATTCACTTCACTATCACTGAGAGAGTCATTGACAAAGCAGATCTGTAGGTTCATTCCCCCTTGCAGTCTGGTTGACAGTTTGTCCTTTCCCTTGCCATAAATATCGCCCTCTATCTCGTCATCCTCACCAGCCATGGCAAGCTTTCGCAGAATTTCTTCCCTGTTGCTTCTTTGTGACTGTGTGATAGAAACAATATTTATTACTGACAATCAGAAATCTCACAACAGCCTTTCAAACTTACATCCTGACTAATACGTTTACACCCATTTTCATCTAAGTTGTACGCCTGCTAAAAGCTGAAATTCTGGTATAACAAAAATTAAATCTGGTATTTGGGGTTGTAAATAACATTTTATTAGCAGTATCCTAGGGCCAAAATTAGCACCCTCGGTTAGTCAGACATCACTTGAGCTATTTCAATCTTGACTAAAGTGTGTATTATTGTAAACTGTCATTTAATCAACAAAGTCTCGTAGACTCTATTTTCACATAGAATTTCTCTTTGTATTAACTAGGTTTATCAGCTTTTGATAACAGTGATGTTGGAAGTTTTTCAATGTGGCCCATACCTACAACTCAAAGTTCTAATTTATAAGAAAAACATGGGCTGACTCATGGACAATGCAGTAAAAGATTTTCCTCTCCACTATTTATGGCATAGACTTGGTTCAAGTCTGTAATTTGTAAATGTTTGAGTGAGGTGAACACAATGATTTGTATTCTGTTTTCATGTGAAACGCGTGAGTGGGATGCCTGCGATGAGTAGAGTGAACGATATACAGGGAAATTTCTCCTGTGAATCTACATAGACTCAAAGGTAAAGCGTTCAATCGTTAGGAAAACATGGCCTTGGCTGCCAAATTCCAAACAGGTTTGTATGAAATAGGATAGACACAAGAGAAACTATTACAAATGATTTTATTTTTTAGAAATTCATCGAATTGAACCAATTCATGGATTTGGAATGAATTAATAAAAGTTTCACTCCTAGTAGTTATTACCAACAATTTCAATATCATAATATTCACTCCTTGTCAATACAATATTTATCGTAATATTCACTCCTTGAAAAATTTGAAAGTTTTCAATAAAAGTACATTTATATACAAGGTTATCTATCTCTCAATTGAAAGGAGCTGAGGCTTTGATCATCTTTGTTTTCAGTATTCTTGTTCAACTGAAAAATATGTGTAATAGCAGTCACTAAATATATTACTGATTGTCTATTGTTACCGGTGCTATGCTAATGTTGCAGAGAGAACAAAGCTACAAATTGTATCCTGGTGTATTTTGTAATACTGGAGACTGTAGGGCGTGTTACAAAAGACTGAAAACTAAAAAAGTTGAAGTTACTGATCCTTTGTAAGTCTAACTGCTAATTCAATCTGCACGACATGCTGATCCAAAATGGCCCATTAATCATGTCTATTAAAAGAAAAACGTGGGTGTTTTATATGAAGCTGTAGAAAAGTCTTACATTAACATTGTAAACTTTTACGGCAGCTTTGTATTCAAATGACAAATGATTTTCATAAAAAGCCCTTAAACCTTTTTAAATATTTGTTGGCTGTGATTTTCTTCTAATATTACAAAAAGAGACAGATTTTCTTACCTAAAAATCTTAACAGCTCATTAGAATCATTTTCAAACTTGAGCAGTAAATTTATTCTTCACCATAATTTTTTATAATTAAATCTTTTCATTTTCCAATCATGTGAGCTCAAATTATTTATTTGAACAAACATACTTGAACAACTAAGGTTGATTTTTATATGTAGCATAATTAATTCCTGCTCAAATTTTAATGAAAATTGAACTATATGAAATGAATCCCAAAACAGTGATTTTACTATCATATAAAATCATTATTAATAAAATACACAATCATGTGTGGGTGGTAATCGTTTTTTCTTTGATATCCCATCATGCACTTCTATCCTGTTTGACATTAAAAATGTCTGTAAAATTTACATCAGAGTTATGAGCATTCTTTCTTGACTGTTATTTGAACTCCCAAGAATATTTGCATTTTATGAATTCAGTTTTCTTTTGAAATCAAGGACTTGTGGCACTGATATGCTGCAATCCATGTAATACAATGAACACCCAGCAAATCGTATAATCTCAGCCAGTGAATTCTTCTGACATTGTGGAATACAAGTTGATGGATGTAACACGCAACAAGTTGCCATTCTGAAGGAGACTCAGGATGTGCAGTCAAAATGATCTGAAACATCTACAACCATCAAACAAACCATGATCTGAGACATCTACAACCATCTAACAAACCATGATCAGAGACATCTACAACCATCAAACAAACCATGATCAGAGACATCTACAACCATCACACAAACCATGATCAGAGACATCTACAACCATCTAACAAACCATGATCAGACACATCTACAACCATCAAACAAACCATGATCAGACATCTACAACCATCAAACAAACCATGATCAGAGACATCTACAACCATCAAACAAACCATGATCAGAGACATCTACAACCATCAAACAAACCATGATCAGACATCTAAAACCATCAAACAAACCATGATCAGAGACATCTACAACCATCAAACAAACCATGATCAGAGACATCTACAACCATCAAACAAACCATGATCAGAGACATCTACAACCATCAAACAAACCATGATCAGACATCTAAAACCATCTAACAAACCATGATCAGACATCTACAACCATTAAACAAACCATGATCAGACATCTACAACCATCAAACAAACCATGATCAGACATCTACAACCATCAAACAAACCATGATCAGACATCTACAACCATCAAACAAACCATGATCAGAGACATCTACAACCATCAAACAAACCATGATCAGACATCTACAACCATCAAACACACCATGATCAGAGACATCTAAAACCATCAAACAAACCATGATCAGACATCTACAACCATCAAACAAACCATGATCAGACATCTACAACCATCAAACAAACCATGATCAGACATCTACAACCATCAAACAAACCATGATCAGAGACATCTAAAACCATCAAACAAACCATGATCAGAGACATCTACAACCATCAAACAAACCATGATCAGAGACATCTACAACCATCAAACAAACCATGATCAGAGACATCTACAACCATCAAACAAACCATGATCAGAGACATCTACAACCATCAAACAAACCATGATCAGACATCTAAAACCATCTAACAAACCAAAATCAGAGACATCTACAACCATCAAACAAACCATGATCAGAGACATCTACAACCATCAAACAAACCATGATCAGACATCTACAACCATCAAACAAACCATGATCAGACATCTACAACCATCAAACAAACCATGATCAGACATCTACAACCATCAAACAAACCATGATCAGACATCTACAACCATCAAACACACCATGATCAGACATCTACAACCATCTAACAAACCATGATCAGAGACATCTACAACCATCAAACAAACCATGATCAGAGACATCTACAACCATCAAACAAACCATGATCAGAGACATCTACAACCATCAAACAAACCATGATCAGAGACATCTACAACCATCAAACAAACCATGATCAGAGACATCTACAACCATCAAACAAACCATGATCAGAGACATCTACAACCATCAAACAAACCATGATCAGAGACATCTACAACCATCAAACAAATCATGATCAGAGACATCTACAACCATCAAGCAAACCATGATCAGAGACATCTACAACCATCACACAAACTGCAAACAAGCAAATTGACTACCATAATACTACCACTTACACAAAGCTAATGGTTTTCAATCCTACATCCTTTCCATGCAATTACTCATATTTAACTTTCAAAGCAAAAAGACATGAAGTGTTGAGTACACATAACTTCCTACCTCTCTTGCACTCTGCTCCTCTTTGGAAATATTTGCAAGATGTGCCTCCAAAGAAGCCCAGTCCATGACCGGCAGGGTCGTTTCCTCCAAGTTATAAACATCAAATGTCCCTTCAGGGGGAGTAGTTGGCGACTTCTCTTCTGTTTGTTTGTGTGACAAATCAGAACTTTTCTCCTCGCTACATTCTGTCCTGATTTGTTCAGAGTTTCCAGATTTCTCAGTCCTGTCACTGTCATCCATTGTATTATTCTCATGATCTCTCAATTCATCGCTTTCAGTGTTTCCTTTCTCTAAGCTTTCTGTCTCCTCCTTCTCAACAATGTTTTCATTCTCCTCAACTTCGCTCCGTTCCTCCGATTCCGTGGCACTGTCGTACCTGTCCATCCGACTCTGCCTTCCCGACATCTTGTCCTGCGAAGCGCTTGCTCCATCAAACCTCCCGTCTGATTCATATTCACTTTGGATCTCTGTGCTGGCAGCTACTTCTGGATTCACGACATCTATGTTCGCAAACTCTTCAGCCAGACTCAAATTATTAATATTTTTGTTCTTTTTGTCTTCAATTGCCTGCTGCAGACGAGCAAATTCCGCATCGTCAAGTTCAACACTGCTCTCTAAGTCATGCATTGTACTCAAAGCCTGAACATACTCCTCCCTGCTATTAGCTCCTTCTGATTCATCTGCAATAAAAGGTGAATAACAGTTTGTTTGTAAATCTGAAAAATTGAAAAAAAGAGAATCTTACAAAATCTTACCTAAGATCCATTAGAACGGCTGGTTTATGGTATAAACATGAAGACAGATAAGACAACAGACTTTGACAAAGCCAAGCTTAAGAGACAAATTGGGATAAAGAGAATGAGATGCTACATAAATGTGGACGTGTAAATATTTCCCAATATTCACATACTATGGTATAGTCTGTGATGTTATGTGATCTGTAAGCAGTGGCAACAAAGTGTGTGAGAAAGAAATTATACAAATAGTCAGACACAAAGGTGTGGCAGAGACACAAATGGTGGGGTAGGTGTAATGTCCTCATACTGACTAATAGACATTGACAGAGATAGTGGGGTAGGCATAATATCCCCATACTGAGTGACAGACATTGACAGAGATAGTGGGGTAGGCATAATGTCCCCATACTGACACTGACAAAGACAAGCCAATAGAAACAAAGGGTAGATGGATATACTGGTAGCTTCATGAAAGGATAACATTACATCAGCAATGACTAGAGAGATGATATGGCAGAAACACAAAGTGACAAGAAAACAGAATCAATGTATGATACATATATATAGTAGTGATACATGTATATAGTAGTGACAGATACATGTATATAGTAGTGATACATGTATATAGTAGTGATACATGTATATAGTAGTGATACATGTATATAGTAGTGATACATGTATATAGTAGTGATACATGTATATAGTAGTGATACATGTATATAGTAGTAATACATGTACCGGGTATATAGTAGTGATACATGTATATAGTAGTGACAGATACAATGACACAAATGGTAACTGAAAGAGAAACGCATCGGTTGAAAGAAGATATAAAACAGAGCCCATACAGGACAATATATGCCTACAGCCAGTGAAAACATGTACAACATTGTGCAATGGACTGGTAACACCTTCCACTGGTGTTGAGATAGCTGATAACAAAATCTGTTAGTAGAATTTACATGTAGGTGTAACAGTTAACCAACAAAACTAGTTGCACTGAGGATAGGCTGCTATGATTTGAAATGGTCTTGTGGCCGGTTTCTAATAGGAAATAAGGAAATGTACACAGCAAAAAGGAAAGAAGTGATATGAAACTGATTAACTATACATGCATGGTGCATGTGACAGGCTTCCTGGTAATAATAATAGACTTGTCAAAGCCTACATTAATGTGACATCCTGTGGTAGATATTGAAAAGACACGACTTCCAAGGCATGTGCAGTCCATGTCTGTAATTTCAAAGTCACTGAAAATGCAAGGAAAGTTCGGGAGTTTTCAGCACTTTGCCACGAGCATTTTAGGGCATTCCCAAAGAGAGTGTGGAAGGCAAATGAGTGGAATGGTTTTTCCTTGAATTTCCAGGATTATCACACATTTATCAAGGACAGTGTGAGAAAATGTGTAAAATTTCAGGACTTTCTAAAGGTTTAGATATCCTGGTTTTCCTTTATCATATATCTTTCGGCAACTTCACATTATGAACTTAAAGCTCTGTAAAGCTGTAAAACTCTGATGTCTCATAATTTTTTTCCATTTGCAGAATAAACTTTCTTGATCTATTCCCCAAATCATCTTAGAACAGCCAGACTTCATCTTGTCAGCAAAATCTGTATGTGCCAAATGTTTGAAGTGTCATGATTGACAACTAAATTCAAGTCTAGGGTAGGAGTCATTCATCAACAATAGTATTACATAATATTTATAACAGTGTATCGTATGTACCGTACTGTCAAAGCCAATGCTTGGTGTTTTGACAGACTTTAGTCCAGAAAGAAAAAAAATTGTTCCTAAGAATATCTTTTGCAAAGCTAATCAGATGGCAAATGAGTTTATTACTTGAAAAACCTGCAAAATCTTCCAGTAGTTACATTGCTAATGATGACTTGGAGTCTAGATTGAACTGTCCACCCTCATAGCAGCATTACGTATGTAGGTAGTGTTGACACAACAAATTCTGAGAGTTTCCATATGTTCCCGGGAAAAAAACCAAAACTATTAAAATATGCACAAGAAAAATGCCCTAAAAGCACTAAATAATTGATATGAGGAAGTGTATCCTTGGCACAATTTCAAATTTTTTTTCCAAATTGGGCAACAGTAGAAGAGGTGATTCCAATAATCAATTTGATTATTCTTCCAGGCCTTGATGTGAAGAATAAGATAATGTCTTTGTTTTCTACGACTAAAAATGATGAAAATATTATCTAAACATACAGCTTATTGTCCCTTTAAATTCCATCCTATGATCACTATTGGTTTATCCCAATTCCATTGTTTTTAATGGCTAACATGGACCTGTACACAAGGAAACGGGGTTGAAAACATAAAATGGATAAAATTCATGAAAATATCAGGTTCTCGGACTTCATAAAAGTCTTTCATGACAAATCAAGATACACGCTATACTCTAAAGGCAAATCATAGTTAAATATTGAAATTCTTTGATTTTCTACAGTTCATCTAATTACTTTTGGATGTCAATGAATGCTTAATCAAAATAAAATCATACATACTTTTAAAAAATCCAGATCAAGTTATGGTTTTTGGAATTATTAATCTAGAGCACCTCAAACACTAATCAAATATTGAAATAAGCTTTTTGTTATTTTTTCTGTCGCTTATCAAACATTTAACCTGTCTCAAACTTTAGAACTATGACCTACCACAGTGTGCAGTGTGGTGCTTTTCTATTGCACTCAGGATGTGACTTTTCAGATTTGATCCGTAACTGAAACGGTCATGACCTCTTTCTGACATGAATACAAGTCTGCAGAAACACAAAAAATTCTGATCGATATGGTAATGTCTGGACAAAATGGTAAGCAGTTTAGGTTTTCCTGGGATGACGCAGGTAAACAACGTCCAATGCAAAATATCACAGCATGAGTGGGCTTCACTTACCGGTACTTTAAAGAAGGAAATGTCACAGACAGTATACACGTATACAACCCTGTCCCCGACATTACAATCTTATAGATTACTTGGGTTTGTGGTTGGATTTAATATCCCTGCCGGCAAATGGTCTTGAAAAGGTTAATCTCTAAGAGATGGAAACTACATGTTTTGTGCATCATTAATACTAATTTTCTGTACATTGTACATGCAATGACATCATCTTGTACCGAGTCTTTTCTGAATCCCTGAAGCATGTCTAGGCAGTGGGTTGGGATACGACTCAAAACTTGGATGCATTCCACTCATATATTGATGATATTGGAACTAGACAATTTTTTGCTGTATTGAAAATGAAAGAGAGGATGGAGGGAAGGTAAAACATTTTTGTCTTGAATTGTTTGTACAAACTGTTTCTCTTACCCTGCTGACGGTTTCTCTAACAGAAATCATCAATACCTTCTGACTAGTTGCCACAGTTAGCCATCATAATGATGGTAACAGAGTAACAGAACGTACGTTGAACCTTACCCTTTCACCACCATGGTTTGTCCCAAATCCATCGTTTTCTATGGTAAAGTTGGACCTGTATACAGGGAACTGGGGGTGAAGGGTTAAGAAACATCTTTTCTTTCCCTGCCCCATTTACTGCAACAGAAAAGTCATACGAATACCAACAAATCAACACAAACTAAATTTCTGTCTAAATTTTTCTTTCCAAATATTGCTTACCCTCTCGGCTTTTGACGCTGAGCATATCAGAAGAGTTGCTAGCAGAGACTGTGTTTGACTCCTGGGCTGTGCTCTCTGTATCACTCATTTCTGACTGTGAACTTTCGTCCGTCTCCAGGGGACTCTCGTCTTCGTCGTCGTCCTCTTGGTCAGCCTCCTCACATGACAACAGATTATCTCTATTGGCTTTGTTCAGAAGGTAGGCCCGCCAAGCCCTCTGAATTCTGAAATTGAAAGATGGTGGATAAAAAAAACACAAACAAAAATTAATGAGATGCACTGACTTCCAATTTGCATGTGACAACATTTTCTGATTGGTTGATTTTTTTTTCACTTTTATGTCTGATATGCATTTAGAAAAACCAAGCACCATCTCATGGGAGCCATGTGCGCAATCTTGGTAAAGTATGTCCCGTGGCCATTTGAACTTTCACTGTCGCTTAAGTAAAATGATTTCTGACTGTCTATATTAGTCTGGATATCAAAGCCTGAGAAAACAAAGCCACAAAAAATGCCATCATTATCATCACAAGGCACAATGGGGTTCCTATTGTATATAACTAGAAATGGTTGGTGCTCTACTTTGAATTTTTCATCTGATCTTTTGTTGTACATGTTCAACAATACCATTGAAATCAATTGGGTTGAGCTATATAGACCATTTCCTGTGCTGTGAGGTATGTACGACCCCAAATAAATAAGAAATACGAGTGATTCTGAGACTCTCAGTTCATAGAAGAGTCAAAGTGCGATCAAGTTTGCGACTGTAATTGAGACTCGCATTTCGCTCGGGGATGTATATTTGCGAGTGAATTTGAGACCGTGTCTGAGACTCTCATTTAACGTACAGACAGCAAGTGCGACTGTTCTTGCTACTGACATGTGACTGACTCACTTCCGACGTAATGTGGAAGGTCCGTCGTTCGCGTGGCATCGGCACACGCTGGAGAACCTGCCAGCTCAAAAGTTCACCCTTGTTCAGCTCAAAAGACATGACGAATATCGTTTCACAACAGTCTGAACGAACGGACGGGTGGGATCTGATCGAAGCTAAAATGTAACCGAGCTTTTATAGAAAATACTCATCTATTCATTTTTATTTTATAATATACATACTTTCCTAAAACAACATGCAAGTTAACACCTTTTGGCGCATCCAAAGATCAGTTTTGCCAGGGACTGAGTGTTCGGCAAAACACAAACATGAAGGCATTAGTTACGTAGGGTAGTGACTGCGTTTCACAAGTTTTGATCGTTTTCTTGATTTGCAATTGTCTCAGACGTGTCGGAATTGCGGTGATTATTTGAGTTACTTTCCATCAAAGACGAGTGGGTGCGGGATTGCTGGATAATTACAAAGGTCTGTAAGATGTCAATCAAAAAAGGACGCGATACAGGTGTGAATCGGTAAACGTTTGCGATGTAAACATGTTAGATACGGCACAGCATTGTAATTAGATGGAACGACCGCAGTGCAGAACCGCAAGCACAGGCGCTCTGTAGCTTGGTAGTCTGCTAAATAGATCGATTCTCGACTCAATCTATCGATCCCGTAGTCGATATGCCCACGACTGCAACCTAAACACTAATTTAGGTTGCAGTGCGGGCATGTCGACTACGGGATCGATAGATCGAGCCGAAAATCGATCTATTTAGCAGACTACCCAGTTCGAGCGCCTGTGCCCGCTGGTATGTCACTCAAGCCATAGCGCGTTCTTGCGTAGACGCTGTACCTAGAAACGCCGCCATTTCTAATCGTTCTTCACAGAACTGTCATGAAAAGTTCAGATTCAAGTTCTTTTAGATTTTGCTGTCGTGAAAAGTATTATTATTATCGTCTTGCCGTTTTAAAAGAGTTTTGAGGACCTAAACAACATCGTGTGTTGCTCCATTGCCATGGAATCCGATGTCAAGGAAAAGCGGTGACTTTTTCAAGTTGAATGAATTTCCTTTCTGTTTGCATTATTAGTCAATTAATCGAAATATTTTTGTTCACAATTGATTAAACTATAGACAGTGGACTGTCTCGATTCTCCCGTCTATGATTCGATATTCACTGACTCATTCTTTCTCTTCTTTGTCGATCGATGAAAGTAATTTCATCTTCAATACTATGTCCTCATTCTACAGATGATATCCAAATCTATATTGTCATTTATTTCTAACCAACGTACAAAAACTTGGTCCGATCGCCAAAGCACATATCTGACGAGATGTTTTGCGAAACAGTGAATAAATACATTGGATGAACAGCCGTACTCTATGCATTAGAGGATATCCATGTTGCAGCCTCTCCGAAAAAATACCCGGGGATGTTTAGGCAGTAACAAAGGCGATGACTCAGTTAGTTGAATAAAAAAACTTTTCGTACATCATATTTTTATCTAAGCGAACATTTGTCGGTTTGATGAGCGACAGTACGCAGATCGCCCATATAAAACTAGTCAAAACAATTCTGCGACAATGATGGTGCCTCGTCGTGAATGTCCTTGAACCCGTAGCCGCAACCATTGTTTTTTTTAATGTGTTAAGGGGTTGATGATTGGTAGAATTCATGTATCAAAATTTGATGACACACGTGATTGAATCCTGTGATTGTTAGGCAATTGACGGTGTGTAGGGACGGCTACAGCCCACGGACCATGACAGTATCAGCAGTACGAAGTACATTGCATGCTTTCTGAGAATGAACAGCTTGTTTCCATAGCTACCATGCGAAATCCGGCTTTGACCAATGTTCCTGTCCTGTCGGACGATAACTTTCGAGCTGCGTAGCTACTGTTGAGGTTCAGATATCCGAATCAATCGTGTTCGAAAGGCTTATCGATTTACAGAAAATACTAAACTTTTGTTATTAATTAGATGGAACGTTTGCCGACGGGAACGTCATCGAGTCATACTCATTTACATATCACTTCCCAGTTCAGGCGATCTCGCTTTGTGGGTCCATTGACAAGTGAGAAAGTGCTAATTTTGACTGAGGTTAATGGATGACGTACATTTTCTTTGAGCCTCCCGGGCCTTCCATATGAAAAATATGCGCTCAATCAGTGATTGGCTTAAGCTGATACACGTCATTCTCGCACTAACAACGGTTATTGGAATAGTTCAAGAGTTATACACACCTATCCTTTTCATGCCCTCCGAAAGAGTACTAGTATTTAAGCTCATGTACTCCAAAAAGCCACTTTTGGAAAACGACTAGCTGACAGCTGATGACAAAACGCACTCAATGTGATTTCCTTGGTCAGGGTTCTCAAAAATTTTGAAGTAGGCGGAAAATTCAGAAAAGTAGGCGGTTAGCTTCTGTGTGCAACCAGGTTCCCTGGGCGGGCGGGGGGGGGGGGGGGGGGAGACAGTTCTGAGCAATTTCATGCATTCTTATACAGTGTATAAAAGGCTATTCCAACATACACACAGGGGGAGGGTGTAAGGGAGGGGTCCCCTCCCTGTGTGCAAGAAATTTTAAAATTTGAAGACATTTTGGGGTAATTTCATGCATTATTGTACTGTATGAAAGACCATTTCAGCATGAGAGTGTTAAGGATTATTTTTAAATTTGAAGACATTTCTGAGCAATTTCATGCATTCTTATACAGTGTATAAAAGGCTATTCCACATACACACAGGGGGAGGGTGTAAGGGAGGGGTCCCCTCCCTGTGTGCAAGAAATTTTTAAAATTTGAAGACATTTTGGGTAATTTCATGCATTATTGTACTGTATGAAAGACCATTTCAGCATGAGAGTGTTAAGGATTATTTTTAAATTTGAAGACATTTCTGAGCAATTTCATGCATTCTTATACAGTGTATAAAAGGCTATTTCAACATACACACAGGGGGAGGGTTTCAGGGACGGCAAGAAATTTTTAAATTTTGAAGACATTTTGGAGTAAGTTTTTGCATTCTTGTACAGTATTAAAGACCATTTCAGCATACAGAATAATCATTATCATTGCCAATTACATGTTTTCAAGGGATAAAGTTTTAAAAAGTCAGAAAAATTAATTTGATATCACTCGGGCCTGTCAACTGCATTCAGTTAACAAGGATAATAGCAAAATTTCACCAGACTGTTGTGTAGAATTATGTTTAGCTCATGACTTGAACAAACATTTTGAAATACACCATAGAATGGGGCCTAGGGTTTTCACAACCCAGATAACGATCCGCTAGAATCCTGACCAGTCTGGCTGTACAAAGTGTTTTACTGATTTAAATAAACTTGATTGAAGATACAGTAAAATCAAAGAGTTTATTCAATTCAATGAATTATAGTAACACAATTTTCAGTGATTTTAATTCACTGTACTAATTTCATAATAAAACGAATCCGCGAGCTGATTATTGATTTTTTTGCTGATGTTGAATATAATTGAAAAAGAGAGCTAAATTTCAGTGTTCATGTTTGATAAAACCTCAAACTAACGACACTGAACGCCAGCCTGTACTACATGCACCGTGTGTGTACAAAGCACCGGTAGTCAATTGTAACACAGTACACACAACGCGATATCGGTCGACCTGAAATTTGACACTGTGATCGACGTAGCGTTTCAAAAGTACGAAAATTTTGTTTATTAAGATTTGATCTAAACCTCCCAAACCAACAGACAAAGTCAGAAAATCAAAGTTTTCAAGCGTCGACTTTCTCTTCCGCGATGCACACAACCACGGCCCCTCCACAAAACGCGATGTCGATCGATTGAGTTGACATCGTGATCGACCATGGATAGATTGACGTGGCGTTTCGAAAGTATGAAAAATGAGACTCAGTAACTTGTGGTCGCTTTATATTTGATCAAAAACCTACCAAACCCATCAGGCTAGGCCCTACTCTTACGCAGAAAACCAAAGCTCTCAAGCGTCGACTTTCTCTTCCGCGTTTGAGCGAAACAAAAGTCGGCTTCATTCGGAAATGGTCGGCTATTCGCGGGCATAACGTAATTGTATGTTAGTCCAATTTTCGGCTATACCCGATGTGAACGTCGGAATAATTCGGGCTGTGATCGGGCGAGCGAGGTTCACCTCGAGAGCGATTCCCAGTAGTCACGGTGTACAGTACAACACGTTCGCTGATCGCGGTACCACAGTGATAGCAACAAGTTCACCGCGTAAATTGCTAGACTACATATAGCCACATCGGCACTTCTGAAATATTATCTGCGGCTTGCAAGACCACCAAAAAAATCTAATTATTGTATCAAAACCAGAATTTCCGGCCAGAGAGCGAAACAGTGCTGAAAAGTAGCCGGCCAAAATACGAAAGTAGCCGGTCAATTTGGCCGGCATCCGGCTAAAAATGAACACGCTGCTTGGTACTCTTTATACAACTCGAAATATTTTTTGTTAAAGTAAAATGAAAGACGAAAAAAGCTCCGTGAACTGACGATAGATTTCCGAACATCTGATGAGGTGAAATCTACTCAAATTGGCGGATCAATCCACAGTTACGAGTGGAGTGATACGTACCGGCCGCCGCGTACTATGCATATATGCATAGTACGCGGCGGCCGGTACGTATCACTCCACTCGTAACTGTGGATCAATCGGAGCAAAGAGAATATGGTATTTCCCATTTGATCTCCGAAACGTCATCGTGGAGTTTCTCACAGAAATGAAATTTTGTTTGTTTCATCGTTCGTGCTCGATAGCTGTCGACGCGACTGCAGCTGTTCGACGCGACACGAAATTTGCAAATTCGTCCATGTATGAATTCTTCGAACTATTATGGAAATCAACAGCAAAATGAGCAAGTGTTTCAATATGTTTCGAATACAAAGCAAGCTGGACATCATGAAGTCAAAAAGTAATGCGAAATTTCAAATGAATGTGAAACTTCATGAAGGTCAAAGGTAAAAGTACGTCATGACTGGGCGTGACGTTGAAGGTTCGATAAACAGTATGGCATCAACAATAGCCGATACGGCGTGTGCGTATCTGACGTTAGTCCAGTCTTTCTCTATTTTCGCTAGTTTTATGTCTTAGTACCCATTTATCGGTTTTATTCGCCATATTTTATCAATATTCTCAATGTGTTATATAAATACACCAGCTAAATCGATTGTAAGAACTGACTTACCTTTCCGTACGGTCCTCCAGGGACCGTGTCTATACGGTGCGTCATGCAACCGCGTAGTTCGAATATACATGATTGATAAAGAGTATTTGTTTTATTGACCTTTATTTTCCATAATATACAGTAAGATGAGAAATGAAGGGGAAAGAAGCTGAGGTAAGGCATACGTCGATGTCGACACGCCGTACTCCGTGATCATTTTTTTCAAGGACCTGTGCACGGTCCTTCCACAAACCGTGGTCTGGTGTCTCGATTGCTACTTGTTCTAGTCTCAGCGCCAGTCGCACTTGTCAGTGAAAGGTAATTGAGAGTCTCAGGTACAGTCTCAGATCAAGTCGCATTTATTGTTTACTGTAATGAATGAGAGTCTCAGATATAATCGCAAATGAGGTCGCATTTAGTATCTTCTTCAATTTGAGAGTCTCAGATTCAGTCTCACTTCCTGTTTATAAGGGGTCGTAGATACCTGGTGCTGTGGTTGGCTTTTCCAGTGCCTGTCTGGTTGTACTGCTTGCAAGACATATTGTTATACAGGACAAGCAAGACATTGTTCTACAGTGTTGGAGAATGAATTAAAGTCACTCATTTTGGTTAAAGCACACCACAACATGAACATCATCTTAATACAATGATAGACTGGTTACATCAATACATAGCTGACAGCCATATTCAATCTCAGTCTAGTAAGACTGCTACAAATGGGGAGCCTGTGGACAGACTTGATTTCAATCTTATATTTCCAACTTTGATGGGAAATAATAAGTAGCTGAGGATATAACATAACATCAGTGTGTTTTCAATCCAATGTGATGGATGAATCACTGATGTGTGAAAGGTTGTCTTTAACATGAAAACATTTTTAAGTAGCATGATTTGGTACAAACCAATATATAACTTCAAGGAATTCATAGATTCACTGAAAGAGCTCAGAAGTCTAGTGTCTAAGAGAACATGCTGGTGATCATGTGACAATTAAAATATGGTGAATCATGTATACAACACATTTTGAACATCAAAAACTCTTTTTCAGAAGGTAGTCTTGTTCATGCTATCTTTAAAACCTTTTGCTCACAGGGTATAATTACAGTTCACAATCATTAAAGAGATTTTAGTTGAGTATATGTACAATTTTGTATAAAATTGTGCATCAAAGTATCTTCCACTAGTTCCAGTTGATTTGAAAGTTCATCTGTTTAACGACCATTAAGGCAGAATACACCTCAAGACAGACTCTCAAATTTTTACCATACTTTTTTGGTCTACAACCAGTGGGGGCTCATTTTGAAGTTCTTGGAGTCATTAAAGTTTTCATTAGCTCAGTTTTATGAAAATTGAAAATTTAATTTTTCCCCACAGAGTTAACACAGGGATGGCAGCCATCTTGAATTTCAAATGTTGTTAAATGTTATTTGTATTTTTTATGTCAAAATGTGCTCTGTGAGCCCTGATATTTATTCTTGATTTTGCAAGAGAATGGTTTAAATTTTCCTTACGAAATGTTTGAGCAAAAGTTTAAGTGATTATACTTTCAGGCATCTACTACCTTAATATTCTGAATATGGATGTTTATTTTGAAATGGACAAATTACAGGAACACATGTAATTGGCAAGTTTCTCATATCTTTTCATATTCATTTATAATATTTCTCATATTCATTGGGTCAAATGAGACTTTCAACAAAATTCAACGTAATCACAAAAGAACTACCAGTTCTCTTCCCTTTTGTTAGTTTGCTTGTTGCCTTTTAGAGTTTTTGATTTACTTGCACAGAAGGGAGGGGACTTGCATCAAATATTGGACACAAAAATTGTGTTCTGTACAACCTGGATATAAAGGTAAAGAACTTTGAAAAGGCATCTGATGAGCTGGTGAAAAACAGCCAGAGAGGACCAGAGGGGACATTCTCAGTTGTACAGGGAAAGTCATTGAAGACAAGACATAGAGAGTAGACGGAAGGATACTTACGTGATGACTTTTGTGATATAATATCTAGATCTATTCCTTCTAATGCTAGTGTTATCATCAAATTCAACTTCTAACTTGTGACTGAAAAAAGAAAAGAAGAGGTTAGGTTAAAATAGTAAAGTGAAGCGTAGATTCTTTG
This sequence comes from Ptychodera flava, assembly GCF_041260155.1. Taxonomy (NCBI): domain Eukaryota; kingdom Metazoa; phylum Hemichordata; class Enteropneusta; family Ptychoderidae; genus Ptychodera; species Ptychodera flava. The sequence continues at coordinate 37,887,832 of NC_091946.1, read as the reverse complement.
TTTATCAGTTTTCACTGCCATCGTGGTCTCATGTTATTATCATGGATGGTGAAGTAACACAAACTCTACTTGATATCAATGCCATACAACAGTTTTTTTCTCAAAGTCAGAAAGATCTGACAAATGACAGAAAATAGTAATCTGCACAGTAAACTTCCTGAAATATCTTTAATTCTGAAATAAGCAAATTCTGAATTCACCTGTTCACTGAGATTTGAAATTGCTAATTCTCCTAAATATTACAATTTACATTCAAGAGAAGTCGATTTTGAAATCATAAAGTATTCACTTATGCTTGGACATACGTGATCAATTACATTGCCAATCTTTAATCCATGGCACGATATACAGAGTCAGGTAGTTTGCTGTTATTTCTTGTAACTAGCTGATTGACAAACACATCACACAACTGCATGGTCAATTGTGCCTCAGAGTGCGACAGTGACGCTATAAAGCTGTCTAGACACATTTTTTATTTCTTCGTACTTTCCAGATGTGAGACAGAGTCTCTTGAGTTTTGATGCTAAAAGCTTGAAGTCAATTTTTATTTTCCCAAATGCTGGTGATGATTTGGCTTGCTAAATATGCAAAATGACATTGAATGTAACTTTTTTCATACATCAATAATTTAATATATCATGGTTTTAAAATAAAACTCAATATTACAAGAATGTTTTTTATTCAGCATGGAGTTAATACTTTTGAGAATTAAAATAGTTTCCAAACTATTTCATCTGCCTTCGGTGAATTTCTTTACATTTTTTTTTTTTGTAAAGAATTCTTTCACACAGTGTCTTGAAATGATGTCACTTGTAAGCTGGTAGAATATTAAGTTGGCAAGGCAACAAAAATACCAAAGAGTGCCAGCCTGTATCATTGACACATTGAAAATACATCTATGAGGTTACATTTGCCCCGCAATGAACAAATAAAAAAAACAGGAATAAACACTTGAATGCATTGATAAGTATGTTATAGACAGTTGACCTTTGTCAAAACCAATTTCTGATGACATGGCTATTTATTTGTAAGTCTCTGGCATTTGTGAGCAGAGTGGCAGTGCATTGCATCATAGGTTTTGTGAGTCATTTGCACAAATCTCTGACATCTTTACACAGATTATCTGGGATTTGCTCAATGGCACATCTGTACATTTTTCATGACATTGATAATTTATGCCCACTGCAGTTGACGTAAATTTTTTGAAGACAAGCTGCTGGGTAGCTGTTGCTATGGTGACATCTTTGAGATGAAAATTTTGAAAAGACAAAAACACTGACCCCTGGCCCAGTTCTATCACACATAGATCAAATTAACACACTTTTTTAAGTGACAGTATGTCTTTTATGATCAATAGTAAGGTTTGACAAAACAGAACAACTGGTGAAAATGTCAGCAATGTTTGAGAAACGTGGCATACATAGCTTGAGTTGAAACGTGACCACTGATGTGGAAACCACAAACTGACTTTTTAACATCTATTCACAAGGTCTGCTTCATGCTGAATTAGCAGTATCACAAAGAGAAGAATGCCCGGTTACTTTTTCGCCGCTGATGACCCTTGGTCCTTCCATGACCCTTGCTTCTCAGCTATTACAACCAGCAATTCTATACTACAGATATGTATGTGAGAGAATTCAGCTAGTGATTACAACATAGCTCGGATATTCACATAACGGAAGCCCTGTTCTAAATATTGCCAGACAGTCTGTACATCCCATGAATTTTAACGACATGCACCACTGTGATAGCAAGATTCCTTTCAGGTTTGCAGTGATAGGGTGGCAAATGTCTGCAGAAGCCAAAAAATTGGCAAATTCCAATCAAAAACACATACAGAAGCCAGACATGGAATGTGTCATGTAGTTTATACTTGGCTGCTGTGCACAGTTAACATTGACATTGGGATAGCACTGCTTCCGAGTAACTTTAATTAATGCAGTTTTGATAAAAGAAATGAATCTCTGATTTGTTACAGAGGGATATTTCTATCTAATTCAAACTTTGCAACCCTTTGTTTTCCATTGAACTTTATATCAGTTGAAACAATTTGTTTTCCTTATAATCTCCTTAGAAACATGCCTCTTTAAGTCATATAAATATCTCAATACAATACCGGTAGCTGTCCTGTGTCATATGGTACAGAACAACCCTGAACAAAGCTATTTTTATTGACAGGTGATCTCTGAATTTCATAATAAACAGCTTGGAAAGAGCATTCACACTGAATTTTTTAACATGTCGGTTTGTCTTCTTCCCTGACATTCTCACGCTTACAGTTTGTTTTCTCACTATTGTCATTAATACCATAAACAGATTAAGTCCACTGCTGTTAGCCACTTAGATAACATAATACCCTTTGTACAAATTTGATTGACTATACTACCCAAAGAAGGCACAACATTGAAGCCATACAACAAATTTGCAAATCATTGTGGACTATAGGAGTTACCTTCAGACTCTAAGGTATCTTTGCAACAAAAGTATGCAATACAATAACATGATATACATATCATTACATGGAATACAATAACGATGAACATAACATCAAAACAATGCCATCTTTGTACAAGTATGTGTCTGAACTAACTTTTAACCCTGTTCTTGAAACGGTTTCTTGCCTGTACCATGGTAAAGACTTATTTGAAGTAAATCCTGACTTTTTGCACAAATGCTGTCTTGATCCACTCTAAGGCCTTGCTTCATTTGCATGTAATTTGCATACAATGTAAATATCCTTTAGTCTCTGAGATAAACAAGTACATAAGGGCTCCTGCCATGCACTATAAAAGGCAATACGTTTTGAGTTGGAAATTTTTAGTTACCAATTAGTCAGAAATTTCACTGTCAAGTCTAGATCTTCCGGTCTGCTTGTAAGTATCATGAATGATAAGTTACTATGGAGAACATTAAGTGGAGGGTTTCCTTGGGACAAAATTAGAACATGACATCAGAGTTTGATGAGTTCAAAGGTCACACGTCACAGCCAACAACCTTATACTGTGTATGAAACCTGTTCAACAGTGTCCCAGTGACCAACTTCAATTGCCATACAAAAAAAGCGGCTCATTGTCAGTTAGCACATTCAATAGTTATTTGCTTTAGTAAACTGTCTGAGGGCTGAGAATGGCTAGATTCAAGCCCAACTGAGCAGTCCATGAGACAACAGACCTTTGAAATCTGAGACAAAAATGACTACCTACCTACTGGACTTGCCTGTAGCAGTATCAATGTCCTCATCAGAGATGCTCTTATTAGACTTTGATTACTCACAGTGTATGGACAAGTTAATATCAATCTAGCCGGTTAATGTTCAACTCTTGAAAATCACATCATGCCAAATATTGTTGAACGCCAGTTCTGTGGAAGCCCAATGTCAAATACAACATCAACCTCACTTAGCCTTCTAAAATCTATGCCATCTATTGTTTCAAGGCTGGACTATTTTGCCTAGGGGGGAGTAGTTAACCAAACATTGCTGAGTTGGCACCTTCAGCAGGAACCATTTAGGAAATGGGTCAGTATGGCACCTTTATATGGCAGGGACAGTGTTTAAAAATACTTGTTTTTTTCTGAGAGTTTGTATAAATGTAACTACTTTGTTACATGTACATTTGTGAGATTAAACTAAACTTTAAAACAATAAAGAATAACAAAAGACAAAACTTACTTTTCAACCAATAATTCTCCTTCTTCCACCTGCTTTAATGTTCTTTGCATACGCATCTCTTCCTCCTAAAAATAGATCAAGTATGTTTGATGTCAGAACTTCTACAATAGATCACCTTGGCTGTATTTTGAAGTGTTTTATTTCACTTTCTTTTCATTTTCTTTTTATTTTCAGTTTCTTTTCACTGTCTTAAGGTCAGCTCTAAGATAGATACAGTAGCCATCATCTCTAGAGAGATGATGGCTACTTTGTGGTCACCCAATGATTGTAATATTAAGACGAAAATAAAATTTGATATTAGACTTTGCCTGGCTCACGACTGGTACATCACTGATCCCCCATAATTTTATTGATGGTGGTTTAAATATTTGTAAAAGAGTTCTGTGCACAAAGAAGAATTTCTCAATCTTCTACCTACCAGGGCTGGTAACTGTAACGTTTGACGATTTGTTTCACTGTGTTTGTTTTGTATGTAAATTTTAAGTTCTTGTTGTACACCCCAAACCATGTTAAAACACAGTTTAGTTGACCAACACAGTGCATATGTAAAATACAATGTTATTGTTTAAACTGTTCTTCAAATTCTAGTCCGGACCAGAATTCACTTGTCAACAATAACAATGCAGTCTACGTATGTACAGGCTGAGTTGACAAGCTGAATACTGTGTATCTCAACATGCTTTGGGGTGTAGAACAAGAAACTGTAGTTGATATCAAATACAAAATAGTGAAAAAGTATTAAAATGCTACATCTACTGGCCCTTTAACCCTTTCACCATCATGGTTTGTCCCAAATCCATTGTTTTCTATGGTAAAGTTGGACCTGTATACAGGGAACTGGGGGTGAAAGGGTTAATATGATCAAGTGAATAAAGTAGCATAACTACTTAGTAATTGTATGATGAATGTCCAGTTGCTTTCATACTAATGTTTGAACACTAAGAATGTCAGAAAGGGAACCAAATCTTGCATCATATAAATTAGTCCAGAATCTAGTCAAGCATTTTCCTGACGTATCAAAGCACATGGCTTTTGCTGGGTCTGAAATGGTGCAGATGGCTAGATTGTATGCTATTTATAAACACAGAAATGCTTGCAGTGTAAGGGTTACCAAAGGTTTCATATCATGTCTGGTTAGACTTTTTACAACTATACCGCAGAGATTGGCTGCATTTTTTAGAACATTCCTTAGTCAAATCTACCTCATGACACATAGTAAACATATAACAGACTAACGAACAGATTATTGACAGGTGCTGGGAGTCAGCGAGACACAATGTTGATGAGACAGACAAACATTCCTGAAGGCAAAGCGTAAATCTTACACTTGAAAGTCAATAATTGAAATATGAAAGGCAAATTAATGTCATTCTCTGGGTTCAAGTCTTCACAGATATGATATTAAAAAATGCAAATATCACAGCAAAGAGCTTGAAGTTATACTATTTTTTGATTTAAAAATATAGTTTAATCTTTATAACTGCCTGAAAGCCATCCATGTACATTTTAAATGTCAAAGGGTGAAATTACAGCAGATAAATAATACAACATTTGTTACAAGATATGCATAATACAGCAATTTCTTTTCAAACATTTTTTTCCAAATACGATACGATATGTTTGCTCTGAACACGTTAAATTCTGCAATTTGACAACTTACAAAAAAAAATAGAGACTATGATGGTGTAACAACAAGGACTATGATTATGATAGAACTTCAAGTCAACAGACTTGATAGAGAGTTCTGAATCTATCAGACATGGCAACTGGCAATTCATCAGCAACTCGCCTGTGTTTATTATCTCTATGATGCGATATGATGCGTCTTTTTTTGGCTCTGATCTGAAAATTACACTAGTTCTAGTGGTGAGACTTGACTTGAATAATTCTTGTGAGGTACCGTACATGTAGCTTTGGTCAGTAAATTCAGAAAGGAATAATAGTCCCATGCATTCTTGTCGTGATCTCACAAAAGAAAACTTTGACAACAACATTACAATCGGGAGATTTTTTCTTGCATTTGTAGACAGTGTCACAGAACGTTATACTTGGACTGTGAGAAAATGCCAGTGTGTTTGCTGTGATGGGCTGCATGAGAGGGTTGTTATGGACTCTGCAGTAGCAGAGAAAGCAATTTCCAAGACACTGGACCAAAATCATTTTTGCATTGTTATTCTTACGTACAAGGGATAAATGACTACGGACCAGATATACCTCAGGGCCGTGTTTGTGTCCGTATTCACTATATGCTGACTGATACCATATTTGTATAATTTGTACAAACGGGAGATGGTCCCTCTCATGGAACTCATTATACATCTCTGACATAAATTGAATAGACAAGTCACAGCCTGGATTATTGTCACCCTTCATCTCAGTAGAAATATCACAGGGAACTTAGTAATCTTGTTGTTGTTGTTGTTGTTGTTGTTGTTGTTGTTGTTGATGGTGGTGATGATGATGATGATGATGATGACGATAATAAAAAATATTAAAAAACAATGTCTCATTCCTCGCTGTTGTTTGTCGATGTTGTAGATAATTGTAAAAGAAAACCGTAATCGTGACCAAAAAACGACGTAGGTCGCCCAACGTCACTCCTGTCCTACTATACAACCGTTCTATAGTAGGACAGGAGTGACGTTGGGCGACCTACGTCGTTTTTTGGTCACGATTACAGTTTTCTTTTAACAATTATCTACAACATCGACAAACACAGCGAGGAATGAGACATTGTTTTTAATATTTTTTATTATCGTCATCATCATCATTATCATCATCACCACCATCAACAACAACAACAACAACAACAACAACAACAACAAGATTACTAAGTTCCCTGTGGAAATATCGGTATTCACATACAGTCTTTGTTTTGCATCCACGCAAAATTTTAAAAGGTAAAGTGGTCCAAAAAACACAAAGAAAATCCTGCACATGCAAGTTTCTTGAAGGTTTCCATGTAATATAAATGCCCATTCATGAACCAAAGGAGAAACTTTTTTACCTTCATAACTTACATTTTAATGTGACATTATGCAAACATGCACATTTTTAGGTACTTTTAAAAAAAAATTCCAAAAAAAAGATTTGTAGGCAGATAAGCTCTATGGGAAAAACCTATTCAAATTCACTGTTTCATTTCCTGAAAAACTTACAAAAACTTATTCATACAGAATGTAAAACAAAGAATTTAGTTACTTCAGCCTGATCCTGTGGTAATATTTTCCCTGGTAACATTGTGACTTGATGGAGAAAATGAAGTTAAAATGAGTTGTAATGAGCATACATGTAGCTATGGTGTATTGTACCATGCTACGATTTCAGAGTCTAAGTATGCATCATGTCTTTTCACAGCTTATGTTCATGTTGCTAGGAGATTTGTACAATGTAGATTCCTAGAACTACTTTTGTTACTTCAAAATAATTGATCACGGCATGTGTGTGATGCATTACTGTGTGATCATGCGAGTACTTGAACTGAAGAAGGTTCAAATTAATGTGCTACAAGATAAAAAGCTGCCAACATTGACAGAAATGGTGTCATTTTCCAAAATTTATCGTATATTTCAATAGTGGCATTGTATTGGTGATAATAAATATGGCAAAATCAAAGATTTTTAAAAAATAAATATGTCTTTGATGTAAACATGAAAATTCCTAATAAAAGATAAGGACTAAGATGTGGTAATATTTCATTTTCACACTGATGTTCAATGAAGTATGAGTTTTATGAAAGAAAATTTTTCTATAAAATATCGCAATAAAAATAACACGGGTTCTAAAATGAGACTACTTTGAACGGCCTCTGAGAGGATTGAGCAACATACTTGGCAAGATTTGCATTTAACATGCATCTTTGATGAGATAAAGCACTCTGTCAGAAAGGTCTGAAAATAAAAATCATTTGGGAAATAAGGGAAATGGATTTTATATTGTGCGTGAACTTTATCAGATATAAGGAGCAAAGGCCTGTAGGTGTACAACATGCATCAGACAGATGATGTATAAAAAACATCTCCCAGGTAATGTGTTTGTGTGAAGAACACCATAGATATTACAGTAGATATATGTATGTACATTATGAGGTACATGCATTGAGTAACTGGTACTAGGTCAACAAAAGATCAAAATAAAGAAATAAGGAAAGAAAATATATAAATTAAGCACTAATTTCAAATGATAGACTAGGGTTTGTGAAAGCACCAACAGGAATATGGCTGTCAAATGATTATGATAAATTTACAATTATTATCATACCACAACAACTGTAAGAAAGTAAACACAACCATTGCATGTTCATTTGAAGTTTTCTAGTTCATATATTTTGTTTAAAGAAACAGGCTTCCTTCTGTCAAATTTTCATTTATATTTTTGGGTTAAAGATTGATTATTCAGTATCATTTTCACCAAAATTTCAAATTTTTTCTACATTTTAAATAAAATCTTTGAATTTCAATAAGTACACATTTATGTTGCTTAAAAAAGCTTTGAAATTAATAAAATTTGAGGAGAAAATTTGGAGGGACTTTATGAGAACTCTGTAATGGGGGAACTGATGTGAAAATGTAGAGTTCATGTATAGACTTTCAAGTGATTGTATTTAATGAGTGCACTGTGAATTATCTCTTTGACTGATAACCCTGCATTACAATTACATATCACTCCTGGCAACTTGCCAAGTATTCTCTGAACGAGGAAAATACATTTTTTGGACAGGTTTCTCCAATCTGTTCATAAAATGAAAGAATTATTTGAATTTTATCACTTCCTTTTCTCAGTGTTACCTGCGCTACACTTCCTGTGCAGATGACACTGTATTACAAACAATTCTCTGAAAGAATGATTCATTTACAAAAATCAATGCCAGTCTTATTTCAAAAGCTACTATTGAAGACTACAATTTACGATGATATGTTTACGTTTCAGAAAGGATGTACTATTGTTCCATTAATTTACATAACATTAGCCATTACCTGAGTGATTCACAACTGACCTGAGGTTAAGATGTTTGAGTCATAAAGAATTTGGTGCAGACATTTTATGTTCATTTTCCCGCCAAAATTACTACGCATTGTATTTTCTGTTATTTCCCTTCTGTCGCTATTTTCTTCTGAAAATTTGGGAAACAAACAGGAATTCTCTGACATAAAGGGTAACTGAAGAATTTTTTCTGAGAAATATCACACATTACCGTAGTAACCGCTTTCATGAACAGGAAAGCACTGCTTGTGGTAATGAGAGCTTGCCTGCACTTCTGATGTTTGTTGTAGTAAAATTTTCTGTTGCCCTAGGCAATCCCTCTCCAGTTAGATTAGTGAAATGAAGATCTGCAAGATGACTGACCTTGTAACCATAAGAAGCAAACCAATCAGACATGAAAACCTTGACTTTCAGAAACAAACAAGACGTAGAATTTTGCATTGTTCTTCGACGGGAAAAACAGAAACAAGGGTTTGAAGACCTTTGATGAATATGCTATGGAGCGCAATAAATTTTGAAGTGACGATTGTGTTAAATTCTTCACATATGCATGATCAATCCCGTTTGAATTTCAGGCAGTTGACAAAACCATTCTCAATATGCATGTACACATTCCAAACAGTATTTGATGATTGAAACGCAATCTGATATTATGTTAAGACTGAAAAATAGGCAGCACATCTCAAAAAAAAAAGAAGAGAAATTGATATTCAGACTGAAACAGTAGCTGCTATAATACAGGAAGTATGTCAATGCAAAAAACTGTTAAAAATAAAAAAAAAATAGTTAGCTGATAATGTTCAGCTGATAAGACATTGGCTAAATAACAAGATTCTGGCTCAAAAAAAGTTGTTTTGGTTCTCACAAAATCTATGACTGCATCATCTTATTATTTATTATACATTTTGCACTAAGTGCCAGTATACATCATTATGCAAATTCTTCTACAGGAAATGGAACGTCTCATAAGGTGACCCGACTGGGTGACCTAACACATAGAATACTGACTATATCTTACACCTCACTGATCCTACACATGAAAGATAATACAATTCATTCAGGTTAGACTGATCCATTTCACAAAGAATGAAATTCAAACATGACTAAATTTATGTCAATCTTTGAAGTGTACGGTAGATATTTTTTGACAATTTTTGGAATTTCCAAAGTTGTCAAAGAAACGTCTGCAATTCGTTTGGTATTTCCAGTTGCATTGTTTATCGTTTTACCAGATTTTGATAAATACTTACATTAAATAAAACAATTGTAGTGTACCAATGTCATGAATTTTGATGCATGTTAAAAACTTCAAAAATCATGATTTTTCATTGAATTTCAGTATACAGTAATTGTAATCAGCATTCTATATATTTTATGTAAGATAACTAATGGATTTTCTGTGAAATATTTTATACAGTACTCTGTCACACATCATGTGTATGATTCAGTTGTTTTATGGGTACACAAAACATTTTCATAAACATTTCAATCAATCCTTTGTACCATGCAATACAAAAATTAAATGTCCGACTGATAAGGAGTAAATTACCAGTACTTGCCCCATCAGAAAAGAAAAACATTTCTAGATTCTTATACCTGCTTGTTTTTGTTACTGTTTTGCATATGATCTGAGACATGGATCTGCATGATTTATATATAATCAACAAAATATCACTTCTTCACAAACCAAATTATAGAGGTTTTCATAAATTTTAAATGATACAATTCTCAGCAATATACTGGTATAAATTTCCCTTTATTACATACATGTATTTCACTTTCATGATAACATGTACAGTATGTGTCCTATAACGTGACAAGAAATGGGTCACTAAAAAAATTATGCCTTTCACAACTGGTCGTCATGGTAACAATACATTTCCTTTCTGCATAATGCATAGAAAGAATGACATTTTTTCACCGAGATTTCATTTCCTTTATTTTTCAAAAGTCTTTGATCACAATTATGGTTTAAAATTCTAATTGCTCTCAAGGACACTGACAAGTATTGTTTCTGTGAAAAAAAATTAATGACAAGAGTAAAGACAGATTTTTTCGTTGAATCAGTTGAATTTATGTTTTAACTTGGCCACACCTTCAATATTATAAGTCTAAGAAGCGAGCTAGGTCAAAAAAACATTGCAAAACTACATGGATGACGACAATCAAGACATTGAGTAGATTGGTAGAAAATATCCTTCAGTATCAAAAATACATATCTATTAATTCAAATAGTTTACACAGAAAATTTTAGGTCTCTCTGGGGAATGTTTTAAGGAGAAGCTTGTTCATTAAGGCATTTGATGTGAAGGTTAAAATGGTGTGAAATTCTTACAGTGTTTTGGAAAACAGCATTAATGGTACACATCATACTGTGACCTGACAGGAAAACTTGCGCAGCACTTTGAGAATTGTCATGCTACAGACGAAAGCATGCAATCAAATATGGAGCATGAGTGTAGGTCATCAGGATTGCATTCACACACTCACTGACAACATCTCACATTCTTTGAAAGCAGACGCTCTGTACACGAAACATGACGTACTCTCCAAACAACTTTCTACTCTTGTTGAAGTATCCAGCAAAGTAAAAAATGCCCGAACAACTATGAAATAAACAATTGAAAACAGAGTAAAAACTGACTAAAAAGTGTAAATAATACAAATATCTTTGCACTACCAATTCCATTAAAGGTCGGATGAACTCTAGGGCCCCATATAATATGTAGATATTTAAGACACAAATTTTCAAATCAAAGACACATAACAACCAGGCCAAATAATTCACCATGGCAATTGTTTCCGAAACTGACCTGTCTTTCGCCTTGGCAACAAGATTACGATTCATCAATGCCGACGACAATTCAATGTTGTCCCACATCACTTAGAAGTCATAGCGTCAGAAGAGAAACAGCCTATGGAAGCCTCCTTGAGACACTCACTTACTTGAGCATCCCTAAGAGCATCACATTTTTCCAATATGGCAGCCTGTTGAGTATCTTTTAGGTCTGGCTGTTCTTGGCATGTTGCCAAGTCGACTACTGATTGATTGTAATGACTCATATTTTTTGCATATTGAACCAACATTTTTGTGCGTTTTAATCCATGCGTTTGACAACAGGCACTGATTAGGAAATGTCTGGACAACAGGCACTGATTAGGAAATGTCTGGATAGCACTGTCTTCCTTACACACCAGATGTTTAAATCATTAGTATCTTGCAACTCAAAGACATTGCATTCCTTTCCATTTTCTTTCCTTTACCACAGCAAAACCATTAAAATTCCGCACGTAGATTAGTCATGCATCGTAATTTAATGAATGCCTAGCAATTCCCTTTCATGCAAACCATCGATAATTTTTTTATTTTGTTAATTAATTAAACTTTGATTATTTACATTTTGTCACAATCAACTATGATTAATGAGAAATCTAATAATTAAATACAGGCTAGTTAGCTACTAGGTTTGATATGACTTTTCATTGCTTTGTGAATGAACAGAAACTTTGTATGGTCTAAATGCCTCAAAGAATTCATTCAACATAGAATCCTACAGAAAAATAACTGTATTCGTTCCATCACAAACATTTTAACAACAGTTATAACGATCTAGTTATAGATTACTTTTCATATTCAGTGTGCTTGTAGATTGATACAGGTGTATATCTTGGTGGCGTGGACAAATCTGTGAAATTTGAAATTTCGTATACACAGGTCACATGTATAGAGTGAAAAATGTCACTTGAGGTGACAATATGTACCTTTGGAAAATGTGCACGAAACTTAAAAACTGTAAGAAATTATTAACAATCAGTCATCTGCAGTTTATTTAGAAACACTCAGAAATTGTTTATTATCATTGCTATATGGCACTCTGTAGAGTTCATTTGAGGATAAATCCATTTGAAAACATGTATTTACCTCCAGCTCAATTTCCAATGAACCTGGCAATACTGCCCTCTAAAGTTTAGTTACAGAAAATCACTTCCCACTCTCAGTGATTACAAGCTGTTGGAAACTGAGAAAGTTGAAAATTACACAATCATATCATGACAAACAAAACCTGTGTGTAAAATTCAATTCTTTGTCATTTGTACTTACGATGGAAACAAAACTGAAGGGAACTTTTTAAAATTTGATAAAGATCTACAATAATTTTTGTTGTGCCAGTCAGTTTCATGATATATAATACGCTCACACACATGCACATACATAAATAAGTGAGATTTTGATTTTTTTCCATCTATTACTAAGTCAATTCCTTTCCTATCTAACGTATATATCCTCAAAGTAATGGGTGCTCCAGATAAATTTCACTTAACTTTAGCATAATACTAGTATTACCTGTATAGTATGATTTGACAAACCCAAATCCATTTCAATGTTTAAACTGAAAAAACGTAATGAATTAATTTTCTCTATTGCTTTTACTGTTGTAATTAGTTTGGATTTAATCCAAACTGATTATAACAGTATGAACCAAACTCCAAAGATGATTGGGAATCGACATTACAATTTGAAATTGGTCCAGCATTGGTTTATTTTTTAAAGGGAAACAGTCGTCGGAACTGCACCTGTGTGAGTTTCTTGTTTATAAGCAAAGTATTTTGTGCATGATATCTAGATACATCTCATCTCATAGCTACAACATTTAAATTATACGATGTAGATTATGACAGACATGTTTTAACTTTCATCAATCACTATCGTATCTTGGATACAGTGTTAACATTAGTCCTGTGGGTTCCATACGACTTTAGAGCGCAGTTCTGACGACTGTATCCCTTTAAGTTACACGATAGGAACAATGTTATCAATCTTGTGTTACACAGAAACTTTAATTACTAATTTGAATCATGACTGCATGAACTCACTACAATAGGCTAACTTCAGTGCTTTAATGGCTGGCTTAAATTGAAAATAGATATCTGACTCATTGTGTCAGTATTTTCAATTGTGTTTTATGGCTAAAATGTTAAGAACAATAAATGATAGAATTAGATGGCCTTCTTCCCAATCAAATCACAAGAAAAACTATTTAGGATTAAATATCTCTCTCTCTCTCTCTCTCTCTCTCTCTCATGTCATTGACCATTGCATGGCTATATATAATTCGCGTGGAAAACAATTTGTCAAAAAAATAAGCCCATTGACAAGATTTTATTATTTTGTTTTAGGATGGCACACTGAGACTACATCTGTTAATGTACAGAAACACAGAGACACACAGAGACACAGACACATATCTATATCTATATAGTGTGTGTGTGTGTGTGTGTATATATATATAAATATATATATATTATATATATTATATATATATATATATATATATATATATATATATATATATATATATATATATATATATATATATATATATATATATATCACTATTTATCTATTATCATTCAATGAAACACAAAGAATAAGGAAGAAAATAAATTACCTCTGAAAACCCATACAGGGGCCCAAGCTAATAAGCATATTCATGTAATTTGAATGCTACCACAGCCAATGTTAAACAAAAAGGTTTTCAGAACCTGACACAAGAGGGCGCTGATGCAAAACCCATCTGCAAGCTGTACTTCAAAACTTACTCCTTAGCATTATTTACATAGCTGAAGACAGTATGTCAATATTCCTCAACATTTACTCATAAATTCTGTAAATCTGATACGGTTGTCATTTTGGCTATTATATAAATATGATCCCATGATATTTGCCCATTTTATCAGTTGCCATAGCATTTTCCAATCATTCAACAGTCTTAAGAGGTTTATATGACCTCTGCACCACATGAACAGTACAGTGTACCTGACTGAAAATGACAAATTCCATTCTGGTTGAAAATATTTTTTTCCTATTGAATGATGTTGGAATACCTCCCAGACATTGGGTAGTGTGACCTTTATGAACGTATGTTTTTCCAACAGGAATATTTAGCACAAGCTTAGCTTTGCCATACCAAAGTTGTCAATTTTTTCTGATCTGCTTTACTCCAATTGTCATGGCTAAGTGCTTTCATACTTCTGCTTAAATAACTATAGAACACCTCAGAGATATTGTGTGGAGGTTTCTCCAGCATTCATTGTATGAATCAACATACAATTTTGTATGAGCATTGGTCGAAACTTTACACCACTAAAGAATGCTTGAAATTTGTTTAGATCAAAATTCAGAGTATAATATTGTACTTTTTCCTGCATTGAATAATTTTCTGTCAAGACCATATGCTTTCTTGCTGCTAGAGAAATCCATGGGAGTCTTGATTTGATGACTAACACGTCAAGAGACTAAAGCTTCATTTACCAAATTAGAGACAGTGAAACCAAACCAGGGAATTTCTACATCACTGGATCATTGTTCCACACCAATAAATTCCAATCTCCTTGAAAAGTGGAAAAGTCCGATGAGCTATTTCAAAAAAGTGGTCTGAAGTCAATGATGTAAAACACTGTGAAATGAAGAGATTTGAAAACCATGGCTCCAGTGTGTCTGTATCAATTGACGGTTGATGTAAACTAAAACACCGTGAATAACTTGTTTCTTTCAGTATGATGTTTTACTTTCAATCATCTTACAGTAATTGCAGTTTTTTTTCACTCCACTGACCCTTTCACCCCCAGTTCCCTGTATACAGGTCCAAATTTACCATAGAAAACAATGGATTTGGGACAAACCATGGTGGTGAAAGGGTTAAAGAAAAACACACCTCAAAAATGAAAGACGCGAACTTTTGCTCAAACTTTTCTAAGCAAACTTTCAACCACTCTCTTTCAAAATCAAGAATAAAAATCGGGGGGTCACCGTGCAAATTTTGATACCAGAGAAACAAATAATCCGATATTTACCGATATTTGAAATTCAAAATGGCCGCTATCCCTGTGTTATCTCTATGGGGAAAAATGAAATTCCTGATTTTCACTAAAACTAAGCCAGTGAAAACTTTATTTACTCCATATAATTCACCAGATATGAACTGAAATGCTCACGTGTTTCATACA
Organism: Ptychodera flava; assembly: GCF_041260155.1. NCBI lineage: Eukaryota > Metazoa > Hemichordata > Enteropneusta > Ptychoderidae > Ptychodera > Ptychodera flava. The sequence continues at coordinate 37,872,171 of NC_091946.1, read as the reverse complement.
GTTATGTGTAATTTGAACCTTTGCCACATGTTTGCAACTTCATTGAAAGTATTATGATCAACATAATGAACAATAATCACCGCTGATTAATTCTCAAAGGTCATGAAGTATACAAATATGTAATTAGCTGAAATAAAAATATTAAAGTTCTTTGACTGCTGTCATTTATATAGCAAGTGTAATTACCGTTGGCCAAGTCCTTCAAGCCATATATGCCGAGCTGTGAAAGCTCATTAGATATGCAAATTGTAAATTAGCTGACATGAAAATGTGAAATGACTTTCGATATTGTTTTAACCAGGTATAATCATCAATGTTGTCATGTTTTGCCAACTTTGATCAAGTAAATCCCGTATATATCCCTAATAAGCAAAGTTCATTAAATATGTAAATTAGGAATTGACTTAAGTAAAAATGCTTAATATTGTCAATAATGTTGTATCATGGTATCTGCAATATATGTAGCAAGTTTTGTCAACTTTGGTCAAGTCAATTCAGATATATATCTCTAATTAGGAAAGTTCATTAAACATGCAAATTAGGAATTCGCTGAAGAGAAAAGATTAATGACTTTCAATAATATTGTATTACAGTGTCTGAAATGTACATAGCAAGTTACATCAATTTTGATCAAGTCAATTCAGATGAATATCCCTAAGTATGAAAATTCATTTAATATGCAAATTAGGAATTGGCTGAAGTAAAAATAGCGTCAATGACACTGTAGCTCCCATCCTGGACTATTAGTGTTTGTTCTCTGGTCAGATATTTGAACATGTGTGAAAGGGATAAAGTGCATGAAGTGAAAATACTTAAATGAAATGTACTGGAGACAGTGAAATATGTTTAATGTAATTATTCAGAATATAAAATGGAAAAAAATACAGAATTAGATATATCGAATACTGTGATACAACCATTAACTCAACAAGTCATTTACAATGACATAGTCCCCACTTGTAATAGGAGTACTAGTCTTGATGGGGCAGGGAAATGTGGTCATTAGAAGTATCATTGGAGTGTATATGTTGAGATCTATGGGCACATAGGTCTATGTCGTTGTTCCAATTTGAAACACATGAGGCATGTCTAAGTTACGGTTCTAAATCGGGAAAAAAGATCAGACCTCTAGCAGTATTGGCCAGCCAAGAAATACATATGCGCATTATAAATGAGGTACAAGATGTGACATCTTAAGGTCTAATATCCTATCAAAATTGGAGGGTATAGAACTTGTGGTTACTGAAATATGCATATATATGTATAATCAAGGTCAAAGGTCATCAAGGTCACATGACATTTTCAAAAAAAAAATTATATTCCTAATTAATCCCTATATGCCAAAAAATCAGATCTCTAGCTCTATTCGCTTGCCCAGAATTAGATGTGTACATAATTAATGAGGTAAAGCGTGTGCTGTCATAAGGTCTCCCATCCTACTAAATACAAAGGACATAGCACTTGTGGTTACTTATTTATTGACATAAACATATATTTAAGTAAAAGGTCATCGAGGTCACATGACATTTGGTCAAAAAATTTCTCTCCTATAGTTATCCCTATATACAAAAAATCAGACATCCAGCTCTATTGGCTCGCTCAGAATGAGATATGCGCATAATTATTGAGGTACAGTATGTGGCGTCATAACGTGTCCCATCATACCAAACATGAAGGGTGTAGCACTTGTGGTTACCGAGTTATGGAAAAATATGTATATTGGAGGTCAAAGGTCACCGAGGTCACGTGACATTTTGTCAAAAAATTGTATTGCTAAGTTATCCCTATATACCAAAAATCAGACCTCTAGCTCTATTGGCTCGCTCAAAATTTGATATGCGCATAATTAATGAGGTACAATATGTGGCGTCATAAGGTGTTTCATCATACCATACATGAAGGCTGTAGCACTTGTGGTTACTGAGTTATGGACAAATATGTATATTTGAGGTCAAAGGTCACCGAGGTCACGTGACATTTTGTCAAAAAAATTGTATTGCTAAGTTATCCCTATATACCAAAAATCAGACCTCTAGCTCTATTGGCTCGCTCAAAATTAGATGTGTGCATAATTAATGAGGTGCAATATGTGGCGTCATAAGCTGTCCCATCATACCATACATGAAGGCTGTAGCACTTGTGGTTACTGAGTTATGGAGAAATATGTATATTTGAGGTCAAAGGTCACCGAGGTCACGTGACATTTTGTCAAAAAAATTGTATTGCTAAGTTATCCCTATATACCAAAAATCAGACCTCTAGCTCTATTGGCGCGCTCAAAATTAGATATGCGCATAATTAATGAGGTGCAATATGTGGCGTCATAAGCTGTCCCATCATACCATACATGAAGGCTGTAGTACTTGTGGTTACTGAGTTATGGACAAATATGTATATTTGAGGTCAAAGGTCACCGAGGTCACGTGACATTTTGTCAAAAAAATTGTATTGCTAAATTATCCCTATATACCAAAAATCAGACCTCTAGCTCTATTGGCTGGCTCAGAATTAGATATGCGCATAATTAATGAGGTACAGGATGTGGTGTCATAAGGTCTCCCATCATACCAAATATGAAGGGTGTAGCACTTGGGGTTACTTAGTTATGGCCATATATGTATATTTGAGGTCAAAGGTCATTGGGGTCACATGACATTTTGTCAAAAAAATTGTATTGCTAAGTTATACCTTTATACCAAAAATCAGACCTCTAGCTCTATTTGCAGGCTCATAATTAGATATGCACATAATTAATAAGGTACAGGATGTGATGTCATAAGGTCTCCCATCATACCAAATATGAAGGGTGTAGCACTTGTGGTTACTGAGTTATGGACATATACTCATATTTAAGGTCAAAGGTCATCGAGATCACATGACATTTTGTCAAAAAATTTGTATTGCTAAGTTATCCCTATATACTGATTTTCACTTTGTTTAGTGTGATTAGATATTATTTTAGCTGAAAAAAGGGTCCAGGGAAAGTAAGGAAAATCCAGTATTCCACAGTGTAACAATTGGCTGAAAATATAAAATTTCTTTCAGTCTCTAGAATCCGAAACCGAATCCGAAACCGAATCCGAAACCGAGTCTAATTTCAGCATCGTCTAGCCAGAGTGTAACGTGGGGATAGCGCCCTCAAACCACAGATACCGGCTTGCCATAGACTACCATGTATCAGAAAAATTAAAACTGTGATAACTTCATTAATATGCAAGCCACGCCCACCAAAACCTTTCAGTTCTAGCCATTTGAATTCTGAAGATGTCTACCAAATTTGACTGAAATACGTTCAGCCGTTTTTGAGAAAATGGACCAACAAGACAGACAGACACACAGACAGACAGACAGACAGACAGACAGACATCGCTGCGACATATGCTCACGTGTGTGAACACGTGAGCAAAAATGAGCCCTCACAGGTGGTATGCTGACATATCTGTCCCTGATGCACATTCTACTTTTAAGAGATTATTGGCTGCTGAAAAAGTAGATTTTTTGTACAGAAAAAACAAAAGTTTTAACTGAAAACTTTGGTTATTTCTGGTCCCATTGCCAATGCATGGCAATGCAGTCTTGCATTTTATAGGCATCAAAATGAAATATTAGCACTGATGTCATCATATTACCAGCAGCAGCAATTGTCATCTTCACACAAATATTCCTATCAAGGTTTAACTCAATATAAATACTAATTTTACAAGTATTTATTACATAAGCCTGTATGGGCAGAAATTAACAGACAGTGTTAACAGGACATGCTAACCATAGCTAAAAATCAAATTTTGATCATATCAAAAATCGGAAATTCAATCAGACAGGGTTAAACATTTTCCTAGAGAATAAAATTGGTGTCACAACTGTTCCGTATTCACAGCAAATGATGATATCAGTGCAGTTTCAGGTAACAACACATCAGAAGGAAAAATTCCAAAGCTACATAAAGATTGGATATTTTTACAAAAAAGGAAAAATAATTTTAAGTTAGGCTACAGGAGTTTATATGAAGCGCAGCTTCATTGTGAAAATAATCAGACCAACATGGTGGCTTTCAAATAGTTTGTATTATCAGAATGGAGCATAAAAATTATGTAGACCACTGCACTGCAAGCATTGAGCTAAAAATTACTGATATACCAGTATTATCATATTGTATGGCATAGCCATTAAAGTTGATTCATGGCTGCTTTAAAGACAAGGTCAAGTGAATCTTTGTTACCAAATATGGTGATAAGTTTGATATGTGATGTCACACCGTATTGGTAACTGAAGTATACAAATTAAGCGTGTGACTTTTTGCCTAATTGTTATTAAACTCTTCAAGAAACAAACTTGTCAGAAATGAAGCACCGTTTACAATGAACTGAATCGTGGCAAAAAAACCTGGAAGGTAGATTAAGAAAGACGTCTAGGAGATCTATCACCCCTTCAAAAGCTTAGCTACGTCAAACTGTACTCAGCTACGTCAAATTGTGCGTATGGACGGGTGATTGACAGCTATGAGACAAACAATGACCCAGCAGTTACTGCAACGTAGATTTCGTTCTTGGAATCCAAGTTTTATCAGATTCAACCAATGGATTTACTTACTGATGTTGTGACTAATCTAATTGACAGCTTGTTTGTCAAATCTCTTTGCTTCTATAGTATCTTCTATTCAAACTCTCTGAGATGTGGAAAAGGCCTTAATCACGTTATGGGCATGAAAGCCCCATGACCTGACCAAACATGGATGAAAGACAGGACGTTGGAAAATCAATAAACCTCTGGGAAAAATACTGGTAATTGTCAATTTTCGTAGCAGAAAGTAGATTTCTCAGGCAATGGGATGCGTAAAAGTGATGTTATTTATAGGAAGGATGACGTTGAGAGAATGATAAAATTGATGAGTTACGCAGTCATTAAATTTGCTGAATAAGCATATCTGCTAATCATTTCAACCCTTTAATAAGAAATAACATTTTTTGCACCAGTAGTTAAGGACAGGTAAATCCAATAGATGCTGGGTTAGGATATTTATATCACTTCAAATGGAATTTGCAAATGTGAATAAACAGCGTGACGAAGAAGTATGAATTGCTTTGGATTTTTTGGGAAATTTAGTATACCCCATATTTGAACATTTCCATTGCTGTTTATTTTCAATTTATTACGCCAAATACAGCTGAAATTATCTGTTATTATTCCAATCCTTGTATTTTCCTATAATTCAAGAGAGAATGTATAAAGGGACGTCCTTATTGAATGATCATAAGATGTGATGTGCTTAGTCTCATAATTAGGACAACAGAAGTTTTGCTGACTGTAGTACATGGCACTGATGCTGGATTACTGCACATAAAGACATTACTTTTCCATCACATTCTAGTTCAGCTGATTCTGGATTCATAATTAGTACAGCTGATGGGCCAACACGGCCAACAAATGTGCAAATTCAATTAGCAAAACAAGAATTACTTATCCTGACTCAAAGAAAACAGCTTACAAATCAAAAATTATTTTCTATACAAAATGAAGATTTTCTCAGATGAATACAATATGCAGTACTTCATTGGACAAAAAATTTTCAGAAATAAGGTTTTTGGTAGTAGTTTTCTTGAAAGTTTTATGACACTAACAGAAAAAAAATGTAGTTCAATGGTTGTTAGACTAGGATACTATTTAAGAAACAACCAGGGAAACAATATGGAAATCTTGTTAAAAATCTGAATATATAGAACTGAATATTTTTGATTTTTTAACACACTACAGAGTGCTGGTCTATCAGAATATTATAAACACAAAAGTCATCATTAAAACAACATAGAAAAAAACATACCTGGTATATACATAATCTTACATGCCCAACGAATAACTATATACTTAAGTTTTAGGCAAATATCAGGTTATGAAGTCAGAACACAACTTCTTTTCAGACTCACTATCAATCTGATGCTGGTAACTTCTTTTCAGTTTCACTATTAATCTTAATCTGCTTTTGCTGAAACAGTCCAGCTGAAAATTTACATTGCTATCAGCTTAAGTGTCAGTGAGGTCACATGGTTTTACATTCAAATTGCTCGTACTCTGGATTGCTGTATCAATCTAACAAAAAGGATGTCGGTAAAAGTGCCAAAAATAGGATGTTGGTAAAAGTGTAAAACAGATGCAGAATCATTTCAATGTATGAAGTCTCAGGACTGAAGCAACCATCTACAACTTACACAGTGTTTTAATAATACAAGAAATGATGATGTTAAAGAACAAGAATTCTGTTCACCACAAGACAGAAAGGAGGCAAGATGGAAGATGACTGTAGGATAAAGATTTCAAAAGTGAGAAATAAAAACAAGAATGTGTATCGGCACTGCTTATTTCAGAGACTGTAGGAAATAAGATACTGGTATGGCAAATTAAACTGTGCATTTAACCAAAATTTGTGCGAGAAAATAGAGGTGAAATTTTCTGAAACAGGATGAATTGCTGAATACTTTGGAGATTATAACTGCTGAAAGGTTTTGAAGAACAAGCATTTCAAAAACAAAATCTGAAAGGTGAATGAGTATCATCCATACACATACATGTACTTTCAATGGCATACCCATACCAATACAGTGGAGCTTGTGTGAATTTGTACACAATGATAAAAGAAACTAAACCCCCTCTCAACTAAACACAAGGAGTTTTGTTTGTTATGAACTTATTTTCATTAACCACCACCCTTACGATGAACATCTACTGACTTTGTCTATGTTTTCTGATACTGACAAGAGTTACAAGAGTCTTTGGCATTAAACTGTTGTTTCATGATTTGCAAACCACGATGATTTCAGTAACTATCATGCTACCATAGCTGCTTACGGCAGGGAGAAAAAAGAAATGCTTCAAAAGATTTTCTTTATAGATAAACAAGCTATGGAACAAATTGTGTTTAAAGGTTTGCTTCAAGTTCAATCACTTAATATGGTTTACTTAAAAGCGCATTTGTAATTGTTCCCCATCATATGACCTACTGATACCTGGTATCTGAACGTTTAGATCCGAAACAGTGTCTATGATAATTATGGAGACAACAAACAAGCAACTGAAATAATTGTGTATTATTTCAAAAACTAGAATATTTCCACGGTAATGATATTCCTAGTTACTGCAAGTCAGCACAGTGAGATAGAAAAAACACGACTAAATATTGCTTTCAAGAAATTCACTCAATTTGTACTGAAAGAAAAAGAGAGATTGCCATTCTGAAATATAATATTCTGATTTTGTGACATATTTTTTAGGAAAAGAATTTACAGGTACACTTGGAAAAAATTAACAGTGTTGTTCCATGGGAAAAATCTTTTGTTCTCTTCTTCTCTGTCCTGAGGTTAATGTATGTGTACTGATACAATAATTTTACTATGTTATACAATATGTTTATCACTGATAGATATTTGTTAGGAAATATCATCTGCCCTAGCATTAGGAAAGCATATCAGCTAGGTAAAACTCATCTTATCTCGATCTCACCAACACTTTCTAGATACACTCCACATAAATCATCATCCTGTCACCATGGCAACAGCCTATTTACCGTACATCACATGCAGACACATAGATGCATACATCATCCAAATTCTGCAAAACCTATCATTTTTACGAGCACAGTTCAAAACGCCGCATGTTAATATGATATACTGTGGTCAAAATCTCACTTGCGGCATAAGCGCCGTAATTTTATGATTCAGACAACTTCTGTGACAAACTCTGATACTGTACCCATCACTTCTACTTCACTTGACATATTAAAGTGGAACCTGCAGAATGTGACTCCATGCATTATCACTTTCTCATTAATTTGCATGTTGCAGATTGTGATAAATATGGCTAATACATAAGGAAGAGTTTGCGTTGTGAATGCATATCTATACATGCATGGCTTTACAATTACTGCTTGTCATACCCGGCATTGTTTACATTAATTCAATCCTGCATATATTGGAGTTTGTCAAAGTTCATCTATGCTATATCTATGTGTGTATGCATTAAATCAATTCAGAGTCTGACATTTTTTGCAAAGTTCAACTCTTGTAAGAAAAAATGAAAAATGAAGTGTTCGGAAGGAAAACAGTGGAAAAGTACAGTGTCATGTGAATAAAAATGTGAAGTGCTTTAAAATAATCATATTTCTAGACAGCTGTGAAAGCTTTACGTCCTGTCGGTTATGTGTTGCTTTAACAACCAAGATATGTCAGCTTGGTCACAGTAGATGGCTCTGATGAAAGTTGAGATGACCTTGCTAGATACTCCCTGATTTGCTGGATAATGCATTCTCAATATCATTGATTTTTCATATTTCATACGTCATAGCTTGTTAATTATCAGAATGAAATGGGTTCCATATGTTTTGGCTAGTGGACAGCTAAAATAAGCATTAATTATGCACAGGTACATTTTGTTTACTCTTTGCTAATAAAATGCAAATCTCTACATCAAGTCGAGTCTGTTATCAATCACTATGAGACAAATTTCATTTCAACGTATGAGTGTTATTTCAGTACCGTATATGCCAGCAGACATCTGGAATACAAAAGTTCTCATTCTGCAACATGCTTTACAGCGTTTCCAGTTGACGCCAGTAAGGCAAGATATATTTGAACTGAACTCCCCTTGGTCTGTAAGCAATTGCACGACTGGACCAGAGGAATGTAAGACTTATTCCCAAGCCATTTATCCAAATTCCCTTCTCTTTACAAAAAATGCAGAATGCTGCTTCATATTAGATGTATTGATATCGAATAGGATATGCATTATTGATGTGGGGAGCCTTTGACAGTCCATGGTTTGAAGGACTCTGGTTTAATTGGGACTTTGAAATCTGTACCTGTGTGCTACATATTCTGTGCTGTTCAAACCTTAGAGACTCCAATATTTGATTTTCATTGCTATGAACTAAGACTTCTCTCCCTCCATGGAATACATGGGAACACATCAAAGGAATTGAGTTACACGACAAGCCACACACTGGGAGAGATGCTGACATTAGATAAGTAGCTATTCACACCTGAATCAGGCAGCAATTCAACTTCCACAGATGGAGTTCACAGGCAGAATTCAACTCCATTGATAGAGTTCACAGCTTGTATTCAAACTTATTACTTACTTGATTAAACTGTTCATAGAGTAGTTCCAGATATTTCTTCCTGCCCAGGTACCCTCTGAAGTGGCACTGTATGCATATGGCTGCCTTCTCTTCCTTACTCAAGTTGTCCACCTGGAGAATGATAAATTGATACATGTATGGTCCAATCAGAATTGAGAAATATGTATACTCGTTTGAATTCATGACCTGTAGTACCAAATCACCTTACAAAACTCTGAATACAAAACTACTTATCTATTACAGATGGTTAAATAACCAAGATGCACGTACCAAAAGGTATGGACATTTTATCAGAGCATGACCACCTCATCTAGCCCAAGTTCTGGCTAGCATAGCAACACTGCACCAGTACACATTACAAACAATTACATACAACACAATATTGTGATTATTATCTTAGTGGTCTTAAGAGAGTCTTAAGCAACTCATAGAGAGCTATTGTTACACCTGTCAATGGCAAGCTCTCTTCATTACAACTTGATCATTATGTGAAATATGTAACACCTGGGCAATGATAAACTTACTGGCTTAGAATTTGATCATCATCTGATTACTGATGGTTTGTTTGTGTACCACACATGTCTAAATTGGCTCATATTGGATGTTTGGCTGTTTTGTATTGAAGGATACCATGCAGAAATCAACAATATGTATTTTTTACCACTGAGGGTTGAATGACATAGGCTATAACAATATATTTTTATTTTATTCTATTCTACAATTGGTATTTGACAAATTGTAAAGCCTGTACACAATAGTACCGTATGTATCATAACTTTTGAAAAATTTTCAACACATACAAAAATAACTGTAGGACCAAAAACTTTGAATTTGTCATTTCTATGGTTTGATGAAAATATCTCAGTATACCGGTATGTTTAATATATACCAGTAGTATGGTGTACTTTGGGTATACCGGTATTGAGCCCTTTGGAATGACAGCTTGTCGAGAGATATCCTTACACTACAAGATTTCAGCAGACAATCCCATGGCTACCGGTATTATCTGTAGCAATTGGACTGTGTACATCATGGGAATTGGCAATGGAATGTCATGCGCAGAATATTAAAAAGCTGCTTTGACTACCGCTGGAAATTGCTGTTGAATTCACATATCCTACCAGTACCACACAGTGAAAGCTTTAATAAATCTAAAAGTGTTTGCATTCATACAGATTATACCATAAACCCTGAACAGAAACCTCATCTTGCTTTCATGCATATTAAATGTGCCCCTGATTATCTTTACAATTGAAATTTTTATAAAAGCCACTAAAAGTGATGTATATTTTTATTGACAATCACCTTGACTGGTCTCACAATTTAATCTCATCGGCTCAGACCATGCAATTTTTGGATTAAACACATTGGACAAATAATGTTTTAACAGTGGTGGTTGTTCTAATAGTTGTTCTAAGACTTGATAATTTTCTTGAATCTTGCATCACCAAAGCATGATAAGCAATGAACATATGTTTGTGTAAAAGTGTCTATTGTAACAGGAAACTTAAATGTCAACATGTTCTTACAGTCTTCCATTGTTGTCATCATTGTTTTGCCAAGAGTGGCGGTATTGTGAAGGATGACTGGATAATGAACATATCTGTCTGCATTGTAGGGAGGGTAGAGCATACCGTACCGGTATCTGCCTGCATTGTAGCTAGGGTAGAGCATACCGTACCGGTATCTGCCTGCATTGTAGGGAGGGTACAGCATACCGTACCGGTATCTGTCTGCATTGTAGGGAGGGTAGAGCATACCGTACCGGTATCTGCCTGCATTGTAGGGAGGGTAGAGCATACCGTACCGGTATCTGCCTGCATTGTAGGGAGGGTAGAGCATACCGTACCGGTATCTGCCTGCATTGTAGGGAGGGTAGAGCATACCGTACCGGTATCTGCCTGCATTGTAGGGAGGGTAGAGCATACCGTACCGGTATCTGCCTGCATTGTAGGGAGGGTACAGCATACCGTACCTGTATCTGCCTGCATTGTAGGGAGGGTACAGAGGGTAGAAACACAACAGATTGAACAAACTATGATGTCACATTTGCAATCACCTTTCCATGGGGCCAGTTCTCATTTACAGTAAAAGATGACGTGTTTAGAACACAACTCCAATTCCCACCTCAACGAAGAACACGTTCACGATTTGTCAACAGAAACCTGATGCCAGTGTGTGCTGTTCCTCCAATGCTACTGCACTTGCTGTATTGTTTGAGTCAGTCATCATTTTCTGAAAATTCTACACACAGCAGGTATTGTGCATGTAAGCCTTCCAGAGTAAGCTGGTATAAGCCTAACTAGTGTTGCATCGTACTGTAGTTGATGAAATGAGCAGTGCCACATGTGTACACACACCTCTTGCATATGAAATGATAAAATATGATATGTTCAGGTATTGCAAACTATACTGTACAGCCATTATATTTTAATACCTGCCATAAAAAACACTTTCTTTTGTTCTATGTCTTTCCCTAATCTGGCATCAATCACTGCAATGTCTGGAGATAATACCTGCTTTCAGACAGCAATCATCTATTAGATTTGATATGTTTTCTCCAGAAATGATCCATTACTGTCTAATGTATCATTATCCCTTTTTACAAAGGTTACCATTATCAGAGGACCAACCTTAATATTCAAATCGATAGCATTGATCCATAAATGATGACACAGAGAGGGCTAAATATAGTAAACATGAGCCACTCAGGTACACTGTTTATTTTTCCACGATAAAATCATTTTGAGAATTCTAATGAAAGAAACTCTGAGCCACTTATGTAAATCTTTTGTGCGTGTATGGATAGCTAATTTACAGCGCCTCTCTGTTTTTGTCATATTAAGGTAGAATGCACCTCGGGGACAGATATTTGGACCCTCAAACTTTTACAATGCTTTTCTGATATACCACTGGTGGGGGTTAAATTATTTTAAAGTTCTTGGTATAAGAAAACTTTTCACCGGCTTAGTTTTTCGAAATTTGAAAACTTTATTTTTCTCCATAGAGTTAACACAGGGAAGGCAACCATTTTGAATTTTAGATATCAGTAAATTTTGGGTTATTTGTTTCTCTAGTTCCAAAATTTGCACGGTGACCCCCAACTTTTATTTTGATTTAGAAAGAGAATGGTTAAAAGATTCCTTATAAAGATTCCCTATGGAAAGTTTTTGGAGAAAAGTTTAAGTCTCACTTTTGAGGCACATACTACCTTAAATTGTTATTTTCAATGGACTAATTCCTGAAGAAAAATTCTCAACTAAACCATATGTAAAATAATGAAAAAGGTTTTCATACAGGGTTCAGTACAGTTATGTTGCTGGAGACAGACTTAGCATAATTAAGGTAGAGCAAGTTTCCGTGAACTGGTACAATGGATTCAAAAGTAAATAATCTTGGAAAGTCGGTAAAGGGTGACCTGGTGCTGAACCTTAACTTTGCTGATAAAGTCTTCGTCACAGAGAAAAAAGCTCATGTCGTTTTGCATCGAGTATAAGAAAAGGAATCAGTATGCAATTCATTTTGTGCTCTGCATGGACATGTACTGTTTTGTTATGGCTGTATTAAATACCTGTGACTGCCGGTGATGTATGAAAATTTAACAACTCAGCTGTTAAAGGAACGTGACTGTCTGAATTCCTGGAAAAGAATTAAAGCAATGCTTTTAACGAGTCTGGCATTTAACCTGGACTCTCCCTCTTTTCATATTGAAATTACCATCGGATTGTGAAAAGTACTTGCACGCAGAATAAAGGAAGTCACAAATTTCCTGGTGATGCTGGAAAATCCCTGCCCTGCATATTAAAACATTACATGATCAAACAATCACATCCTGACCACTGGATCTTCAATGCTTGATTTTTAGGAATGTTAACATGTCAACAGTCCTCTCACGATAGAAAAACAAATACCACCACATTAATTCAATCAACTCTCTTAAGATGTTTCCTGTAAAATATGACAGCACCGAGACCAAAATACAACAAACTTAATTCTGGCATTATAACACTTTTGCACATTTAGTCTTTTGGGCAAACAAAATTCAAAAACTACCGACAGCACTGTATTTTTTTCCAAATCTTGATGAATTATATTGCTTGGGTGAAACTCAAAACGTTGAAAAATTACTGACAGATGTTGACACACATAGTGGGTGTTATTTCATAGATTATTTAAGGAATAAAATTTTCAGGTTTTTATCAGCAAAGATGATAACTTTGTAGAAAAAAGACACTATATTTGCCTGTGATTATAATTGGACAGAGTTTTGGAGGAACTCAAACTACAAATGGTATAAAGAAGGGATATTTTTTAGAAAGTCGTCAATTATTTATATGATTTATAATGCATGTTCATGCTGATGTTTTCACTACAATGCTAGTTTGTATTTGGACTGAGATAAATTTGGAACTGCAGAAACACGTCCACAAAGCCTCCAATATTCATTATCTGTACCATACAAAGTGACTGTCCATATTGCTGAATGTAAACTTTGAAAGGTTTGATGATGCAAAGAAGATGTTCAATTTCGCTGAATGTCCATTTTAAAATGGTTGCGTGCCAAAGATATGCAAAAGCACGTTTTGGCCGTAACTTCTGGTATAAAATTCAAAGTTTTTTAATTTACCATTTGGTTGAAACTGTAATGCATGTTATCATGTCCATACAGTGTACAATTACCGTACTATAGTGTTTACTACCGAGTTACTGCATTCAATTCTCTTCAAGGCTGGAGAGATAAAGGGACGACAATCAAATACCACATAGCATACTGATTAAGGTAGATAGTGATTGAAAAAAGCCTTAGAAAATCTTCTTCTAACGTTGGAGAAAAAAAGACAAAGCATTTTTAGCAGATTGGGTATGGGTTACAGTCTTTTCTTTTTCATAAATGCTGCCTGTAAGGTGCAGATGATAGACGGTTCCTATCAAAACTTTCATATCAATCTCGTGAGTCATCTTTCCCAAAAATAATATCATACATTTATGGTTCATGTGCGTGCCAATAGAAAGCCTTAAATTAAGTAATGTATTTCAGGCTGCCCATGTTTAAATTTCAAGATTTTGTATACAAGTACGACACAATTGACTAAAAATTGTAACACAAATTTGTTAATATTTTCCAGGTACATGGAAAGCGCTGATTCGCACCCACACACTAACTTTAATATGTGAGTTACATGTATCAGTATTATAACACTGCATGTGGTAATAGGGTGTGGGCTTTAATGAAATTGTGTCAAAGTATTCAAAATAGCGTCAATGACACTGTAGCTCCCATCCTGGACAATTTAGTGTTTGTTCTCTGGTCAGATATTGAACATGTGTGAAAGGGATAAAGTGCATGAAGTGAAAATACTTAAATGAAATGTACTGGAGACAGTGAAATATGTTAATGTAATTATTCAGAATATAACATGGAAAAAATACAGAATTAGATATATCGAATACTGTGATACAACCATTAACTCAACAAGTCATTTACAATGACATAGTCCCCACTTGTAATAGGAGTATTAGTCTTGATGGGGCAGGAAAATGTGGTCATTAAGAAGTATCACTGGAGTGTATATGTTGAGATCTATGGGCACATAGGTCTATGTCGTTGTTCCCAATTTGAAACACATGAGGCATGTCTAAGTTATGGTTCTAAATCGGGAAAAAAGATCAGACCTCTAGCAGTATTGGCCAGCCAAGAAATACATATGCGCATTATAAATGAGGTACAAGATGTGACATCTTAAGGTCTAATATCCTATTAAAATTGGAGGGTATAGAACTTGTGGTTACTGAAATATGCATATATATGTATAATCAAGGTCAAAGGTCATCGAGGTCACATGACATTTTGAAAAAAAAAATTATATTGCTAATTAATCCCTATATGCCAAAAAATCCGATCTCTAGCTCTATTCGCTTGCCCAAAATTAGATGTGTACATAATTAATGAGGTAAAGCGTGTGTTGTCATAAGGTCTCCCATCCCACTAAATACAAAGGACATAGCACTTGTGGTTACTTATTTATTGACATAAACATATATTTAAGGTAAAAGGTCATCGAGGTCACATGACATTTGGTCAAAAAATTTCTCTCCTATAGTCCTCTATATACCAAAAATCAGACATCAAGCTCTATTGGCTCGCTCAGAATTAGATATGCGCATAATTATTGAGGTACAGTATGTGGCCTCATAAGGTGTCCAATCATACCATACATGAAGGGTGTAGCACTTGTGGTTACCGAGTTATGGAAAAATATGTATATTTGAGGTCAAAGGTCACCGAGGTCACGTGACATTTTGTCAAAAAAATTGTTTTGCTAAGTTATCCCTATATACCAAAAATCAGACCTCTAGCTCTATTGGCTCGCTCAAAATTAGATATGTGCATAATTAATGAGGTACAATATGTGGCGTCATAAGCTGTCCCATCATACCCTACATGAAGGTGTAGCACTTGTGGTTACTGAGTTATGGACAAATATGTATATTTGAGGTCAAAGGTCACCGAGGTCACGTGACATTTTGTCAAAAAAATTGTATTGCTAAGTTATCCCTATATACCAAAATCAGACCTCTAGCTCTATTGGCTTGCTCAAACTTAGATATGCGCATAATTAATGAGGTACAATATGTGGCGTCATAAGGTGTCCCATCATACCATACATGAAGGCTGTAGCACTTGTGGTTACTGAGTTATGGACAAATATGTATATTTGAGGTCAAAGGTCACCAAGGTCACGTGACATTTTGTCAAAAAAATTGTTTTGCTAAGTTATCCCTATATACAAAAATCAGACCTCTAGCTCTATTGGCTCGCTCAAACTTAGATATGCGCATAATTAATGAGGTACAATATGTGGCGTCATAAGGTGTCCCATCATACCATACATGAAGGCTGTAGCACTTGTGGTTACTGAGTTATGGACAAATATGTATATTTGAGGTCAAAGGTCACCGAGGTCACGTGACATTTTGTCAAAAAAATTGTTTTGCTAAGTTATCCCTATATACCAAAAATCAGACCTCTAGCTCTATTGGCTCGCTCAAAATTAGATATGCGCATAATTAATGAGGTACAATATGTGGCGTCATAAGCTGTCCCATCATACCATATATGAAGGGTGGTAGCACTTGTGGTTACTGAGTTATGGACAAATATGTATATTTGAGATCAAAGGTCATCAAGGTCACATGACATTTTGTCAAAATATCTTAGATATATGCGTGAACAGATGGACTCACGGATGGACGAACAGACGGACATGACCCAATCTATAAGCTCACTGGACTTCATTCGTGGGGACTAAAAATTGTGTCACTGCATCCTTTTTGCAATATGAATACGATGAGAAACTAAATTTTTATTTTTCGTGGCCTTATACATGGGAGTCTATGGAGATCTGCCTTATACATGGGAGTCTATGGACGTGTAAACTAAAAATAAGCAAATTTCACCACGATTTGCCCAAATTTGGGAAAGGTCACTCCTATGCACTTCCATACCAAGTTTCAAATCAATCGGACTTGTGGTTTCAGAGCAGGAGATTTTTTGACCAAAAATGGGAGAAAATTACAAAAAAATTCATGAAAAATAGCAAGTCCAAGATACTGACCCAAGATGTGCACAATCATTTCATGTCAGCCCAAACTACTTACATGCTAATTTTTCATGTAATCTGCTCAGTGGTTATTGAGTTTTTTTCAATTTTGACTGTTTTTACATTTTTTCACTTAATTTGCATATTTTTGGCAATGACAACTTCATTTGAACAAAATCTCATCTACAGCCCATCATCCATGTACACACCCAATATCAAGATGAAATGTACAGCGGTTTTGGAGTTTTTGATGTTGACGGACAGACATACAGACATACAGACATACAGACATACAGACATACATACATACAGACATTTCCCTAGCCTATAAGAATAGCTTCCATTGCCATATATACATATGGCTATGGGAGCAAAAATGCATTTGCCATTATGATATGGAAATTTAAAGGCTTAAGGAAACTGTGTCAAAGTACCAACATACAAGTACCAGGTTACATGTATGCAGCACTGAGATCTTGATTAGCAAGTGAGTTCTGTTTTCCACTTTGAATTGAGTATTATCCAATGCTACCAAATAAGCCAATAGAAATACAGTGCTTCTATCACAGATGAAAGTGAGGATTTACCGGTATTATTGTGATAAGATGGATGTAAGTGTAATCACTGCTTGCATAATGCCACTAAACCTGCTGATATACTGGTAAGTATTGCCTCAACTGTGCCTCGGTCGTGGGGTTTTTAATTTCACTTTTCCGTACAATTTTCCACACATTTGTGGTAATAGTAATGGAAATTATAACAAGGCTTGCTTGTGCTTCTTATGGCTGATGCAATATTTGTGTTGTTTGCAACCTCTAGATAAGTACAAGTCTATATTTTGAAAATTCAATTTTGTAGGATTGCATTAAGTAACAACAGACTACGGGTAGCTGTTGATTACCTTGAGTGCGTGAAGTCAATCTGAAAGAAGTCCAATTAGGTAGAAAGCTCAATACCTTTACCACTTCAACTCTTTGGAAATAAATTATTCACCGATGAATTCACTTGTGGTACAATTTGGACGGCACAAATTCTGAGCCCATCAAATTTAAATTTTTACAGTCTAAGTGCTGCAGTCCTTTATCAGTGAAAATTAAAGAAAAACACATTAAAACGATGGCAATTCCATAGTTACAAATGCTTCGTGTTTTGAATTATTTCCATGTTTGGGACAATATGGTGTTATTAACATAAACAAAACCTGATTTCCAGCACAGCTAGTCTTGATTGAGTTTCTGTAGAAGCTTGATTTGTATTCAGACAAGCTACTGACGATAATAATCTTGCCAATCTATTGACACACTTAATTTTGCTGAAGTTGCATTTTAAATGGGAGCGGTGACTGTCTATGGTGAATGGTGCTCACCTCTCCAGACCCTCCCTAATTGTAAGTTAACAAAATCACTCCGCACATCTGACAGGAAAGCTCCGGGATTACTGTACAATGTTGGTTATTAAAAATATCGTCAGTACAAGCCTTCCATTGGGATTGGGGAAAACTTGAATGCACACGGAATTCAATAGTGGCTTCTTTCAAATCATCTCCCTAGATAGATTCAAGAGGAAATTAAAATAAACACAATTGCAAAACCAAGGAAGTAACGTTTTGGATTTTCCATTCACATCTTGATTAAGGAGTTCTGAATTTAAAAAAAGATCTAAAGAAAATAGTTTGAGTAGAATTTTTTACTGGAAGCTAGAAGTTACAACTTGTGAAAATCAATTTCACTAATAGTATTTGAGGAGCATTTTTTGAGCATTTTATCACTTAGTGCACGATTGTACCTATTCAGAATTTGGTATAGTTACATTTTTACTGTATAAAAATCTTTTCTTCTCTGCTATACCGGTATGTGATGTTTTGTTCTTGCTTAGAGCCAAAAATAATATCTATGCTAGAAAACAGATAGAAAGGGTTACAGTATTAAAAAACAAATTGTGATTTCATAGACAGCAGATAGATTAGGAATTTTTCCACCCTGTTTTATCATATTATACTGGTACATCTGAATTTTTCAAATAAACATCAGAATTGGTTGAAAATACAGAATACTAAAAAAAAATTACACAGAAAAATGGCTTTTCATGATGACAATAATTGAACACGCACCATTACATTTGGAAAATTGAAAATACATGGCTGCTAAGAGAAGATCAGGAAGAGTCAGCAGTTTCCTTTTCAGACATCCATTAAGAGGCATTCTCTCTCACTGCTGAAATCAATTCCCAATATCTAATCATCATTAGCTTTAGTTGCACTAATTGCAGGAAGCACTGGTAATATTTCAACTGTAGACAACCATGTCATTTTCCAGCGGTATAATGTGTTGATTTACTGCTTGAACCAATTCAATAAACCAATCCAGTAGCAACTGTTCTCTTATTCACCTTCTAAGCTATGAACATGAAGGAAGACAAAGTATTTAAATCTACCTTTCAGCCAATCATATCTTACTTTTTTTTAGTATCATGGGAAAGAAAACTCAATTAGTATATTCATTACCATGGCAACAGTCTTTCAGACAGATTTTTTTTATGTTAGCCCCTCATTAGGACATTATCCCTAACTATTAATATTCAACAAAAACTGATACCAGATAATTAACAATAGTCCACAATACTCTGTACTATTTGATGTCCCTCTATCATTGGTTAGACACTGGCTAAACATACTTCAAATGTCTGGACTTGAAACTTGGCATATCAATAAATGAAAAAGGTTCAGCTTTCTGAAATATACTATATGCTGGCATTTTATCTTATCAAACCAAATCTCTAGAGGAAACATCCTAATCTCACAGGTTATGGACACACACATAACTTTGATAATGATATTGATGAAAACTGACCAAGTAAAAATTGATGCCACAAATATGAAAACTTTGTGTAACATAAATTTTCATATCTATGGCCCTTATATATATTACATTGGATCTTCAACAAATAGACTTAAAAATTAACACAGCTCGTACACACTTCTAAACTTTAACACAGGGTGTGACATAAATACTGAAACAAGTAAGAGACAAGTATGAAGTGAAAAGGGAATAGTTTTTGTTGCGTTTACCGGTGAAGTATTGTCAGATTAAATTTGCAAAGTCAGCATAAAACATTTCACACACAAAATAAAACATTTTCATTGCTGGTATACCTATACAGTGGATATCACGCTGCGTATTATGGTAGGTAGGCCTAAATTATCTCATTATTTCAGCTTTTTAACATTATTCAGCAGCGTTGTCGGAACCTATTTAATTACTTAATCAAACAAGGTTATGTTAATCAACTTGCAGAGCATTACAAAATTAAAAAATTTCAAGTTTGATCATGATATTCCCAGTTTCAGAAAATATTTGGTCTCTGTAGATTTCAGATACATACCAGCTGAAAAAAGGAGCAGCTCAAGATAATGAGTGAAGTTGTTTAAATAAACTGATTAAATGATAGACAAGGGAGAAAAATGAAATTCACATGTACCAGATAGAGATCCAACTGTCTTGACACAAAGCAGTCTGCGCGAATGTGCAAGATATCCTCGTCGTAACCAAGTACCATCTTGGAAGTTTTGGTGTGCAGTGACGATGTGATAGTACGTAAAGTCAGGGAGACTGCTACATGCTATGACCAGCTGGAGGCTCTGACTTTGCTTGTCCGCTTCCACTCTACTTATCAAATGTTAATATCTCTGGCGCCAGGCTAACCGTGAGCCCCCCGCAACTTTCAATGCAATATGAGCTATGGCTGCATATGTAACAAGCCAGGTGAAAGAGAGACTTGGCTGTTCCATCTGGCAAACGTCCCCACAGATGCCGAAATACTGGTTAATTTTTCATTCACATGATGCGTAGAGTGTTTCAGCTTCCTGTCCACATACAACAAATTACCCAGTAAATTACTTTCAAATAAGCTACATTAGCTTCCAAAAGACCTTTTTCTTTCAACATGTGTCCTCAGCATAGAATTTTATAATTAACTTCCAAAAATAAAGCTGTGAATAAGTGTCAAATAATGACTTTGTTTGTTTCACTACAGCTTGTGAAGTCAGTTCCTTCTCAAAGGAAGACAGCAATCAGCTATGTTTACACTGACATATAGTGTCCAATATGGAACTACACACTTCACCAATATCCCTATACCCAATCGCCCACCAATGTTGGCATATCTCACGCATGTAATCAAGGCAAAGGAATGCGGTACTCTCACTGACATAAATCTAAACATAATATGAATTTCATATCTTCTCCCATCATCAGTGTTGCCATGGTAACTGTACATCATTCACCGCGAAAAGTGATGACATGGCACTGGTCGATGTATAAACAAACAGACCTAATACCTCGGTAATACAGCTTATATTTTACTATATTTTACTAAATATCACATGTACACAGGTTTCATTTTAACTGAACATACAAAAACCCAGGCAATACTTCTTCTTCCCACCTTCACTGTTATCAACCAAGATTTTATAAATTTAGAATTTTCTTGAATGAAAATTATGTAGCAATTAAAGGTAATTAAAACATAATATCTCACCGGCAAGATAAAATTGAAAATAAAAAATGAGAAACATAACATTACTTTGAGAGAGCCTGCATGACAAATTAAAATTATATGGGCTGACAGACCATCAATATACAATTTGATGGTGTTAATCTCTGACACACATTCAAGGTCGGAGCTGTAACAATGATAAAACCGGTAAATTTCATTTCATACATGAAATGATCAGCAAAGCTGAAACCAAGAAGACCAGAGCAGGTAGTAACTGTCAGGGAATACACAGTGGCACTGTTTAAAGAGTTAGAATTTTTAATGTAAAAAAACCATCATTTCTCTCCAGAGAATTCTGCTCACGGTTGGGAAAAATTCCTTGACAAGTAAGGGGCCTCATGGAAGATTTGTAATGTACAGGAATTATATATTGGCATTCTCATTCCTCGACAACAGACCTGTTTTGTTTCCCAGCAAATAAACATATGACAGTAAAACTGTTATGATTTATGATATTACATGTGAACTTCATTAAAATAACCTCTTCATGTCCACTTTTCTAAATCTATAAAGCACCCATTTTTCATATATTTTTTTAACAGCTTCCTCCCCTGTTTGTGAATGGTACAGTCTGTACGGCCTTGCAAAAGGGGACCCAGGTGCAGGTAAATTACTTCAGTGAATGTATTTACAGAAGCTGTTGACAAACTTACTGCAATGTCTTGAAAATCTGACATCAGAACTACAGATCATAGTAAGATTTTGTCCCATGTATACAACACCATAAACTGCACTCGATCAAATTTTGACATAAATTGAAAAAATTCTAATAGCAATTTAAAGTTCAAATTGCCACTTCAAATAGCCTGAAGTGCATGATTTGAATTCACAATGTAATGTAAATAGAGCAATTTTGTCATTTTTATGGCAATATATATACCGTATATGAAGAACAGAGAAACCGACCTGCATGCCTAAATAAACTTCATGCATCACCATTTGTTTGGTAAATACATTGCGAAGTATATCCACAGTTACACTGCCAATGTCAAGCTAAATATTTGTGATGTATTGCACATCTTTGCATAAGATGACTAAAGTTCACCATCAAACGCATATTTCCCTTCACTTAAAAATCTTCGTGGAGGCATTTGGCATTTTGGTCACATGACAGAGGTTTGACACAAAGCATTTATGCCTGACAAGTTGCTTGGGGAAAATGTGTAAAGTTTGGATTTTCAAAAATGATCCATTACATTATAAGCAGCATGGTTGTAGATATTTTCTCATATAATGAGATCTATGACATCATAACTGACCAATAACATCACAGTCAACGAAGTGTTCATATGTCAACATCTGAAATATATAGCATCTAGATTCCAATTAAATTTTAAGATACCTTGGGCCAGGCAGGACATGTCATGTATTTCAATTTTATTTCTTCATAAACACTGCATTTCATAGAGTGTTTTGTATTTAGTATTGTATTTGTTGTTAAGTATAGACTATAATAATAACAAAAAAATTTCACAAAAATAATATCTTTACTATGATCATTATACAAATAAATGCACATTATAATTATATATTAACTTCTTAGCTGTATGTATTCAAATAAATGTCAAAGCAAACTTAACATTTCAAGTTTAGGTTAACGGAAATCATGTATTGTCAGAATGACACATGACATTTAAATAAGGCAAGAAAAATATTAACTGATTTTTAACTTTAGGTGACTTTTCTTGTCTGAAATACAATTTTCTTCCATTGTTGATGGCATAGAAATCAAATTTATATTAAAGTGATTGCTGTGTGTTTGGCTATTTCTGGTTCTTGTAATGCATGAGAAATTTTCTTTATGTTGGCCGATAATGGAAATATTCCATTAATTTCTAAGCCATTGCAACTCAGAGGGCAGAGCAAATAATCCATGTCCGACATCGAGAGTAAGAATGGAAATGCCAATAAAAGATGTGTACCGCTTTCTGGTCGCACAAAGCATTTAATTGCAAACTCCTGCTTCACATTGGTGAATCAATGTAATGCACACAACAAATAAATATGAACAGAACCCATTTCTAAGACATTTTCTTGAATCTTTTGCTTATGCAAATGACATTGAAATGAATGCTCTCGGTGTTTGATGGGTTGGTTGAGTGTGCATCACACAGTCCAAGTAGACAACACTGGGTACATTGTCAGAAATTCAATATTCTACGATATGAAAGCTATCACTATTACCAGCTGTGAGAATTTGGACTTGGAAAATGCTTTGCTGATTGTACCTGGAGCAGATTTTCAGCTCTCTTTAGGTGAGAAACAGCTTTTAGAGTCTTTCAAAGGTGACCTATTGCCTTCCATGGGTTAGACTATTATTTATAAGGGCTTGGTTTATAGACAACACCATTTCTCATGGTGTCATAGCACTCACTATGCTGTAAAAATCTAAAACCTATTAAAATGACTATCTGCAATAAGCAGCATCACATTATGATGACATATCGCTTAGGGACTGTTTATTCACAAGCTGTCAAATCCTTGCGATAACGCTTCAATCAAAGGCAATTGTTCTCTCAGATCAGATGACAAAGCTAAACTGTTACCAAATCTAAATAATTTTCACTTTGAATATCAAGCATATTTCATGTTTTATGACTCTAAACAGGTCATGAAGAAATACAAGAAAGACCATAAACATAACTACAGCAAGTTTCACTCAAGAGTGAGAAATTATCTTCAATTACTTTTATATCTTTGTGCAGACACATCAAAGACGAATCATTTTACACAGTATCTATATTATTTGAAGTACTGGAACGACAACAAATTATCGTACAATACTGGTATAAATGTGACGTAATCAAACAATCTATCTAAAGTTGTAAAGAAACTATGATTAAATCTATTGCATGTAACTGGCTCAGATTTATCAAGACTACGGTATGTCCACTTAAATTTACAGGTATTCTCCCTGGAAATCTTCAGCCTTTCAGTAGACTAGCACTAAGCGTGCCCATCAATATCCCACAATTTACTCGCTGAAATGAGTTTCCATCTCTTGGTGCAAAGGTTTTCTGCTTGAGGTAATGGAGTGAACACAGCAGCGGTTCAAAAGGTCAAAGTTGTTCAAAGAGATTACTGAGTGTGGAACACATGACAGATATTCTGAACCTGTCGTAAACTTTATCCTACCGCTAAATTGGATGAAATTTTGTACAGTGTAGCCATAGTTTGAGGCAATACTCTTCCAAACTGAGGTGTACATGTATTTGCTCACCTCCCTCTGTACTGTTAGCATTCACCTTTGCTTATCTAGTCTATTTTCTCTCCTGTCCAGATAATGACCAAAGTCCTGTCCATACTGTGGATTACAGTATTATCTTGGAGCTAACATTAAAAATACACCGATGCCTCATGATCAAATTTGACTGAATGTCATTTTGAAAGTTGCTGCAAGGAATTGTGGTTGTCTTTACAGCTTATGCAAAGAAAGAACACAGTTACATTCAGTAAAATGGTAGTACAAGAATTAGGAAATAGGATACATGAATGACTGTTTAGTAGCACAGTACAATCTTGCAGAATAGAGCCTTGGTAAAAATGCAATCAATCTGTCACTGTTGTGTATCCCTTGATACAATACATGTCAAGAAAATACACAGCACTGTGATGCTAACCTACCCATGGGTACGTAGTGTATCGGTACACAGTGTTTTGTTAAGGCTGGTAACCCGGTAAATGTTACTGGAGTTCCCTAGTCATTTTACCGGAGTTCCCCTTGGTATATCAATGCAATCAGACTAGGGGACAGCAGAAATGTTACCGGGGTTCCCGAATCATTTACAAATGCTCCCCAACCTTAGCAAAAACACTGGGTACATGTAGCCTATACAGGTAGAATCTTAAACGGGAAGTTACAGGACTGTGGACGCACAATAGGGGATTACTAATGACGCAGCCATTTGCATACACTGGGCAGGAGTTTTGAATTCTCATAACAACGCTTTGACCGGTGATAAATTTGAATAATCATGATGGGCACTTTCGTGACATATGCAAAGAGGGATCAAATGGTTGTACAGGGAACACATTTTGAAACATATGCATTCTCCGACAAAAAACGGAACATATTTTCAGCTTATTTTTTACTCAAGTTTAGTTGCTATATATTCACAGACATCATATGCAAGATTTTCTGACAATGAACGCCTGAAACAGCAAAAGTATGGGATTCTGGGGCCAAACACGGCACGTCTAATCAGTACTGTGGCTTTCGTACATTTGCATAGAATTTACAATAATCCAGCTTTTATAGGGAGAGTTCCTCGTTAACGAGCTCCACACTTCTGCAGCTTTGGGATTATGTACCATA
This sequence comes from Ptychodera flava, assembly GCF_041260155.1. Classification (NCBI taxonomy): domain Eukaryota; kingdom Metazoa; phylum Hemichordata; class Enteropneusta; family Ptychoderidae; genus Ptychodera; species Ptychodera flava. Next base: position 37,846,577 of record NC_091946.1, on the reverse strand, counting down.
CTAAAACAGAAGGGAAAACTGAAAAACATTATTGTGGCATTGACTCAGCTTTGTAAATGCATGTATGTAGAGTGATAAATCAGAATAACTATGGAAGAAGCATGAAACTTGCCAGCTCTTTCAACAAGCAATAGAATGTATATGGTACACTATCATTGTTTATTCACATACCGGTACAGTACCAGATAGTATACACAGATGCTACAATTTATTCTGATGAAGACATTATCAAATTATCAAGAGATGAAATATCCAAATATTCATAGAAATACAAGGAATGCTGGTACTGATCACATGCCAGTATATTATTATGTATCACACCATTACATGATACTCAATGAAAAATCTGACTTCAAAAGATGAATAATAAAGTTTAATATTAATACATTCCTACACTTGAATTTGGACATGATATCTTCAGTCTTTTGAAACCAAAGGGAGAGCAACAGGAAAAATTGCTCGCTTTGCATTTTTTTTCAATATTATTTAAAATGAAATTATGATACTGGATAGACCAGGCACATATTTAGACAAGTACAACCGATGACTGAGGACTAATCTAAACCAAAAACCTAACATACTGGAGATTAATCATATTAAACTTTTAATGGATCTCAGTGTATATCAGTCCAGTCTCACCGTTGATAATGATTACTGATACATAATACCAGTATATGCAAAACAATGATGGTGAAAGACTCACAGCACACCAATTCCATACTATACCGTATTGTATATTGTAAACATCATTTCTGCCGACGTAGTTTTTCAGCTTTCATAAAACGATTACTTTTCTGGACCAGTCCAACATTTAGTAGCCATTACTTTTCAGTATAGAAAACGACGGATTTGTATTGTTATTTACAGGATACTCTACAGAATTTTAAAGCTGCTGTTATTCCATTTTATTTTTTTCATATTAAAAGACATCTATTAAGCCAATTACATTTTCTGGCCTGAAAATTGACTGCACTAATTTCATTCCGGACAGTCAGTCAGTCAAAAATTTGTTTTCATCTAGAAATGTTAATACATGAAAAGATTGAATTAGCATTTAACTGCTATTCATGTTCTAGAATCAACCAAGCTGACAATATTGCATGTACCTTGCACAAAAAAAGATTATTTATGACAAAATACAATTATCTTCATTCAAGGGAACCATAATTTGATAATATTTGAAAAGTCCTACTTATAATGCTCTCCACGGCATGAATTTATGAATTTAATCATACACATCCATACATCAGCATTTCTCTAGACAGCCAACTCTGAATCTGTCCCTCCCTTTTCTCCCTGTACACTGAAAAACTAATTTCTCATACCTAACCACATTTCTACAAAAAGCCATTTATCAAGTTAGATCAATTTCTTGGATGGAGAGATTTCTTGATCCACAGGCAACCCCTTCATACAGTGTGTCACATAGCTCATAGGGGCAAGAATATTAGTTATCAACAGAAATGAACCAACAGATAAATAGTGTTTGATTTACAGAGCAAAGATGCTGACAATCATGCCTTACTTCCACTGTAGAATTGATGCATCACTTGTACCCTTTCACATCTATGTCACAGAGTGTTACTCAAATTGGACCATTTACAACAATAGTACCCTTTCACATCTATGTCACAGAGTGTTACTCAAATTGGACCATTTACAACAATATTTACACCACATGGCAAAGGAAAAAAGGTTGTACTTTACCACAGAATACTAAAAACTTATTCGCAAAATTTTGATGCTTATACAGTTGCTCTGACTTGTAAATTAAGGGCATCCAGATTCACATGACTTATCTCTACACACACTGTCCCATTACAAATTTCTGTACACTTAAAGGGCCAGGAATGCTAACATTTGATAAATTTTTCGCCATTTTTATTTTGAATGTCAACCGTAACTCCTCACGTTACTCCCAAAATATGTTGATATCAGCCTTTCAACACAGCCCGTAAATATGTAAACTACATTTTTATTGTTGAAAAGTTACTTCTAGTCCAGACTAGAATTCAAATGTAAACAATAACAATGCACTTTACACACATATATATAGAAACTAAGTTGACAAGCTAAATAGTGGGTGTTTCAACATTCTTTGGGGAGTAGAATAAGAAGTTGCAATTGATGTACAAAATAATGGACAAATCATCAAAGGGGAACATTACTGGCCCTTTCTGAGTACTGTGTGGCATTTTCATTTTTGACAAAAATCAAGATATAGCGAGCTTTCAATTAATTAATATGACAGAGACACAATAGCAGCTCTTGTAAATTTGCATATTCACAAACATTTAATTAACAGATTTAATCAACTATTAAAATTAGCCAAATCTAAACCCAGTAAATATTTCATAAATTTACAGTTTATACTTTACACCAGTACCAGTAAATGTGTGCATGTATGACCCATGAAGTGTGGCCATACTGTGCACAGATACTCTCTATTGTTAATGACAACTGTAGTTTACCCGGACAGGACAATGTTGGCACTGCTTCTTGCTTGTTCTGATGGCTAGGATTATGACTGTAGAGACCATACAGAAATGCCTTGACTGCAATAAGATTTCAAGCACGCAACTTACAAGTGAATGGCATCCCACCATTTGAACATCAGGTACAGCGAATAAAAAGTGCTATACAAATGATTTCAAGGCAACATGACGTAACATTACAGCAGATGACTTTCTTGTATAAAACATTCAACTGATACAGTACTCTTCATATGTTATTGGTCTGCTTGTCTGATTTGTATTGCAATTACCAAAAATAAGTTGCACACAACATTGTATTCAGTGCCTCTGTGTAGAGTAGGGTACATGGCAAACACTGAAAACATCAGTACAGTTGCAAGTCTTCTGATAAGTCGTGGAGAATGCTTGATATTTCACGTATGAGAGTCGGTTGTGTGCAGATGTATGGCTTCTGCATGTAAGGGAAACATTGCCAACAGAACATACCGGTAAATTCAGTTTATGGTGTAAAAATGTACCAACATCACTACAAGAAGCACAGAAATTATTTCCCCAAGGCTGTATAGTCAGAGATAAGATATTATGTTGGTATTTAACTCTAGAAAACCATTTTTTCAACAAACCTGAATCTAAAAATTCATTTACAATCAATCAACTACAGTAGAAACTGTTTCTCTGTAACCTTTGGTCCATTAGGATTGTAAAGCAAATACATAAAATGCAGCAACTGACAAGAGGATGCCTTAAGCAGAGAAAAGCTATACAACAAAATTTGAAAAGTAATGATGTATTTCACAGAAGTTGCTGAAATGCCATAGAGGAAAGCTGTAATTTTTCCATCCTCTGGTTACTGTACCAAAACTGTGTAGAAAAATTGCAAAGCAATAACTCTTCTCAACCCTCTGTCTTGTATTCGCTAATTCACAGTTGACGTCATTTGATAACAAGAGAAGAACTGTTGCCAAGGTAACCAAATCTTACTTATGAAAACTCTACTATCGGGTAATTCTCAGCAGAATTTTATTGTACATCAATGTTGAAGATTAGCCGTCACAAGGTCATTCATGGTCCCATTAAAGCTACACATATTGACAAAATGCTGGGTTTTATTCTTTCTTCTGTCTGTCTGAAACAGATTTGCGATTCCGATGAATTATATTACATGTACGGTATATCCTTTGGCTGCATGTACATGATCTGTCTTTGAAATAGTTGTCCAATGGCAGTGCCACTTCCAGGTATATCTAATAAATTCTTGATGTAAATGCTTTCAAATCTTGTTTGCCTCACTGTAATGAAATCAAGTGCTGACCTAATGGTACCGATATGTATGTGTAACTCAGCTCATTTCCATAAATACAGTAAATGTAAAGTTGTATACCAATGTGCCTCATGTGCTCTAAGCAAGAACCCCTGAATTCCAGACAATGAAACCCAATTGACATTCCTCCAAGTACTGTAAGATCATGCTTTTAATATTCATAGTCATTTTCAAGCAGTGGAAGCATAGTTACTGTACAATTTACATATTTTACCCACTTTTGGGAACTGCAAAGCCAGTGACATTACACTAACATTTCTGACATACCGTACATTTACAATAACACCCTCCAAGTAATGTTGTAGAAGATACATGAAAAATTTGAAAACATAAAAAATTCCCATCAATTTATTGCTCATTCTGTCATTTTGAAAACATAAACATGTTCCTCTAAATCACTTTTGGAATACAAATGGAATTCTCTTTAAAAACAATTACAACTGAAATCCAGTAGCATTGTACAACTTTGGTATTTGCCCAAATGGATATGGGTGTTTACCGTAGAAAGTTGGAAGTGTTAGACCGTTTTAACTCTTGTGCCCAATATTTTCCATACATGGCTTGATCCATCAATCCAACTGAGATAATATGGAAATGTACAATGTGGAAGAGAAAGAGTTTCCTAAAAAGTGCATACAAAATATTCTTGGGTACAACTGCATGAAAAATCTCCCTTGTCACATCTGATATAAATGAGGGATAAGACACCGTTCAATTGCTCACTAATTTCATGGTTGAAAGCATTTTCCTGAAAGGTCTGACTGAGGAGATTGACCAGGATGCAAAAGCAAATTGACAATCATCTGTGTATATTTTGAGAGACACGCAGCAACTCTAGATGAAATGGATGAATTGGTAAGCTATTCTAAGTGAGTCAGATCAAGACAACTGATGCACCTTTTTGAAATTCATCAGGTGAAAATCTGGAACTGAAGTAGCATTGCATGTGCAGAATATCTTTACACTCTATTGTGAGGTAAATTACCTGATGGAAAAATGGGAGAAATGGGCGATTATTCTTGATAAGTATCAGCAAATCATATTGTAAACTGCATTAACAAAAATATGTATCAATCAATCAAATACATTATTGTAAACATTCAGAAATTGTTACCCAACTTTTGGTGAAAAATATACGGTATGACAACGCTCGAGTAGTACGGAATAAAGAGTTGAACATGTTGTTACGCTTGCTTAAATTGCATGTAAACGATTCATTTCTGTTTGCAGTGTTTTCAAATTGTGCCAATTACAGAGAACAGCTGATCACTTCTGAAGGATTTCTATAGCAACCATGCATAGAAAAACAATTGAATCTTTGCAACATGTCATTGCAAGTGAGTAAATTATATCAGCACCGATTGAAAAGACGCTCATAGAAATCAGTAATTTCCCCACAAAAAAACCAGCAGAGCCTTACAATAAATTTACCACTTACAGATGTCTAACAGACTAACCATACAACTGTATTTGATTGTACAATTTAAAATCTCTACAATTTACCAAGGTCAAGCAATTTCATGCTGTGTACCATTTAAAATGTACAAAAGATATCAAACATTTTAACCAAGGCATAGTTTCCTTTCTCTTAGAAAATCTGAGTGCATGGATTATTCTGTACCCGTACACATGAGTAAACCTTGTACAATAATGGGGGATGCCATAGAATTAGTTGCATTCTGGTTTCATACAATTTCTTGTAGTTTATTGGTATTTGCTTAATGATTGAACTATTTGAAGTACACAGACAGTTTTTTAACAACAAATTCATTATCACCACAAAAAATTTTATGTGATTTTGTTACAATGATTTTAATGAATTATAATGGGTATTTCCCCTAGCAAATATGAGAGGATCCCTATATAGGAAATTATAATTTTTTTCCAGCCAATATTGGTATCCTTCATGTGAAGACTGCAATAAATGATGCCCTACAGTGTAGATATATTGAAACATCAGAATCATCAATCACACTTTGCTTAAAAACCATTATGAATATTTTCATCAAATCTTCAACTGCAAAGTGTAATTCTGACTTACATACTGACTGTGTTGCTCCAAGCTAGTCAGCCCTTCACAAGTCTCTTAACAAAGACTTTGGCTCCATAGTGACTAATACCACCAGTTTATGGTAATTTGTGTACTGCTCAATGACAGAAAGTGTATTTTATCATACATCTTGAAAATTGCATTTCAGATGTCAGACTCTGGATGTCTACAAATTTTCTCACTTTAAACGATGATATAAAACAGAATTTGTAATTTTCTCCTCGGATTGTCCATCTGATAGAAATATCACAGAAATTTGTGTTGGAGATGCTAAAATTCCTGTTTGTTATCAGGCCAAAAGCCTAGGTGTCATCCTTGATTCTCATCTCACACTGAGACCTCATGTTTCAGAGATCTGCCGTAAGGCAACCTTTCATCTACCGACGCATTGCTCGTATTCGTAAATATTTATCAAGGTCTGCCACAGAACAACTTGTCCATGCTTTTATCACATCTCGTATTGATTTCTGTAACTCTCTGTTGTATGGACTTCCGAATAATTAATCATTCAGATTCAACGTGTTCAAAACATGGCTGCAAGAATTGTAACTCGTTCAAAAATCTCTCTTCATATCACCCCTGTTCTGTACCAGTTGCATTGGTTACCGGTGACACAGCGCATTGTATTTAAGATGTTAGTCCTGACTTTTAAGTGTATTCACGGCTTGCTCCCAGTTATCTTTCAAATATGATATCACTCTATGTTCCATGTCGTAACTTGAGGTCAGCTGACCAGTTCAGACTTCGTCCGGTTCGATCGTGCACAAAGAAGTATGGAGATCGTTCGTTTAGTGTGGCAGCTCCACACTCTGGAACAGTCTTCCATTAGATATTCGGCGTTCTCCTAGTCTGTCAATTTTTAAAACTAATGTTAAAACTTTCCTTTTTAAATTTGCTTTTTAGACTTTGGTTTTAGATGGTTTTATTGTAGTTTTTTTTTATTACTGTTTTAATTGCTTTTTGTGATATGTAAATTTTCTCACAGCGTCCTTGATCACTTTGTTGTGGATATTGACGCTTTATAAATAAATTATTATTATTATTATCATTCATCTACAGAACTGTTTTATACTAACTTTTCAGAAACACTGGACAGTTGATAACAAAGGCACTGGTCTCACAACACTTGAATCACAGTATTACATGCTTATCAGACATACAGACCTCCGTAATTATGAAATGTAATAAGCTATATGGTACGAGGTGAGAATAAAATGGACACTTTACTGTATGGTACAACACTGTCACATTGGTAAACAACAGATAGGGTCACTTCTGCATCATAATAAATATTCACAATTATTGTTAAGACTGCACATCTTTGTTACTTGAATGGCTATACTAGAGAAGTTCACAACTTTAGTCTGGCTACACCTACAATGTGAATAAACTTGACATTACACCAGTACCTGTCCAGAAACATGAAATTGTGAATGAAGAGCACAAAAGTCACTACAAGTATTTGTACTTCCACTTACATAAAATAATGTTAATGCATATTCAGCAGTAAAGATAACATTGAATACAAAGGTCCACACGGTGCAATTATCGTAACTTTGCAGAATTACATTTGCCAAAAACTCTTGACCTCATAATTAAACCTAATAATTACTAACAATGGCACCAAGTACAGGGGTAAACAAATGTACATGATTGTCAATCAGAATCACTCAGAAAGATATACCGGTAGCATATGATTTTTTTCCGTATTTAATAAAACAGTGTCTGTTGTCCATACTGAACAGAAACATATATTTTTGATTGCCTAAATAACATTATTCATACCGGATGGTTATCCCAGTGTATGGTAGTTTGAAAAGATATGAACAATGTGAATGATTTGTTTTATTATTTTGTTTGTTTACAATTTTATTCATTGACAATTTGTTTATGCAACATGAAATGTCTCTAAGCACACAGGTAAACAACTGTTTATGACTTTCAATCAATATCAGATGTCAAACGACATTTTTTTCTGGAATAAATAGAACTGTGTCTATATTATCATGATGTGAAGATGCATTTTCAACTTAGCAACATACATTTTACTATTTTCACATTCTCTACACTCATGTTGAAAGTGATGAAATATTGTCTGCTACTCTTAATGTTGAAGTTCACCATATTCAGAATTTGAAAGTTTTGAAGTTTTGACGTTTTCAGATTGCTGGTCTTAGTCAACTCTTTCACAACTTGAACATGAAACCTGCCATTGACACTATTTCAATTCCAATGACTGTGAAGTACTTTATCTGTCTCCTCTGAAAGGCTTAATGGGGTTCCCTTGCTCTGTTTAGAAACTGATGAATACAGGTACATCTATGTCTCTTTCCCTAAGAATATGGTTACTCAAGGCTTTCAAAGACGAAACTGTCCAATCAAGGTGCAAAGTTACCAGCTAGTTACAAATTTCAATAGGTCCCGCTGGATTCCTCTAAATGTCAGACTTTTAGTGTCACATTAAAACATGGCATGTCTGGTTTTAGTCTGCTGCACAGATACAATGACTAAATCTTATGTGACAGCAACAGAAGAAGGATAAGATTTCAGACTGTACTCCGGGAAAAATTTCAGCAAACGCTCTACATGCAAACTTCTCTTGTGATTTGATTTGAAGATTGGTTAAATATAACAGAGAATTTTTGAGCAACTGGCAATATTACAAAGAGACAAATTGAATATCTCTATTATTGATTCTGTGAAGTCAGAGTGATGTGTCACTCACAATGCTGGACTTGAAACGTAGACTATGATGAGAAAGTGAATCTTTGGAAATTGTAACTGAAATGAAACTTTCTTTTTCCAGTTGACATTTGGCCGTGAAATCAATTTTTTCACTTCTATAAAATTTGTGCAAGCCCAAACATGTCAAGCTGTAACCAGAGCAGGACTTCAATTATGAATCTGGACTGGCAAGATTAGATTAAGAGATATGGAAGGAAACAAATTTGATAAAAAAAAATCAATTACGGGTATAGACACAGACAGTACTGAACACACCAGTGAATATGCAGAGGGCTATCTCAGCATTAATATCATCAGAATCTCTTACAAGCAGATGGGTTTGGATTTTGTGATTCTTTAACCAGATAAATATTTTCTGCAATCAAGTGGTTTATCTAGAGTGTAATCATACATGTAATCCTGTGAAAAGGTGAAGATATACAACTGTAGATGTCACGGACATGTCCTTGCTTTACTTGTGTACCGTACTTCTGTGATTTAATTAAAACATTGAATCTATTCATTCGTGTACCGGTATGATGAACATTGACTTGACAACACCGTGTAACCATAGAAACAACGGATTAAGATCACGCCTCTCACTGCCAGACACTGAATGATGAAGAAGAAGACATTTTTCTCAAATCAGTTTGGATCACAATTCCATGAAAAACATGATAACCTTCATTAACCGCATCATTGATTGCAATTTTTCACAGCAAGAATTCATGCAATTTACTTTCATTATCTCATCAGGTGTGTACCTGTGATGCTCTTAATTTAAGCTTCTGCAATTAGAAACAGAGTAACTCCCCTATGAACTTCAATATGCTATCTTCTGGCTATATAATTCCAGGAATCAAACACAGATCAAACTGTTGTAGATTGGAGAGCTCCTTTAACAGCAGCCTTTAAGGATGCTATTACTCTTCAAACATAACAGATAAATATTGCCAGTTCAGTGGGTGGAAAAACCACTGCCTGAAAGCAATTTTCTCTCAGTAAATAGCCTCATAAAGCTTGTCTACATTCTATCATAGAGATATTTTGTTTGACATGATCATTATGAAAAGACTAATGGCTTCTTGTCTTCACAACCTTAATGTCAAATATCTGATCAGCATTTTAAAATTCATATTTAACATTTATTTATTTAATTGCATTTGATGGCCTTGGTTATAAAGCAATAATACTGGAAGACTGCAGAGCTTTCATTTGGTGATAGGCAAGAAGGAGGCAAGGGGGCACCATTTCCAAATACTGAAGCAAAAGACCTTTTAAGGTAGAACACTCCACGGAGGCAGATATTCTGACTCTCAAACTTTCACAATTCTTTTCTGATGTACCACTTGTTGGGGTTCATTTTAAAGCTCTTAGTGTAAGAAACCTTTTCTCTGGCTTAGTTTTTTTGAAATTTGAAAATTTTATTTTTCTCCATAGAGTTAACACAGGAATGGCAGCCATCTTGAATTTTAAATATCGGTTAATCTTGTGTTACTTGTTTCTCTGGTACCTAAATTTGCACGGTGACCCCTGCTTTTTATTCTTGATTTTGAAAGAGAATAGTTGAAAGATTCCTTAATTAAAGAAAGTTTGAGCAAAAATTTAAGTATTTTACTTTCGAGGCGCATACTACCTTAAGTGCCATCTTTTCTCACTTATGTCAGTAACCCTTGGAATAGCAATACCGACACCATATGAACAGTGTGTCTTTGTTCATTGAAACTGCTTATATTATAACATGTATAATATCCTATTAAATTTCAATGTTATCATCATCCTGGCATTCAAATTGAAAAAGAAATAAAATTTCTACATAAAGGTTCTGGTATTATCTAAATGGTCAACCTAGGTGCACTCTAAGCCATCTATATTTTTTATCAACAATACCGGAATAGAGTAACAAATTTTGTTTGCAGGTCATATATGTTGAGTAAAACAAATTACTGAAATCATGACTGTGAATGCTGTTTTCAAGCTGTTTGTCATGAACCTCAGAGATCACTGAGTCAGTCAAAAATAGCTTTGTTCAGAGTTTACCCCATACCGGTATAACCCAGGACTGAGATTGTCTGTCAGTCTGTCTCTCTCCCTCTGTCTCTGTGTCTCTGTCTCTCTCTTACACACACTGACACACCACACAATAACTAATTCAGCTTTATATCTAGTTACAATATAAATAAAACAAGTCATCGTTGATGACACAGTCCCCACTTGTTAATAATGGGTACTTTGATTACATGTCCTCAGAGAGGATAGAGTCCTCTTCATTAATTAGGTCTGTCATAAAAATACTTTGATACAGATGGTGCTCAATGGCCAAGAATGAGTTCCATGGTGATGAAAACATAAAACCAATGTAGGCCACCATCCTAAAGTTCATAAAATGAGTCAACTAGAAATTAATCAACAGGATGTTGCAAAACATTTTTGCATACAATTCTAACACTTAACAGATTATCACTGGTACCATATTTCATAAAGTTTGATGCAGTATTTACAACACTATGAGATCAACATCTGTATTTGACGTTGTATTAATTTGTGGCTATATCACCCTAATTAGGAAAGTTCATTACTTATGCAATTACAAATTAATTAAAATGACACTGATAAATGTCTTTTTCAATGTTAAAGCAATGTGAGCTTAACATAGGTTAACATCTGTATAAAGTTTCATGAATTTGATGCAGTACATATTTCTTGACATATCAGCCTACTTACGAAACTTCAATAATTGACATGTTACTGCTACATGATGTGAGACAAATTGACGAGCATATGTATGAAATAGGTCAATGTCAACTTTGAATGATACTGGTGGAAATATGTCTGAGTTATGGCTCTGTACATGAAAACATTGTAATAAAATGGCTGCCTAGCGACCATATTGGATCGCATCACATAAAAAATCGACGTACATATGTATGACATAGGTCAATGTCCTTGTACCAACTTTGAATAAAATTGGTTGAAACATGTCTGAGTTGTGGCTCTGTACATGAAAAAATCGTAATAAAATGGCCGCCTGGCGGCCATATTGGATCCTATCACAAAACAAATTGACGTGCATATCTATGACATTGGTCAATGTCCTTGTACCAACTTTGAATAAAATTGGTTAAAACATGTCTGAGTTATGGCTCTGTACATGACAAAATCGTAATAAAATGGCCGCCTGGCGACCATATTGGATCCTATCACAAAACAAATTGACGTGCATATCTATGACATTGGTCAATGTCCTTGTACCAACTTTGAATAAAATTGGTTGAAACATGTCTGAGTTATGGCTCTGTACATGAAAAAATTGTAATAAAATGGCCGCCTGGCGGCCATATTGGATCGTATCACAAAACAAATTGACGTGCATATCTATGACATTGGTCAATGTCCTTGTACCAACTTTGAATAAAATTGGTTGAAACATGTCTGAGTTATGGCTCTGTACATGAAAAAATCGTAATAAAATGGCCGCCTGGCGGCCATATTGGATCGTATCACAAAACAAATCGACGTGCATCTGTATGACATTTGAAGTAATCCTTGTACCAAGTTTGAATGAAATCGCTTCTTGCATCTCTGAGATATCTGCGTGAACGGACGGACGGACGCACGCACGCACGCACGCACGCACGGACGCACGCACACACGCACGGACACGACCAAACCTATAAGTCCCCCCCGGACGGTGTCCGTGGGGACTAAAAATCCACTGTCGACCTTCATGAACATAAACATCTGAATACTATCTTCCACAAGTACTTTAAATGAAGAAGGTTATGAATATAATGAAATTTAGTTTTCCCAGAAAAAACATATAGGGGTAGATGGTAACAGTCCTGCCCAGAAGGGGTATCATAAATTGGGTTTTTGAGGTAATCTGAAGTTCCTTGTCAAGCCCTGCTATCTTTTAATTCTCTGTTGAATATACTGGAATAAGTTGATTTGAAATAAGATAAAATAAAAATTGGATCAACCTACACAGTACCGCAGTACCATGAAGTCATTGTAAAAGCTGGCAGCATACGTATACTGGCAGAGAATTAAATATTTCAAAGGGAACAGGAAAGAGAGATGTTTTTGAAATTCACCACTTTTGATGCTGCTATGTTATTGTTTAGATAGGAAGACGATGTGAAGGTATTATTTACCTCAAATTTGTTGGGAATACCCTGAAGGTTCCTTAAGTGAGGCTTTGCACTATCATTAAATATGCATCACTTGTGGTGCTAACGTTTTTCTCAAAGCTTTCCAGAGGTTCAGAATAAAAGGAATATTTCACATCCTAATTTCCTTTTCATACACTTTCCAGTTCCAAGGTATGATGGCAGAATTGCTTCATTGTTACATCTATTCACATCCTAATTTTCTGTTTGATACATTTTCCACCTCATACTTTTCTCATACAGGGTCACTGTCACTACATAGCAACTTCAGGCACAAATACGTACTGAATAATTTCAGCACATGGACACACTTCTCCTCTCTGGCGTGTGTGATATAGCAGATACAGATACATACAAATATACAAATGATGATCTGATTATAGTATTACAGTGGGGATTGGTGGACAGAGACTGAAATTCACCTTAATCATCAATAACCTGGGGATTCCATTGGGCAATACTTAGGGATAGAGTACATACATTTATGCTACATATCTCAGAAAGACCTTTTCAATTCATATACTAGGTTTTGTTTCCACTAATCTTAACTCATGCCATGTAAAACATCATATGATTATGCATTTTCAATGCATGATAACAATTTCTGAACCAGGGTAAATAGAACACACCCATTGAATAGGTTGAACTAAGTGAAGGTTCAATTAATCCTCTTTCTACCATGCTCCATAGACAAACCATGGCAATAAATACCACTTGGGAGAAAGAGAATTAATCAAACACACACCAAACTATGCCTGGTGAATTTTTTTTTATATATTCCAACTTATGCTGTTCAAACACATGTCTTTCAAGTGACAATGTGATACTGATTTCTGATATGATTATGGATAGGAATACTGGTATAACCATAGACCCTTACATGTAATATCCACTAACTGCATTTCAGTTTACAAAATATAACAACTAAAAAAAACCTGGCATAGCAATTTGGTACAAAATGATGATTGTCAGTAGTTCTGTTTGAACCATTCAGACGCAGGCACACTAACTTGTTTTTTCTGTACCTTTAAGTTTGAACACTGTGAACTGCTTAAATAGATCAGAGCCCGAATGAAAACACTTTGATTTTTGAGTGATATCTCTTTTCAATTGGAAAATCAAAGCCTCTCATTTGGCCACCAGTCAACCATTTGACAAACAAAAAGAACTAAGCAAATAAAGTTTCAATGAAGCAACTTTCAGAGCAATTCACAAAAGGTGTTGACTCTTGGGAGTTTCAAATGCAGGCAATGGAAAGCAATTTGCCAATAAGTGCTCAATCCTTGACAAGTGTTCTACAGTAACTTCATCTGAGTTCACAGCCAGGGCACTAACATTGCAAAACTGGTGAAAGGATGTCTTCACCGTGAATTTGTCGAAAAGGATAATAAAGAAAAAAGGTGGCATGAGGCAATCACCAGCATAGCCAGGGGAGTGAAATCTTTCTTTGAAATTCTGTTAAAATACCTCTGACTGGAAGGTATAAGTATTTCATGAACAGCAACTCAAGAAGTTTGTGCACACAGCAAATTGACATTTACTATCTCAGTGTTGTAGCCAGAACGCGCCCTTACAACAATGTCCCAAAACAGACCCGTTATGCCGCATTATATTACCATGCCCTGCCCGTCGCATTTTGATTGGTCGAGCTGAACCACGTGACTGACCACAAATACACAGTAATGGTTTGTTAGCATGCCCGTGAATATGAATAATAAGATTAACAACTCAAAGTATCGTAACTTTACACCTCAAACGTAAATCATAATCAATCACAAAATAAAATGGAGCACTTGTAGGTCAAGTTGAGATACTTTTTTTCTGAAAACATCTCAGGATTTGCCAATTTTTTACAGCGCGCGTGACAGTGCGTCGCGTATTGCTCAGTTTCTGGGGCCCAGTTGTCGTTCACTCCTGAAATTTTCAGAAATTTTGACGGTTTTCTCGGGTTCGCTGATAATATAATGGAAATAACAGACTCCGCTCTGACCATTAACGTTTATTTGTGGGCGCGGGCTCGAGGAAAGCCAAATTAACGGGCTCGGCAAGCCTCGCCCGTTAATTTTTGGCTTTCCTCTCGCCCTTGCCCACCAAAAAAACATTAATGGTCAGCACGTCGCCCGTTATTTCTATATTCTTGAGTACTGCAGGTCACCTTAGGTGCACTCATGAGCTGAATATGTTGGGTGTAGACTGCAAGTAATATCTGTTACTGACGATGACCTTTGTTTCACATGCATGATTAATTTGAGGCTTATGTTTACGTACTTTCGGAGCTATGATCAAAAGTAATTAATACACTGCACTTGATATCATAATTTGCTTGACTGTAGTCCGTCTGAGCTCTGATTTGCGGCAGATACAGTATACTGCTACAATTGCCTGAAATTCAAGCATAGCGACGCGGTCCCGGTAGCTTGAATTTTGTTCAGTGAACTAATTTGTTACAAAAAAATTTGCTTGACAACTGATGCATGTTGTCCTTAAAACGTGCAAAATGTCCCCAAACATAAACGGTAGTGGGATACAGTGTCTGATTAAAAATTCCTGGCTGAAACACCGCTATCTTATTCATTGATTTTGATATTAAAGATTCCAGTTGTGAAGATTTTCATCTTTTTAAAAGGGCAGGTTTTTATAAGCCCTATCTCCGAGCCAACTGACTAACTGTGCACAAATTGACTAACTGTGCACAAACTGACTAACTGTGCACAAACTGACAACTGTGCACAAACTGACTAACTGTGCACAAACTGACTAACTGTGCACAAACTGACTAACTGTGCACAAACTGACTAACTGTGCACAAATTGACTAACTGTGCACAAACTGACTAACTGTGCACAAACTGACTAACTGTGCACAAATTGACTAACTGTGCACAAACTGACTAACTGTGCACAAACTGACTAACTGTGCACAAATTGACTAACTGTCTAACTGTGCATAAATTGACTAACTGTGCACAAACTGACTAACTGTGCACAAACTGACTACTGTGCACAAATGGACTAACTGTCTAACTGTGCAGAAATTGACTAACTGTGCACAAACTGACTAACTGTGCACAAACTGACTAACTGTGCACAAACTGACTAACTGTGCACAAACTGACTAACTGTGCACAAACTGACTAACTGTGCACAAACTGACAACTGTGCACAAACTGACTAACTGTGCACAAACTGACTAACTGTGCACAAACTGACTAACTGTGCACAAACTGACTAACTGTGCACAAACTGACTAACTGTGCACAAACTGACTAACTGTGCACAAACTGACTAACTGTGCACAAACTGACTAACTGTGCACAAACTGACTAACTGTGCACAAACTGACTAACTGTGAACAAACTGACTAACTGTGCACAAACTGACTAACTGTGCACAAACTGACTAACTGTGCACAAACTGACTAACTGTGCACAAACTGACTAACTGTGCACAACTGACTAACTGTGCACAAACTGACTAACTGTGAGCCAACTGACTAACTGTGCACAACTTTCAAAGGAAAACAAAGGACTAAAATTAAATAAACTGCCAAAGTCAACGACCACAAATGTGAGAATCTGATATTGACCACTGTCGCTTCAAGTAGCCTTAGTTTCCTTGCAAGCTAGACATGCACATGTACACATACAAGCAAGTCTGAAATTTCTGGTCGATTATTCACGTTAAAAACCATGCCAAGAGTTTCTAGGAATATTTCAGAAAGCTAGCAAAAATTATTTTTGGCAGTACAGATCGTGCAGATAAAATGAATTTGACTATACAGAAATGGAGGGATACATGCAATGTACCATTCAAGCTGATGTAGGACGTACAGGTGTAAAGGTTATTTGCCTTGAAATGTTGTACATTAGCATCTGAGAGATAGTGATCTTTGTGAACTTGATAGAAGCCGACATGTTTGACATTTACAAAAATGCATCATTTGAAACCTTATATTACCTGTCAGCTATGTACTCATCACTGAGTACACACATATGCTGTGTGAACAATGGACTATGCAAACGTTATCTTCATCGATACGCTTCAACTTCAAAAAATATGATATCTCAACAACTACCATTACCTTAATTGTTGGTATTTTTTATTGTGCATATGAACGTTAGTAATGACAATATTATATTTCTAGTGCAGCGAAGATGATTCTAAAGTAACAGCATTTGTCCTTTCAACAATGATTTTCTACAGTAATCATTTTTCTCAAACTTACAAGCTGTGGTATCAGTATCTATGCCTACAGCTGGCAGTGTCTCATGAAATGCCAAACCAAAACACAGGTTTAAGCAGAGACTTGACAATTGACGGTACCAATGACACATGTACTCATGTACCAGAATAGTTCTGGTGTCATGGACTAATTTCCTATGTGTAAATTGAGATAGGAAAAACATCAAATGTTGACTAGATTGATGGAGACTCATGACCAGACAGCATGTGCAAAACTGGAAAGTCTGCACTGTACATTTTCCGTCAGTATAAAATGGCAATTAATTCTAGCAATTCTGGCAATGCAGTCCTCACTTCATTACACTGATTACGGCATGTATGAAATTGGTCATTTTCATGACCCCTGAACAACCTTGAATCCTGGTATTTCATTGGTAAGAAACTGCCATGTTCACTGAACCTCCTTGTAATAGCCAACCATATTTATTGCTTGCTGAGCTGACTTGTCATTGTCACTTCTGTTAAAGTGAATAAAATATTTTTCTAAACGCATAATGCTCTTCTTTGAATTCTAAAAACTTCAAAAGTTCCAGGACATAGGGCCATGCAAGGATTATGAAAATTGGCCATTCCCAAGACTGACACAAAACAATGAATCACATTGGATTTCATTTTAAAGTCATACCTGTCTTACTCCATCACCTCACACACACTTGAGTTGAATGGTTTTAAACATCAAACCACAAAATTTCAATTCTGAAGAACCTACTGTACTTTTATCTTTTTCAAAATGTCAATTCTTGCCAATATATTTACTTAGGTAGAATGCACTTCTGGGGACAGATAGTCAAACTCAAATTTCTACAATTCTGTTCTGATCTACCACTTGCGTGGGCTCATTTTAAACCTCTTGGAGAAAGAAAAACTTTCACTGTCTTAGCTTTTCGAAAATCCAAAATTTAATTTCCCCCATGGAGTTAACCCAGGAATAGCGGCCATTTTGAGTTTTCAATATCACAAAATGTCGGGTACTTTGTGTCGTTAGTTCCAAACTTTGCACAGTAACCTTTGATTTTTATTGTTGATTTGGTAACAGAATGGTTGAAAGTTTCAATCAGGAAAGTTTAAGCAAAAGTTGAAGTCTTTCACTTTCGAGGTGCATACTACCTTAAATAGCATGTTTAGTACTGGTACTGTTTGTGGGTAATGACTGTGCAAGTTTTGTTTTCTGGGAATTAAGGGTCTTTTTGTTCATCATTTAGGTACAGAAAGGGGAGATTTTTATCTTCATATCATCTTTAAAATACACTCATCTTGTGAAAATTACCTGTACAGATATGATAGCAATGTTCTCGTATATGTTGAAATTCATAGATTTTTTTTTCCATTTTGATTTTCTCCAAAAGTGTGTCTCAAAGATGGAGATTAGAAAAAACATGGCATCCTAAAATTTTCAAGAACAAACAATAGCAGATTGCTATCTCAGGAGAGCTTCATCAGGACAGTAAGGTATTCTGTTCTATGCATCATTTTGCATGCTCTGTTATCAGTACACAAAATACATCTACCTTACATGTATGGTAGGCGTATGATAACATACCGGTACTTATCGTTTCAATGGTGTCATTGAAAATTTATTATAGGGATTTGATTTTAGCTTTGGCCTATGTTTCACAATAAATGTTTAACTTAAATTTATGATGTATATCATAATTGCATACAAAAACACAGGAAATCATCAATTTTTGAGTATTAAAAGCTCTTAGTCAGATGTGTTCCCAGTAAATTACCATCGCAAAAAAACTGCTATTTGGAATTCTAACACAAAGTTTGATAATATCCATATTTCATGACTTGCATAACAACAATCAAATACATCCATGGTAATCCTTATAACCATACATATTTCAAACATTGATTTATTGTTACGCAGGTTTTCAAAAATTGATGGCATGAAAGGTAAAAAATGACCAACCTTCTATGTACCGCAATTGCCGTATTAAGATATGCTGTAGACTTAGCAATAAAGCACATCCAGTGACGATATACCAGGAAATTTTTTACCTGTTCACGACATATACCGGTATGCAAGAGTGACAGCGAGTGCTGGTCAAACCTAAATGGTATACAATCGCTGGGTGTGATTTATTGCTATTACATCATAACAGTATATTGAAATTCTGGCATGGAACATTAAAAAAAGGATTTTTGCTCTAGCTGAGAGCTAACGCGTGTACCAGCCATGGTAGATCGTGAACATACCACAGTTTTTTCCACGTCTCGACCAATCAGGTTGCTGTACCAGTATTTGCGCCATCAATATACTGGTATGATATGATAACTTTTATATCATTGACTCACCATATACCGGTAGTGGTCAACAAAACTTGAAGTGACGATCAAATAGGTAAAATTACTCTGCATAGTTTTTCCCATTGATAGTTTTATCTATCAAA
The DNA here is from genome assembly GCF_041260155.1 of Ptychodera flava. Taxonomy (NCBI): domain Eukaryota; kingdom Metazoa; phylum Hemichordata; class Enteropneusta; family Ptychoderidae; genus Ptychodera; species Ptychodera flava. Next base: position 37,827,202 of record NC_091946.1, on the reverse strand, counting down.
GTACACTGCTATTAGAGTGTAATTTTCACATGACTGAAAAAAATTTGCAATTCAACTTGCTGAGAGGCAAGCAATTGTTTCCTTTCATGAAAACCATAATGATATGTCTCATTAAATTAACTTGATAGTGCAAGATTGGATAAAACAAAGTCAGAATTTTCCATGTGAATCAGGCCATACGTAACTGTTTTAGTTAATACATATAGGTGCTCATGAGAGAACATGTACACAACATGCATTTTGCAGAAAGTGAAAATTAGCTCATCAGATTATAGAGATGATTGCAGAAACCATGATACCACAGAGAGCGAATCCATCTGCGACTGTAATAGATCCTTGGCTTTGATTTCCAAATTGTAATTCTTATAAAACATGAAGGACTATCACCATGTTTTCTCATTATCACTCTTTCCTACTGGCACACTACATCCAGTCCAAATGAGATAGAAGGTCACTTACGGTCAGGGACAGTAAAATTTGATGTCACTGGAATATCGTTGTTTCTTTTTCATGTAAAATTCCTATCTGTTACTTTTATATAATCATATTGTACATGTACATGTACGTGAATTGGCAATGGCTTTTTTTGCCTTGTTCCTCACGATAAACCGACTCCATTCTGATGTTCAAATGGATACAAATACTAGAGATTTTCAGTGCCGTCAATCACAAGATAAGCCTCAGTACACATTTATTCTTGCCAAAAAAGCATTTGCATAATAGCGACACTGCTGAGCTGTTGGTCTGCAGCAAGGACGGCATTACATTTACCAAAGCATTACCAACTGTCAGTCTGTTTTAAAGTACACCTGTATGTGTTTCAGTATACTGCATTGCTATAAATCAATTTCATCAAATTAGTAACTACTTGAAAAATTATATATTTTTACTTTGTTTTAAACCCCTCTCCCGACTGGACTAATCTAGTAATACATCTTGTAATGCATGAAAAAATGAAACAAAATTGGACGGATATGATAATGTTCACATGCACAAAATGGGACTTTAATATCAATTGAAATTTATCAGTGTATGGGCAACCAGCATTGGCAGTCTCAATGAAACATACCGTACATGACTATCATGCCAAAGTAAACTGTGTGAATTTCAATTAAAGGTATATGCAATTACTATGAAAACTGAATTGGAAAGAAGAATTTCAAACCCATCATTATCCATTATGTTTATTATGTAACAGTAATACAAAAAGTATATATATCAATATTCTGGACTTTGCTATTATGATGCTTTTGTTTTTGTTGGAAAGTCAGTAATGACAAAGGCAAATTACAAATATACACTACACATGTACAGGTACTAGAAAAAAGCTTCCCTTGCTGTAAATGCATGCATTTGAAAATCGTTTGACTTGTAACACCAAATACCGAACTCTCCTAAATCAAACTACGTCACAGTCAGTTGTTCTGTTAATAAGCAGACTGACACCTTTAACGTATCACTAAAATGGGAGCAAGTAATCTAGACAGAGACTTGAGATTTAATCACAGGAAAAAATGAAGAGGTAGTCTATCAAAATCTGCGACAGAAATGCAATAAATACCTTGATTACATACCATGGTTAGGTAACTGGTAAAAGGGAATATTGTGTGCTTGAAACATGATCTATAATCAAGGATCAATTGAAAATATGATTTCATCAAGCTAGGTAATCACTATCAATTATTCCATACAAATTTAATAATTTTAATCTCAAAAGAAAAATGTTATTTATAATAACATGTGGCGTTATTCCCAATACCGAGCCAATTCTGAAAACAAAGACTTCCTGTATACGCTTTTCAATGAGGAATAGTATACCCGGTACATGGAAATGAAACTGGTGGTCACATTGGATTATAACAATTACTGTGATATGAACACACACTAATTTCAAGAAAATGATTAAATGCATCTTAGATGGAAAGTCTTTCATGGTCTTGCATATCAATGCCATAATTTTGCACAGTTTACTGACACTGCACATATGAGAACCTGTGATTAAATCTCATAATAGCAAATTCATCAATTTATGGTACATGAAGTGTAAAATGAAAATTTCATTTGGCATTTTCTATTTCATTTATTACTTGTATTGCCAAACTCTGCATTGCAAATACATATCCATCTGGCTATTTTATAATATGCAAACTTTTAAGAGTTAAATTTTACAGTTTTTGAACATTTCACCATTTCATACACACTTTGAATACTTCATGGACACTGTGCATATATTAGTTGAAAACCTAAATAGTCTCACATACCGGTATGCACACAATTTGAAAATACAACTTGAAATACCAATTGATGCTAGCAGCATCAACTGGGTGACGAATCCTCTTCAGGCACTGACATTTTCTGTTTACACTTTTACTGATGACCAAAGTTACAGTCATGTATTGGTCTATGCAACAATAATATATCAACACGCGAATATCTACACATGAAAGCACGCTAAATGGTCTTGTCAAAGAAGCAGATGTCCAGAGAGACGTATGTAATTTTCATTCAATGAGAGGGTAAGTCTGCCTTCACAACACAGGCTGTCAAGAAGTATCACAAATTCCTCAAAGCCACAGATTACTTGTATGCGACTCATAGAAGCATTTTGTACACTTAAAATGTCTTGAGACTTTGCTAGGCAACCACAAAGAGAAGCTGAGTAAATTGCATGAGATAATGGGGCATCCAACCATTGAGATGGCTTGGATGAAATGCAGCTTTTTACATGTACCACTGCACTATGATATCAATGAACATTAGCTTTCACACAAATGGCTGATTGACAGTGGCTTGAATACAGGATGAATACAGATCTTTGGAAGCCTTAGGGTGTGTGAACTTATCCTTCTAAAGAGAGAGGTAATCCGAGAAGGATCCAAATTAATAACTATGCTAAAGGCACTGTGATTTGTCAGTGTGAAAATACAAAAGGTCAAAATCATGCTAAAGTACCGATAGTAACAATCACAAAATACTGAATCAAGCTTTCTGAGAATTTTTATTAAATTATCCTTATCAAAAGTTTCCTGGTTATTTGTGTCAAAAAGAATTTTTCCTTTTTTATTAAAAATGTGTTTGGTTTCAGTGTCGTCAAATCATGCAAAAAGCAAACTGAACAGGTCGTGGTCTGTGAGTTATGGTAGAATATTTGAAATGTTTTGTAGATTGGGGTTGTTGTACAGCTGGATGTGTCATGAATACAACATAGCATAGATTTATGGATTTTGTGTCAAAATCCATTCCCCAAAGTATGACAGGTAATATTTTTACAAACCAGATGGAAGATCTGTAGCCTGGAAATTGAGAAGCCTGCTTCCATTACAGTACAAGGACATCAGTACATCTTGGTATACAATCTCTGAGCTAAGAAAATTGAGAACAGCTGATGACTCAAGTCTACCAAACTGTAATCTCTGAATAAAAATCGTATTTCACAATGGCAGCTAAGTTAGTCTAAACAGCAACATGCTTAACAATTGAAGTATTATTTTTGTTCTTCATAAAAACTCAGAATTAGTTATTACAAAATTCTTTGGAGTATTTTGCACATATTTATGACAAATCTTGACCATAAGTATATTTTACAGCCGGAAAAAACAATGAAAATCATCAGAGAAAAAAGAATTGGATGTTCCTATCATAATACCATGTTATAATTGCAAATATCATTGCCAGATTCTTTGCGTCAATATTCATAAGTGAGAAGTTGTGTGGGTAGATATTAGCATCCCAATATTGATTAGTATCAGATGCATAGTGTACCAAGCGAGACTTTATAAGTGCATTTGGATGATTTATGCAAAATTCCTCATCCTATCAGACTTAAAATTTTTGGCCAAAACAAAAGCCCTATCTAAATAACAAAAAACATAAGCATAAGCTACACATTTGGCAACCAAAGTTCAGAACCAAAGTCGTTAAGAATCTCAAATGTGAGACCAACAGATTAATAAAAAATCTAGTCTACAAACATCTCTCATATTCCTAGTCTCTTTTCTTTGGCATGAATATGTATATCTCTTCAGGAACAGATATTGGAACTTCAACAGAACTTAAACGTTGAATCCCTTTCCCCTGCAGTTCCCTTCAAACAAGTCAAGTTTTACCATTGATTGCAAAGTTCAGTTATACCGGTATGTATCAATAATTTGTCTTTTACTATTTAGCTAACCATGACATTTTTGCAAAGCTCGTTCCAGGATCATAATTAACAGTAGACAGTATAATCCTTCACAATGACACCCCTAGATTTTAGAATCCTGGTCAACTGTTTCAAAAAATTTGTTAATCCTGGCTTTAATCGTCTAAATGAGCTCGTTTCTGATGGAAACAAAGTTTCAATGAATTTGCATCCCATCTGCAATGTTCCTAATAGCAATTTACTCTGCAGTAACAATTTTCATAATTCAAAGATGAACACAGAGAGATAGAAAAACATGATCTAGGTGTCAATGATAGGCAATTAAAGCGCATATAATTCCACAGAAAGCAAACAGTTTTTCTCAGGATGAAGAAACAATTGCTTACCTGAGACGGCAGGACTGCTTGGGTCAAAGTGGGGTCCAGAGCCTGGAAATACAAGAAAAAATTCACATTCATGATGTCTTCGGCAGACAAGGTGTGGTTGCGGTTTTCTGGCATAACTGGGTAACAATAGTTACTATGTGGTAGAAATTTCCCTCTCAGCCTAACTGCTGCAAAGTGTATTCAGGATAAAGGATTTTCCCATGCAGCCCTGATGGACTCGCAAATCAAGGTGAGAGAGATGTATGTATACGTGAGAGGGAGCAGATAGAACAAGATCTTAAGGGGCTCAGTCCTGCTGACAGCTCTTAAACTTGCAAATGCCAATAAAATTAGAAGTCCCCAAGTTTACCAATAAATGGGAAGAAACTATCCAATTTTATTAATCAGAAATGCAGTCATCAACATTCATATTATTCTATGATATTGAACAACTGAAATTCATAGCTGATTAAATTGAAAGCATATGGGTGAAATTTTTGGAGTTCCCTATTGTCCTCTTCAATTCTATTGGCTTGTCCAGTGATGACGTAGCAATCTAATTAAGCCAATCTGATGAATTATTGATTGTAAGTACTATATCTGCACTCAGATATAGAAAGCAATCAGATGGCATCCAAGCATACCTGTCTGGGCAGGACTAGCAGACATTTTTTTGTTACATCATTGGACAAATTGTACAATACTATGTTATTGCTATTGAGAAGATTCCATTTATAGAAAGAAGGGGTGATAGGCATATTGTTTGACTTATGCTTCATTGTGAGACAATATTTTTCTTGGAATTTTTTTTTGGGGGGAGGGGGTTAAGAAGTTTTAAAATGTACAAATTACTTGGTAGATTTCCTTCAACAATTTCCTTCGTTAAACTGGTTATATTTCTGGTAGAGCAGCTAAAATCCAGTTTTAGGGTGTAGGCTAAGCTCAAAGTCTACTGATAATATGGAATCTTCAAAAATATTTGTAGTTGCACGGTGAGCTGACTAGATCATTCAATCTCTATTCATCATTTATTAAACATGATATGTGCATGTGTACCAGTATGTGATGCATTCCTTGTGTGTCATATCTGCCAATCAGTAGCCATCAACAATACTATTGCCATGAAACTCTCTGATGCTGATATCTTTTACTATAATAAGGGGACAAATTCCAAGTTTGTCCAGCAAATACATATCATGGTTAATGTTGCATCCTTTCCGAAAGTGAACCTAGATGTGTTTTGTTGAATGAAACAAGAACGTCCCTCTGAATAGAACTCTTTGTGGTCTGCAATTTTGATTGAAAATTGATATGTTAATTACAGGTAAGAATGTGACCCACTTTCAAAACCTGTAGCATTACTCATCAGACTCACATTATGCAGTCAACAGGCAGATTACCTGAATTACCTTTCAGAATGCTATGGGATTTATTATATTGACGTCAATTTATTTCTTGCCTGGAGTGAACATTATTAATGCACGGTACTCTGCTGATGGTGCAATTGATGATAGTGTGGACAAGCCCTGACTGAATACATTTGTTATCTGGATTTTCTCCTTCAAGGAATGATTTCAATAACAAGTATGGACGAGGCTCACCATGTATGCATAAACCTCCTAGAACTGCACTGCTATTCAGTCACAGGGATAACTGATTTCCATATTTTTGCAAATACAGCTGAAGGGAAACGGCAATATCATATTAAATCAACATTCTCATTGCTGAAACATACTTTTCCCTGTATTGCAAAATTTTTCATGTTCTGAACAATCTTTTGATAATAATATAATGTTAAAGATGGTCTGTTTTTCAATATCAATTGTGAAATAAAATTATATTGATTACGGTACTTTTGATCTGAGCAAATGTATGGGACTGCAGAGGACAAATGTCTCTGCATGTACTGTTTTGTCATTTGAGGATGGCAAGAATTTAGGTGTGCCCAATGTTCCTTATTCCATACTTGTAATATCTTGGAATATTTTTCGATTAAAACCTACACACGTTATGAATGCCTGATCACTAACATATTGTACACATTAAAATTACAAACAATATCCAGGGCTAGAAATTAACTTTTTTCCCTGGTAGTCCACTTAGGCTACCATTTTCTGGTCGCCCAATGACAATGGGCTGGTAACCCATGCATATTTTTTAGTTCAGGGATATCTTTTTTCATTACTCAGACAAGAAAAGGCTATTTTCTAGATTCTGCCCATAAAGTAAATTTTGTAGTGATTTGATGTGAATATTGCACACCTTTAATACCCAAGGAATCAGGTATAATGGACGATAGTGATACTCAAGTTTGGTGACCTATTGACAGTCCGTTTTGCTCTCAGAGTTGTATGCAAATTTTGACAGTTGTCATGACAATGACATGACCATCTCAGCACTGAGAAATACTGTGGCAGGGCTAAAAATAGACCATGGGGCTTTCTGTTGGGAGGAGGCATAATTTCTGTGTAATAGTGATTGATACATTATGATCAAAATGTAACAAAAATGCTTTTTCATTGGCCATCATTTCCTTTGCCTGTCATTTTGAAAAGTTCCACCGCACAACTGGTCGTCTTTAATAGTAATTTGCATAACAAACTGATAGTCTGGCCTTTCTGTGTCCAGCTGGGTTTGACTGCATTTTAATAGCTCGTCCAAAAGTGACAAACGTGGCATGGCATGCCGAGTACTGTCTGAATTTGACGTCTCAGGCTTTGGTAGTCCGTATGGGCCACCCTTTCATGGATTTTGGTAGCCCCAGAGAAAAGTTGGTAGTCTGTGGACGCGGGACTACCGCTAATTTTGAGCCCTGATATCGCATAAAGGTAGACTCTCTCAGATTTCAAACCTTCAGACAAAGAATTTTTGGGTTGTCCCAGTTTAAACTGCTTTAGAATAATAAAAATTGAGACCATAACTTATACACGTTGTATTCAGTACAACAGTACAAGAAGACCTTGAAAACAAACTTGAACTGACTGCAAATGACAAGTGATTTCTGTAGCCAGCTACAGGCAATCAAATTGACAAGCAGTACACATAAAAAGGTAGAACCTTTCAATGTGACCTTGAGTGAGCTATTACCAAATGGAAATTAGATACACCATAAAGTGTGTGGACAATAATGGATTTCCTTGAGTTTAGAGTTGCAATTCTTTGAAAATCAGTATCAACATCCATTTGAACTTGAACTTGTAAACAGAAGCTTTATCTGATACAGTCTCATAGAATCCGTTTTTCAGTAATGACAGGCATTCTGTATTGCACTTCAAAGGAGGAGCACTGTTAATTTAGCATTGATGGTTTAGACATCTGTACATTTGGCATCTCTCCAGCTACATCATTGATAAAACATCTCTTTGTATGGCGAGATAAAATGGATTGATTCATCAAGATCCAATCTTCAACAAATAAACAGTCCAAATGTTATGACAGAGAATATAACTTAAAACTGAAATTCCATGTTTGTAATGTACATACTCACTTTCAATACTAGTATAAAATGTGATATGTGAATCTCATCAACATCACATTAATATATATTATGCTTGTATAATATTGGGATATACGATCTACCGGTAACTTCCATCTCAGACATCCAACTTTGACTTACAGTATGTTAATGCTTTACCATGATTTCTCAATGATATTTGTTAGACTACATTTGTAAATTTGCAAGTATTCTGAGATTAAACTAAGATACACATGACAATGACACTCTACAGTACAAAATGAAATTATCACAATGCTGCACAGATGCCCTATATACGTATCATTCACAAAAATATGCACCTGAAAAACAAATAACACTGAATATTGAACATACAGAAGGCACTTTCACAGAATGCAAGCCCACCCTGAATTAGAAAGAAAGGCTATACTTACAACTTTCATGGTTTAAAATGTTATTGTAATCACAGAAAATTCATAAATGCATATCAATGGATTATACATTTATATTAAGTTTATAATCTGGGTGAAAATGTGATAAAAAATATTAATACGTGTATTAAACAACAAAGTAATATTTTCAAAAAAAAATCTTGAGCCTTATTTACAGTCAAGGTGAAAATTAAAAACTTGATATTCAAACCTTATCATTATAGTTTTATTAAAAGCACAGAGAGCAATGGTTTCGTACTGATGAGTTGCTTTTAATGATGATCATGAGAATACATTACAAATACGGTACACTGGTGAGTTTTCTGCCACTGTGAATCGATCTGCAAAAGTCAGCCTCAACTCTAGATGGCGCTTCACAGTTTCTGCCATTGTAAACCAGCCTTCATAGTATGCCTCAACAGGGATAATGAGCGATGCCTAGAGGAATCCCATTAAGTATGTATGACTACCATAATTTTCCAGAACAATTTGAGAGGAATGAATGAAGATTGCATAATACCATTTCAGATTTCACATTTACGCTCAAAGCTAATACTGCATAATATTTCTGATTGGATGTATAGACCATGTGCAGTTCGAAGCTTGTATCTGATGTAATCTTCAACTTAAAGACTGCTTCACATGATCACATTGAAACCTATGATATCGATATAACATCAAAACGTGGTTGACAGAGGGGAGTAAGTAATAACCACCAACTCAGTTGCCTAGTGCAGTTATTAACTATTTCTAAAACTTACATTTTTAGCTGAGTACTCAAAACTCATAGGGACAATAAACATTTTTTCAACTTAAACAGGGAAATACATTGAGAAGATCAGAATCCTTCTTTTATGTTTTTATAGGCTGTCAAAACATCAACTTCAAACGCAGATTATTGACACAGTTTTCATTTAAAGTATACAACTATATTTCTTTCCTCCAGTAACAGTTGACTTGCACCCAACGTGCCATAGGATTGCAACTTGACCCCCTAGGACTATGTAAAATATCACTGCAAGCAGAGAAAAACAGCATTTTTATGTTTTTATTTTCAGCGCAATGGCTCACTGAAGTTCCAGTCTTTTCATACACCAGGGACTTCCTTATCAAACAAATCACACGGTTAATGGTTCTTTTCTTTCTTGATTGATTTTGCACAGGAGAATTTTATTTTGGAAGAAAGATGCTATCGCTCTTATGATCTACTTTATATTCATTGACCGAATAAAAATCATCACTATTTTATCTCTTTTTACACCAGACAAGGCAAGCTGAAAAGTATTTTTCACATTTCTGAAACCTCTTGATGATACATAATTATTGGAAACATCAGCGGAACACACAAAGCTTTGCACTAAGGAAGTCATTGGCATCCCCTTATGGATTGTAAAATCACCCAGTGGTTACTGAACTAGGGTTCATGGGTGGTATAAAACATTTATCTGATTGTAAAGCCTGTCTGTTTCAGCATACTTAATGAGATCTGGCGCCGCAAAGTCTGAAATGAATAATCCAAGAATAACACACCATGAAATTGATCGGTGTACAGGCAATCGATCCTGTTCTACACTGCATTTTTCCATAGATCATTCATTTACACAGGATAAAAAATTTACCTGTAGGGTAAAAACCTGGTGAAAACAATTCCGATTCATTTTCAGATGGAGATTTGAAACAGTCCGAGGTGTATGTTATCCAAACATATGCACATACTGACGCAAGAGTTTTCCAATTGTCTTGGGGCTTGGCAAAGCCAGAATTACAACCACCATACGGTGAAAATTTTCTGTGCCATATTTTTTGGATTGATTGATTTGACAATCTATTTTTGACAGCTGGGAGATGCGCACTATTTCTCACTGTTACAAGTAAATGGACTGAAAGATTCTGAGTAGTTCCTGTTTGAGGGCAGCAAGCAAGGACGTCTGTGGCAGAAACATTTCTCAGTCTTACCATTGAGGGCAGTGGTCATTCTTTCGACTTAAGCTGAGAGACGAATGTTTCCAATTTTCTACTAATGCTTGGCAACGCACTGACTCAGATTTAATCATATCCCTGAACTACTACTGCATGACTCAATCTTATGAATCATTTGTTTATTGAGCTTTACTCACACTCGGTATTCAAAGCATTAAAAGATTTAGTGCACTTTCCATGACCCATATGCGATGCTTCAATGGAAAGCACACAAGGCAAATTCTTTTCCCAAATCCCTTGATTCAAATAGAAAATACTTCCCCTGGTTATCTCTTATATTCAGAACTGAAGATTCATCAACATTGTAAAACCACAACATGGACATAAAATTCTGAAAAATTATTCGACATACCGTACAAGTACGGTAGACCAAAGGATTCTTACAAATGCGTAAAATATAATTTATTATGAATTCCATATTTGTATTCCATGATATATTATACACAGAAGGTCTCTGCATATTGGCATCTGATGTACTTAAGTTCACACACAACAAAATAATCTACAACACCAAGGTATGACAAAACTGTGGACAACACTTGGAATGAAAACAATGCTTCTACGTGTATTTATGAATCTTGTTTCACAGCCATAAACTTCAAATTCAAGATTATGTGAAATTAAAATATTCTTTCTTCCCCTTCCTTTTTCAGTAACTACATGTAGTATGACTAAATATAAAAACTGCAATATCAAATCACTACAAATGGATTTTGTTCTTGACGACTGCATAAAATAAGGCAGGTCTAGCCAGGATAACAAATTGACAATGCAACCTCATGTCATGATCTCTACTGACGGTATGGAAATCAAAGGTCAAGTGATAGCATTTTCTTTGGCTGTAGTCAAAATGGAAAACAAGCGCAGCAAACACACAGATCCAAAAAAAGAAAATCTTCATCAAGACCATGCTATTCGAAAATTCATAAAATTGACAGACGAGGTACAGAATACAAAATTTTGTTAAAATTTTCAAAATGACTATTGAAAGTTCCAGGGTTTAAAACACAATATAATATGTCAACTTAACTGGATGTATTTGTGAACAGCCCCTCCACTGCTCATACATATTTTTTTATCCATCAGCTTTGGGCTAGGTAGCCCATTATTTATCATGTGAGTTGAAAATCACTAGGCTTCCAAAGATGATTTGCACTTTTGTCCAAGGTTATATGTACGCTGTGCCACACTGATGATCCATTTATGATTGGGAATTGCTATTCTTGACACGGAGACGACTAGAACCTATGAATTTATATATTCACAATCAAATATATCATCAGGTATCAGATATCTCACCATAAACAATTTATATTCTACCACACTATCATTATGATCACAAGCTCATGGGAATTACATTCCACACTCACTTCATTTACATACACTGACATATACTGTAGTTTACTCAATGTCAGCATATATTTTACATAATTGCTAAAGTGTACATACCATCAAACATCTCAATACTGCCCTGAACTTGACACACATTGTTAGTCTCAGATATCTATAAGTTCAAATGACACATTAATTTTCCCTCACATACCATACTAATTTGCATATTCCACTGATGCATGGCTCTTCAGGATATTTCAAAGTTTGATTTGGAATGACAGGTACATGGTACTATATCATTCTCATGTGAGCATCAGTGAGAAGTGAGATACACCACTAACTAATGCTAATTTTCAAAGGTGAACTGAACCTATATCTCCAAAGGACTCATTATCTGATGTACGTGTACTATAGTCATTCATATTTCTTGTTCAGGTGTCCGAATACAAGGAAACTATCTCACTGACAACCCTACACATACGTTGAGTTCGCAGAGTTTAATTAGATCTGAAACATGTCTCAGACAAATCCGTTCCTACTGGGATGTAAGATTTTTGCACAAATTAACCACATATTTTTACTGGCAGATGTGTTTTGTACTGTAAGACCATAAAGAACACAAACACTTTTGTGTTTTTCCAAATAAACGAAATTTGCCGAATAGGTGAGAAATTCAAAAACATTAATTTGTAAATCAAAATATTTCCATTTTCAGCTGTAATGCGCTTGTCACAAACAACTGATAGCTTTATTCTCTGACACCTCACAACATGTGACACACCAGCAAGATGTAAATAACACCTTTTGAAACTTGCAAATGACAAGCTCTCATCTGATGACGGACACCGTTGGAACTAACCATGCAGTAAATTAAGCCACCCACTTAGTGACAATTATGGAGAAACATCAATACAAAACACATCAAGAACACTACGCTAATATTAACTTGATGTGGGAGTACTGCATCTTGTATTCTCAATGTCCTTGATATCTCACAGTAACTGGAGATGTGACTGTTGTTTTACATTTCTTAGTTGCTAATATTAACTTAATGTGGGAGTACTGCATCTTGTATTCTCAATGTCCTTGAAATCTCACAGTAACTGGAGATATGACTGTTGTTTTACATTTCTTAGTTGCTAATATTAACTTAATGTGGGAGTACTGCATCTTGTATTCTCAATGTCCTTGAAATCTCACAGTAACTGGAGATGTGACTTGTTTTACATTTCTTAGTTGCTAATATTAACTTAATGTGGGAGTACTGCATCTTGTATTCTCAATGTCCTTGAAATCTCACAGTAACTGGAGATGTGACTGTTGTTTTACATTTCTTAGTTGCTAATATTAACTTGATGTGGGAGTACTGCATCTTGTATTCTCAATGTCCTTGAAATCTCACAGTCACTGGAGATGTGACTGTTGTTTTACATTTCTTAGTTGCTAATATTAACTTAATGTGGGAGTACTGCATCTTGTATTCTCAATGTCCTTGAAATCTCACAGTAACTGGAGATGTGACTGTTGTTTTACATTTCTTAGTTGCTAATATTAACTTGATGTGGGAGTACTGCATCTTGTATTCTCAATGTCCTTGATATCTCACAGTAACTGGAGATGTGACTGTTGTTTTACATTTTTAAATTCCCTGTCCAATTTTAAAAAGTCACGGTTTTAAAATTATGTACCTGTGCTGAGTATGTGAACACATCCTCTATGATAAACACTTAAAATGTTTCTGCATTTTTATGTTTTGGTTTTTGCATATAAATGATTTGTTGTCTTTTATGGATTTTCACAATTTTTCACATATGCTTTCTCCCATGTAACACTTACCAGTGTAGTTTGATTGAAATCTAGTTAGCCATCATATTAACATTAAACAATTGCATTAACATTTTTCTCTGAAACTATTTCATAATTGTGTTATTAAGATGTAGACATATAATTTATTGCTCTGATAAAGTTTGTGTGTGATGTGTGATAGGGAGTATGAGAAAAATTGTAACTTAGCTCGGTTATTGAACCACTCTTTTTAAGGATGGGGATTTGGCTGAGTGGTTTTGACTGTGATCTCTTCGCTAGGTGACTGGGTGCCGTACATTGTGAGTTCTAACCCGATTGAAAAGTCTATTGAATTAGTCTCACACACTGCAAGGAGTGATGTTTCATCATCTTTGTTATCATAATAATAAGGATAAGACAAACGTTCACATGATATTACTTCTGCTGATATGTCAGAGTACTTGTAAACAATTTCCCTTTCCTGTAAAAATGAGAACCTGAAATTTATGTCCTGTCTGTACCTCAATACACCCAATACTTGTACTTTTAAATATATTAAGCTTGTTATCAAATTTGAACACCATACCGTCATTAGTATCCTATACCTGGATATGAAATTCTACAAATTCCGTTAGCTGGAAGTCTGTTATTAATCAAACACTGCACTTGGGCTTGATGGCGAATAGTTTTAATCAGCCTCTACAAAAACCTTGTGACATATTGACATAAAAAATGTCAAAAAGTAGGACACATCGGAGCATATCAGTCTGATCTCAATTGACTGTACCTTCTAATGGCTGTAATTTTCCATTGATTATCTAAAGGTTGACTTAAAACAAAATTTATGTATCAATTACCCTGCTTGTAAATCTTCCTGAAAGCTTTGAGAAGATGAGGTGAATTCACAAGGAGGTGAGGTACTAGGTACCACATGTAGCCAATGACTATCTTCATCACTGATACATTATTCGAGGGTAATCTAAGATGTCTTTCTGTTCATTTGTCCTGACTATTGTAATGAAAAGAATTTCATTTTATTTTCGAAGGGGTTGTTTCCAAAGATTGTGAGATGTATTTCATTTGATAGAAGAAACACAACAGTAGTTTTGTAGTCTATTTTGTTATTTGCTAATAAAATTGAAGAACACTAAATTGTAGTAATTTTGATAATGTCAGTGCCAGTTCTTGTCGTACCACTTTTCAATTGAACAGTTCTCAAAAGGTCGTAACAGGTCATAATTTTCCCGACTTGAAAGTTTGATGTATGAGCAGAAAACTGGCATACCTTGCATCCCTTGGATAAACATAGAAGGAGGGATAACATTTGCCCCAGTACTGAATACCTGCCTGGTATTACCAGCTAAGAAAGACAAATTAGCAACAGCATCAATAAGATGGAAACCATGACAACAAATAATTTGCTATGCAATTTTAGTAGCAAATAACAACATAGACAACAATAACTGCCCAATAGCAAAGTCTTCCATGGAATACTGGGTATTTTGTACAGTAGGTTTACAGTATACATCTTGAAGTGATACCGGTACAACAAGCCTACACATACTCTACTTAGCATCACAGCAAGATGTGTGCTTGCTAATAGGGGGTCACTGACTGTTTCATGAGGTCTGGTACCCTCTTTATGGCAGACACACAGGCACTGGGTAAATGATGGCCTGAGGATTAATTTGAACAGACTTGCTGGCAAATACATGTGTGTTGTACCTGAAGAACCAATTTATAAAATACAGATTTCCATAACGTATTCTACATAAAAGTTTCATGAGACAACTAATTTCAAAATGATGAATTCTTCAAGGTATCCTCTTACAGTAGATGGAACGAAGTACAATGTTCATTTGAGAATCTGATAGCTGTGTTTTATGTAAAATACATGGTGTAACACAGTTAGACCCTCAATCACTTTTCAGTATTACAGCATATCGAAAAAGTTTATACAATTTAATATTTAGGATTTCGGACACTGTAGTCTAATTTTGGTACGATATACTTATGTGTGCTAGATTTTGCCTCAAGTGGTAATCACATGGACAGAAGCCATGAAAAAATAAGCTTTCATTAATGGAAGACTTTCCAGTGACAATATAACGCTGTGCACAGTATGTATGCCTTTGCTTCAATTTTAGAATGACAGTCAGAATAAAGAATTGGAGTATGGAATTTTTATAAACCAAGGTTCTCATTTCAATCCCAGTGTAATACAAAGATGTCTTCACTAACATATGAAAGATACTGTTACATTGATCAAAAACATGGCAATATGAGAGAGCAGAACAAAGCACTGATGAGTTTTGTATGGAGAATCTGTTAGAAGTACGGTACAGTGAAGCTCATGTGTGGAATCTCAATATTATGAATGGAAAATCCAACAAAGCGCAGTGCAGACGACACAACATGAATGGCGCCTTGGGTGATCTACTATCGATATTATATTTCTGAATGGAGAGTGCTCCAATACGGTATAATGAATGTCTGTTAGCAATCGTTCCCAGACAAATTGGATTAATGATTCAGAGAGGAGCTTGCACATTCATAACAGAGCATGACGTCTATCCATATGCATGTTTTGACAGATATGGTTAAACTCTAGCAAAAGAGAGAGCAAAATTTCTTTTCGTGCAAAATATAACGTAGGAAGGGTACACTATGATAAATTGATTTTTGTTTAAAATGTGATGTACTGGGTTTGAGAAATTACAAGAAATTGATTCCCAGTGTCTCAATGAATTCTGTGCTTCAATTTTCCAATAGTGCATTAGTTCACTGTGATCTCTG
The DNA here is from genome assembly GCF_041260155.1 of Ptychodera flava. NCBI lineage: Eukaryota > Metazoa > Hemichordata > Enteropneusta > Ptychoderidae > Ptychodera > Ptychodera flava. The sequence continues at coordinate 37,810,918 of NC_091946.1, read as the reverse complement.
CATATTTGAGACTGTTACATTTTGTATTAACTGGCCAACAAGCAGGGACCTGATCAGAATTCTAAGAAGATACGATGCTACAGTTATTGAATTCTCTGAGGGTCTTTACACACACTTCAGCTCAGAATTGTGATCATCAAATGTTACATTTCCTGTGTTTTCTTCCATCAGCTGTGGTGTTGTTTCCAAGCACATCAGATTAACTGGATAAAAGCAGGCAGTTTTTTCCTGCTTTTTGATATGACTGATTGTTAGCCTGATTGATTGGTTGGTTTGTAAATTAATTGACTGAAAGAAGGAAGAATCCAAACTCACCAGGACAGCTGCTGCTGCAGCCATCATAGACTTTCCCAAGGATTTAGTAAACATGTTACATGCGTACCTCGATGACATCCCCGGAAAAAATGACAGATAATTCCTGCACCTCCTCTGTGTGGAAGCACAACTCAACTAGTAATGAGAGAGCTCTATATTCTCACAGAAAGAACGATGGTAGAATTAGCAAGCCGACAGAAACCAGGACGTTGCCCCTGAGGGTATGCATAAAACTGAACGGTTCACCGACACTCAGCAAGCCCACAATTCTCTTTTATCATTTAATCATGCAGTTGTAATTCCCACCAGAGAGGGCAGTATAACACATCTAATAGAACTGGACAATTTGAAATCAGAAGCGATGAGCTTCTTCATAAATCATGCAATAAAAACCATATCAGATGAGCATGAACAACTCTCATTGCATTTTTTTGCAACAGTACCAGACAAGAGTGCAGCTACATGTACCAGTACAAGTATAAGTTAAAAATTCAAAAAAAAAGGCTCAAATGTCAGGGAGGGCAAAAACAGGCGATGGCCAAAAAAAAACGAATCCAAAAAAGGATTTCTAACAAAATAGCCACCAGGCAAGCATATACCGGTACTATCATATCAGGAAACAAACTGAAGTGTGTATAAACCGGTACAACATAGCAAATTGTCCTCGTACATGTACATACAGTGACAGTTTGAGCGAATTCTGTTCTCCATACATTATGTTACATGGGGTACAGTAACTGCATACTTGTACAGCACATGCACCTTGTACCAGTACGTGTATGTGTAGTATAGTGACTGACATGAAAACACTCCTGACAAAATGCCCACAAGACAGCCATATTGGATCATAAAAGTAAACATGCATATTCTTGTTATTGCACAGCATACAATGTACTTGTACCATGTGTGAACAAAATCAGTGGAGGAATTTTTGTGTGGTGGTTCTGAACATGACCCAAGTCAGAGAAGGAGTTTTACTTGTATGTGCGATATTCTGTGAAAAGCACCAGGTGTGGAATATATGGATAAAAGTGAAACAAAGCCATGAGTATGTTTATGAATTCTGAGATCAGCATACATGTATACAGTTGCACTAGTCTGGATATCCCCTGATATTCCTCTGCATATGTCATAATTCCATTCAAGAAACATAGAAAGATACTAAACATCAGGATTGTGAAAATGATTTGATAATTAAGACTATAATACAATATACATGTATCATTTTTTGTATTACCCGTGTTTCGAGGTAGATAATTTTGTTGATATCACAAGTTGCCTTCTTTGTGAAAATTCATTGTGAGAACGAAACAGAGTTTTATTCAAGATTGAATGAATCATTTTTAATGTCAACATTTCTTAATTCTCCTCTACTCAAGAGACCTTTGTCGGGAATCAATTTCTGATGATGTGCTAAAAAATGTACATGTGACAGCTTTAGGATTTTATGTATAAAAAACATTAATATGAATGAAATCTGACATTTCTCCTGTCTTTAACAGTCGTATTAAAAAGTGAACCAAACGTGAAAATAGCAACTGTTATGTAGTTTAATCAATTCTGCCAAATATGGAACATGCATACAACGTAGAACCACACTTTGTATAGCATCGAATTCGATACAGTATGAGCAACCCTTGAAGTCAATGTACCAGTAATTGCCGTATTTTCTCTCTTTAATTTCATCTGGAGACCGTTACGGTCAGCTGGACACGATGCAGACTGGCCCTAAATAGAAAGCTAGCTGTCTGGAACCATGGAAGGGCAAACATATGTGTTCATGTACATACGGTACATGGCTATAATAGCCTGTTCAAATGTTTTTCAATAGTGTCTGAGTGGAACATGTATGTTTGTTATTGTGTTTTAATGGGCAGTATCCTTCCAGCATTCTAAAGGAATTCACCAGTTATCACATTACATTGGGTAAATGTAAAAACGGACAAAACTAAAATTCATAACCACATATTTTAAAACATAATCACTTAAATTCAATCACAATCACACAAAAAGACGATCAATAAAGCAAATGAACAAAAGAATAAGTCAATAAGTTAATGATTAATTATTGAACACACTTATAGTAATCAATAAATTGAAAACAGTCAAGTTGTTAAGAGCAAATTGTGAAGGCAATAAACGATACATGGCCATCGAAGCACACATGGCAAATGATAGGTAATTGTTGTTTTAGCAAACGATCAAATCACTACATAATCAATCTGGTTATCAACCAAAGTGATAATACTGGATTTTTGGTCACCAGGGCACTGTTTTGGGTTCTCCCTGTAGTTTACATTGGAACAGATGTATACATGTATGTATGAAGGTTGAATAACAGAGAGGTGAAAAAACTTGAAAAGATATAAATCATATCATATTTGTTAGAAAGTGACCTAATAAACTGAAAGATTATTCATATCACTATGGTAACCTTAAAATGTGATCTATTATCTTGTAAGCTTGTGATAATTATTGGAAAAGCTGAATCTCGGCTTTAGAAAGTCAAAGAATTTTCTCCTGTGCAGGTCATGATATTTGAAGACAGCCATAACTCTCATATAAATGCATAAAGGATACAACTCAGGTTCAATAAATCAGTAGCATAGCATGGATCCTGGTGCTCACTGTATTTAAAATGTGCCTCAAGGACAGATATTTGTTCTCAAATTTCTACAATTCTTTTCTGATCTACCACTTGTGGCAGCTCATTTTAAAGCTATTGGGGTAGGAAAAATAGCGTCAATGACACTGTAGCTCCCATCCTGGACTATTTAGTGTTTGTTCTCTGGTCAGATATTTGAACATGTGTGAAAGGGATAAAGTGCATGAAGTGAAAATACTTAAATGAAATGTACTGGAGACAGTGAAATATGTTTAATGTAATTATTCAGAATATAAAATGGAAAAAATACAGAATGAGATATATCGAATACTGTGATACAACCATTAACTCAACAAGTCATTTACAATGACATAGTCCCCACTTGTAATAGGAGTATTAGTCTTGATGGGGCAGGAAAATATGGTCATTAAGAAGTATCACTGGAGTGTATATGTTGAGATCTATGGGCACAATTTGAAACACATGAGGCATGTCTAAGTTATGGTTCTAAATCGGGAAAAAAGATCAGACCTCTAGCAGTATTGGCCAGCCAAGAAATACATATGCGCATTATAAATGAGGTACAAGATGTGACATCTTAAGGTCTAATATCCTATCAAAATTGGAGGGTATAGAACTTGTGGTTACTGAAATATGCATATATATGTATAATCAAGGTCAAAGGTCATCGAGGTCACATGACATTTTGAAAAAAAAAATTATATTGCTAATTAATCCCTATATGCCAAAAAATCAGATCTACTCTTAGCTCTATTCGCTTGCCCAGAATTAGATGTGTACATAATTAATGAGGTAAAGCGTGTGTTGTCATAAGGTCTCCCATCCTACTAAATACAAAGGACATAGCACTTGTGGTTACTTATTTATTGACATAAACATATATTTTAGGTAAAAGGTCATCGAGGTCGCATGACATTTGGTCAATAATTTCTCTCCTATAGTTATCCCTATATACCAAAAATCAGCATCCAGCTCTATTGGCTCGCTCAGAATGAGATATGCGCATAATTATTAAGGTACAGTATGTTGCGTCATAAGGTGTCCAATCATACCAAACATGAAGGGTGTAGCACTTGTGGTTACTGAGTTATGAAAATATGTATATTTGAGGTCAAAGGTCACCGAGGTCACGTGACATTTTGTCAAAAAAATTGTTTTGCTAAGTTATCCCTATATACCAAAAATCAGACCTCTAGCTCTATTGGCTCGCTCAAAATTAGATATGCGCATAATTAATGAGGTACAATATGTGGCGTCATAAGGTGTCCCATCATACAATACATGAAGGCTGTAGCACTTGTGGTTACTGAGTTATGGACAAATATGTATATTTGAGGTCAAAGGTCACCGAGGTCACGTGACACTTTGTCAAAAAAATTGTATTGCTAAGTTATCCCTATATACCAAAAATCAGACCTCTAGCTCTATTGGCTCGCTCAAAATTAGATATGTGCATAATTAATGAGGTACAATATGTGGCGTCATAAGGTGTCCCATCATACCATACATGAAGGCTGTAGCACTTGTGGTTACTGAGTTATGGACAAATATGTATATTTGAGGTCAAAGGTCACCGAGGTCACGTGACATTTTGTCAAAAAATTGTTTTGCTAAGTTATCCCTATATACCAAAAATCAGACCTCTAGCTCTATTGGCTCGCTCAAAATTAGATATGCACATAATTAATGAGGTACAATATGTTGCGTCATAAGGTGTCCCATCATACCATACATGAAGGCTGTAGCACTTGTGGTTACTGAGTTATGGACAAATATGTATATTTGAGATCAAAGGTCATCAAGGTCACATGACATTTTGTCAAAATATCCGAGATATATGCGTGAACGGATGGACTTACGGATGGACGAACAGACGGACATGACCCAATCTATAAGCTCACTGGACTTCATCTGTGGGGACTAAAATTGTGTCACTGCATCCTTTTTGCAATATGAATACGATGAGAAACTAAATTTTTATTTTTTGTGGCCTTACACATGGGAGTCTATGGAGATCTGCCTTATACATGGGAGTCTATGGACGTGTAAACTAAAAATATGCAAATTTCACCACGATTTGCCCAAATTTGGGCAAAGGTCACTCCTATGCACTTCCATACCAAGTTTCAAATCAATCGGACTTGTGGTTTCAGAGCAGGAGATTTTTTGACCAAAAATGGGAGAAAATTACAAAAAAATTCATGAAAAATAGCAAGTCCAAGATACTGACCCAAGATGTGCACAATCATTTCATGTCAGCCCAAAGTACTTACATGCTAATTTTTCATGTAATCTGCTCAGTGGTTATTGAGTTTTTTCAATTTTGACTGTTTTAACATTTTTTCACTTAATTTGCATATTTTTGGCAATGACAACTTCATTTGAACAAAATCTCATCTACAGCCCATCATCCATGTACACACCAAATATCAAGATGAAATGTACAGCGGTTTTGGAGTTTTTGATGTTGACGGACAGACATACAGACATACAGACATACAGACATACAGACATACAGACGTACAGACATACAGACATACAGACATACATACATACAGACATTTCCCTAGCCTATAAGAATAGCTTCCATTGCCATATATACATATGGCTATGGGAGCTAAAAATGTTCACTTTCTGTTTTTGAAAATCGAAAATTTCATTTTCCCACGAGAATTGTCACAGAGATGGCGGCCATTTTGAATTTCAAATATCAGTAAATGTTTGGTAATTTGTTTCTCTAGCATAAAACTTTGTACAGTGAGCCCTGATTTTTATTCTTGATTTGGTAAGAGAATGGTTGATAGTGTCACACAGGAAAATTTGAGCAAAATTTAAGTCTTCCACTTTCAAGACGCATACTACCGATACCTTAAAATGTCTGATATAAATATGGTAAACGTATGGTACATGTATGGTAAACGTATGGTACATGTATGCTAAAACAAAACTTTTCAATATTTAGCAGAACTTGTTACATTTCTGAGTCAGCAAAACTATAAAATAAACATTGTAAAATGGCCATTACAAAGAAAAAAGTGATAACACTTTTTTGTGACTACCTTGATGACTGATACTGTAGGCCAATAACACAATGATCATTGTATCACAAAACGTAAAACCTGAAAAGTTTACCAATAGACATTAAACCCACACTATGAAAGCATCAGAACAGAGCAGGCATGATAAACATCATTCATTATAAGGTATGACTTGACAACTTGAGGTTCATAGGTATGAAAGAATTTTATATCAAAAGCAAATCAAATATGCCAGAGCAAACGCTTCTCTCATTCATATTTAAGAATTCAACAGACTGATCATAACAGTTAAAAGGTTATGTATTTTTATACTCAATTTTAGTATCCACCAGCTGCAAAAAACTAATTCCCATAACGCATATCATATCATTAAAAGCATAATTTCTTTCCCACTTAAATTCCATATGTATCTGACTTCATTAACAAAATCCTGGCTACGAGCAAACAAGAGGCTGATAAAATTTCATGCCATAATAAAATGATACAGGGTGTTTTTATATTCAATTCTACAGCTACCTTTGAAATGTCATCAGCATATCAACCGTTAATTCTGTGATTTACTGTTCCCGTGTTTGCCTCCGAACATAAAACTTATAAAAGCCCTGCAGTCTTAAAATGACTAATCCTTTTTCAATTAAATACTGAGGGTGAATATACGACTCGCACTGCACGTCCTCATGAACTTTCCCTGCCACTCTATCATAAAGGCCTTCTGCTAATGCTAAAATTGGGATATGGGGTCAGTAAGGCACACCGTTTTGCAAAAAGTTCTTGAATATAAATTTTCAATTTAAGCATTCCGTACAATTAACAGGTATTGCCTCTAGTGACTGTTTGAAATTCCAGAGAATCAATTCTACATCTGCCATGTGAATATTTCACTATGTTAAGTACTTTGACATAGATTTTAAAAGTCTAAGTAGCAATACTAGAAAATATTTTCTCATACATCAACAAATTTTGGATCATAGAGCTGCTGTACAAACATATAGCAAAACTGAAAATAACGTTTAGGTTAACATGCAGTCTTTTTGAAAATATACGAGAGTTTCTTATTAAAAAATATACAAGAGTTTCTTATTATGTTTACAAGGATTCTTGTGGGATTGTCATTATATCTGTGGTACAAATTTAAAATGAATCACAAACATTATAAGTAATTTTTTATCCACATTAACAAAAACAATTTAATCCCAAAATACACACTATTTTGATAAATACTGGTAATACACAAGATTTAATTTCAACAAACCTAAGAAGAAAAATTCCAACATAAAAAAAGTTTCATTCTCACGATATTAAAACATTAATAGCTTCACACTACACATCATCAATGTCAATTTTGTTGAAATTTTGTTGCATCATATCAACATATTAAAATGAAAACAAAAGATATAATATATTTAAAACAAGGTAGCGTTCAACATATTTTTAATCACATACAAGACTTTTCACGTACTGGTACAGTAAGTCGAATCAAATTATCCATTTGTGTATCAAATAATAAAGAAAATACTCATGAAAGAAAATTACAAAATCAGTCATCCCAACGTTGCAATTCTGAGTTTTAAATGCAAAGGAGGTATGTGAGCAATATCTACAAATAGATCTTGACTTGCAATATACGACTGTGGTGGCGCACTTTTTCACATGGCTCCATGTGAAAATCAATGATTGGCTAGTGTACCGGTACATAAAGGTGACTGAACTACCTTAATATGTGACTTCGCTTTCCTTGATAAACATACATAGATACATATGACATTTAATCAGTATTTTAGTATCTGAAATTTCCAAAATTTGGAAACTGCTTGTCATGAAAACAGAGCAGTTCAGTGTAATACAAGAATAATTGTAGATGAAAACAGGCACGATTCATTACAGTTACAACAGCACACAGATTTCATCTGCACTAAGTTACGTTTGATGGCATGGATGAAATACCGTGTAAACCCTATCCTATAAGATATATAGCCTTGTGAAGGACGTATGCGATTTAAGTTAAACGTTGGCAAAGAGATGCTATTAATGAAATCACTGTACCGAGATGAAATACCTTAGCCTTGAGTGTCTGGTCATATTGGCTTTGTAACATCTGTTACCTGTAATCCTGAATTATCATGGCCAGTATGTGCTATATGCTACATACATAAATGAGTATACATGAAGAGTGTCGAATTTTCATGTTGCCTTTTTCCAACCTTTCACCCCTAATAGCAAGTATAAAGATCAAACTATATAATTTAAATAATCGGGACTCATCAAAACTTTTATGATTAAAGGGTAAATATGAAAAATATACACAAATCATGTACCTATGGATCTGACACCATTCCTTTCATTCATTAATCTGGATGTCAGCATCACTTTCTCAATCTGGAAAGAACTTTCAATCAGACACGACAACTTTCCTGAACACAGTGAGCCGAATGAAATTATCCATGACATATTAAAGCTCCTTCCAGTGTGTGTCCTTGTGAATACAACCTTAGCCAGATTAGAATTCTAGTAAATCTGTCACACTGATTTCTGATGGTCCATGAAAGTGACACAAAAGCAATGTCTGCAGTTTTGAACAGATAAAACATAGCTCAAAAATGTAAAGAAAGAGGAGACAGATAAAAGGGAATAGTTCTATGGATATGTTTAGAAGAGATTGGTTTTGACATTCAGCATTATTTGATTTTCTAAATGTACATATTCAGCAAACCATTCAAGGCTTCTTTGCTATGATTGAATTATGCCTTCTGTATGGTACAAGGCGTTTAAAGAGGGGGATATAAAAAACATGATAACAAATTTATGCATATTTTGTATCCAGAAAGAATATTTGCTGTCTTTATACAAAACCACTTTGAAACAAATAATATAATAATTACTTTCACTTCTTTTTACTGATATTTTGCATATTAATGTTGGATTTTTGATGTGATTTTGAAGAGGAATTTCAATCTGTGATATGTAATATATCTCTAGACTACCATAACGATTATTGTTTGTGCAATATCGCATTTGGTCTGAGAAGGAAAGTTCATGATCATGAAACAGAAATGTCATTCCATCAAACATAATTTGTGCCATTGTGTGCATAAACACTATAACTTTCAATTTGAATACTGTTAGAACTATGGTACATAATAGACAGATTGTTGTGTCAAGAGGCCATCCATCAAACTGCTCATTGTTGAACTTGGCAGGTGTAACAGACCTCAAATCAATAGATGATGCCACAGACTAGATAGATTATTCATCATTGACTAAACTCAATTACCAAACACGCAGGCAAAGGTCAGAGTGCAAACACGCCACGAGGAACATTCCATTATGTTGATTAAACACAGGGATGACCAGCATACAAAGGTGAGCGGGTTGTCCATGATGAATTTTCTGTATAACAACAGCAATTTAAATTGTATACCGTACGTGTGTAATTTGTAAATGTACAGTATATGTAGAGTTTGAACATTAATCTAACGGTACTAATAACATTCTCTGTTCAAATGAAGAATGACCATTGTGAGAAATTTATAGCTTGCTTACAAACAAGTAGAATTTAGACCTCCACTCTCAAGGGCATTGAATGTTGAAACTATGAATCTGACATCTTTAATCAAAGCATCATTGGCTTGAACTTTTTACGTTATTCCAACTTTTTTTCTTCTGCTAATAAAAAATTTCTTGTTCTGCTCTCAAACCAAGTTGAAATACCCTGTATTCAAGTTGTCAACACCGTCTCTGTGTGAATTATGTCCAGTTTTATTGTTAACAACTACATTCTAGTCCAGACAGGAATTCACTTGTCAATAATTATATCGCATATTGTGTACACAATGCTTCTTTTACAAGCCTCATAGAGTAATACTCTGCTCTTCAACAATATACAGGGAATAGAAGAAGGAAATCTACTTGCTTTTGGAACAAATAGAATAAAAATAATACCATCAGAAGTTACAGCTACAGAGTCAATGAATTGTTGGTACACAGAAGTTAAGTTCTACAGTATCATTACCTTCATTGATTCAACAACTTTAACTTTATGGAACACTGCACATGTAACCCTTTCACCACCATGGTTTGGCCCAAACCATTGTTATCAACGGTGAGTGTGGACCTGTTTACTTGGCAGGAGGGTGAACAGGTTAATTTATATGAGACTTTAATTTTGGGATATACTGAACAAAGGTTTGGAAATTTGGACAGACAAAATGCCTGCCAAAAATCAAGAAAATTCAATTTAAATGAATTGTTCAAAAAGGATGCTGTATGTTTATATGACCCTATAATACACTAATTCCAAAATTCCTATTACAGTTCATGAGAAGATAAGAAGTTGTCTATGGAAAATTTTCAATGTTACCATGGAAATGAATACATAGAGGTAGTATACAGAACATGTTATGATAACCCTGAGTGTCTCCATATAACAGAGTAAAATCTTACATGTACTTACTTTAAAATTGGATGGTTACTGAGTCATTGACTTATATGTAGGTATAATTATCTTATTATATATAAAGTACAACTCTGTGGTTACATAGATTGGTGCATAATTGTGATCAAAACTGTATGATATAAGAATTCGGACGGAGGCTGCTTAGTTATGCAGCAGATAATTTTCATAATTTTCATGCGGCATTTAGGGTGAGCAATGTAAAATTACCTTGTGTTGTTTAACTGTTACCAGCTACCGGTACAACTAAAATCTAGCTGACAAACAATGTAAATAAATCTACGCAGAGCTGACTACGGTATTCCATTCTGCTATAAACTGATTGAAAGATGAAAACTTTAAAAGACAAAGTAATTTTTTCAAGGAGCACTTCAGAAGTAATTCTGGAAGTAATCTTCTTACTATCTATAAACTGATAATCTAGAGCAGTCAGGATATTTCAAAGTATTAAATTACATTTGCTTGACATAACATTGATATGGAGATGATTAATATATTTAACATCTTGCATCTTTTTGCCCTAAGACCAGATGTCACTTTATACAAATGAAAACCATCTCTCAGGAGAAGTGATTACCAAAATATAGTTTGTCAACACTCTGAAGATAATATTTTATCTCACATATACCGGTACCCTATTTAATTTATTACAGAGACAAATAGTACCGGTATAATGATTTAATACACAGACACATTAATTGATTTTCTCAATGGGTGCCAATCTAATCCATACTGAATGCAAGCCAGTTTTCTTTTCAGTTGTAAATCCATTGACAATTCCCTTACAGTTCACTGAAAGTATGGCTCTCCTTCAAGGAAAGTACAGTAAAGTTGGACATTTTTTGCTAGAAAATTTCTTTAAAAGTATGGAATTATTGGAATAACAACAGATTTTTCAATGTATTGCCATGTATTACCGGTATTTCATTTATATTACGGTATAATATAAAATATTTTACAGTCATTCTGGAATAATATACATCAAACAATTATGATAGTTATTATGATTATCATAATAAATGCCAAAAATGTGGTCATTTATTGATAGATTACCAATTCAATATTTACTAAATATCAGTAGATCATTTTTCTTTATAATATGTACACGTTTTGAATGTTTCCTAAGAGGTAAAATTTGACAAAAAATGCTTACTAAAGTGATAATATTACTAGAAATACATTAAAGTTATATTAGTTTTTCACTGTAATATTAATGCTTATCAATCAGTAAATACTGGTCCATATTTCCTTTCAGTCAATGCAACTAGGCTACATATTGTGTAAGTTATCATATTTCCCATATATGACAATATTATCACAAAGTGAGATAACACAAAAAAGAAAAGGATATCAGTTCATACAGGATGATGGATCATTCATAAATGTAATTTATTGAGTCACTTATCACTGTGATGCATTACCTGCTAACATCTACGTGTCATTTCATTATTTTTCTCAGGTCAAAGTTGAAATTCACATAGACAAATGGACTTAGATTCCAATTTATTTTCTGAAGTTCTCAGACTTCTTAAATCTTCTCCAGTTTTAGAAAATTGTTTGATAATTATGATTGAAAAATCTTGTCAGTCCTTTCCACATCTTGAAAAAATTACAGTAAGAAATGTTAACATCAAGAGCCGTTGTTTTTTGTACAAACTTACAATTTCCGTGGGGACTAATAATTACCATAATAACATGACATCTTACGAGAAGATGACTTTTTATCAGATACTGTAAATGACAATTCTTCATCTACTTTCAGTGATAGAATATATTTGTCATGCCTCATCCAATTTGCATATTATTTATTCATCTGAAAATGACTTTCAACTGATAAAAACTTTGTAGGAAAGTTTCTGTACATGAACTGAATAGCAAAGAGAAAAGGAAAACATTGCTGTGTAAGCCAGTGTGTCTACTGGATACACTCGGCACAAATAAATTGGAAGGATAAACCCCTTGCTTTGAATCATTCATAGTAAATCTGTGTTCTTCAGATGAGATCAACTGCATATTGCTCTTAGACATACTTAAATTGTAGAACAAACCCTTCATATAGAGTTGATGATACATTCTGTATCAGGATAGTATCCCTGCTTTTTCATCTAATGCTGAAGGCTCTTGGTTAACTTCCATGGTACACATTGATAACACCTACCAGCTTGACTCACTAAAAGGCTTACATCTGTTTTTTTGCTTTCAGACATGCTAAAGCAGCGAAATCAGCAATGCGATTATATAAGAAGATGGTCTAATTAAATAAGTATCGTTTGGTTAAATTTGAGATTGAACGTAATTTAATACAGTCGATTGCTGGAAATGATGCTCATAACTCTGAAATTTGACTTTCTGCTCCATCAACATGGCGTTTGCAAATAATTATTAGCTTTTCGACGCAGCAAAGCAGGCTAGGGCCATGGGAATAGCATGGCGCCACAGCAACTGCTTCTGGGATTAGCTGGCTCATGATCACGAAGGCGAAAAAAGATGTTCTGAATACTGAATTGTTAGTTACTATGACCAAACACGGAGAAAATGATAAAACCGTATGGCCAAGGCAAGATTTATTACCAGTAATTTGTACGGCATATGGAATCAATCGTTTAATCCTAAAATCATAAGAAAGAACTTTTTCAGAAGAAATAACACGCCATTTTTAAAACATTTGCCCTATCAAATGTACGGTACACTTAATCCAGTCTACTTTTCACTTAATAGGTCAATTAAATCAACAAAGGAGTGACCAAATAAGCCTTTAATCTACTTTATTTTCTGATTTACAGTATCTACGACAGTCAGAGAGAAAAATTCCAGGAGAATTGATTACTTTTTACAAATTTCAGTCTAAATTTGTCCTTTCATAGAACTAGGCAAATACTTTTTATAATTAAAGCTAGTACCCTGGTGCATTGACTGGGAAGAAAAGATTCACAGAATTATTGGATGGAGTCCTATGTGTGGAGAATTAATTTAATCTTTGCTTCTAATATGTGATGAGTTAGATGACTATGATCTAATAATGGATAAACTGAGTCCCTATGCTAATCCCACTTTCCTTTCTAAATGAATCTTATTTTCTACTGTTCCTGATAGTCATGTCTTGCATGTGTAACGTCAAGACTCCAGTCGAAAGGTTACAACAACATAACACAGCATTACAATAACTGTTCCTTTTTGATGGCTTTGATGAAAACTATAACATAGAAACACAGTCAATTTTGCACATACATTGTATCTCATCTCATAGTCATGTCTTCCATGTGTAACGTCAAGACTCCAGTCGAAAGGTTACAACAACATAACACAGCATTACAGTAACCGTTCCTTTTCGATGGCTTCAATTTTGCACATACATTGTATCTCATCCCTCCTACGAAATTAACTTTCTATGCGATGTGATGGAATAACTTTCAGGCTAAACACTGCAGGAAATTTAAAACTGATGACATCAGGAAAATGTGTTTGTTGCATGGATGATGGAAACTAGAATGTTACAGCTCTCGGAAACATCATGCTTGGTTTGATCTTCACAGAACTTGTAAATTTTTCATGCCAATGCCAATATACTGGATATTACATCCAATGAAAGTGATAATATTATGACAGTCAGGTGACCTTCACTGGCTGGGTTGAATCCTACAGATTTAAGATGCTTCACATATCCAGTATTCCGTACTATCAGCAAATCAAATTTATATTTTGACCCATATCGTTATCAAAGATGCGTGGAAATTCTCTTCAGTCATGTGCTGTTTTTCAACAGGACACTTCACATTGAAATAACAGTTTTAAAATTGTTGAAGATGAATTTTCTTTTGGTTTTGGGAAACCAAAGTGCTGTGTAGAAATGAACCAAGTGTACAATGCAAGTTTTGTTCAAATCAAATATGACACCTTGATAGGGCACCTCACAGTAACAATTCAGTTTTACAAATGAGAAATCTTACTGAGCAAAGTATATTTACCTCTTTGTACCTGGTTCAAACTTGATATATTTCAGTTCTTGCCAAGTTCATATTTCACCATCAAGTCAACTTGGTTAAACTAGTAAAGCAAAACATGTCCTATGACACATTTTAACAAAGACTTGAAGATTTGAAGGTCTCTGAAGACAGAGATACTGTAAACATGATTTTTACGGACTAAAGCTGCTATAACATACCAAGTTCAGTGGGTGAAAATATGTATGGTTTTGACTCAATACCACTTTTTACTGACTTGGCAGATGGGGAAATGACACTGTCTGGCATGAAAAATAAAAGCTAACAGCTTACAATATTTAAATTTTGCAATCTCTCATGAAACTTTACACCTTTACAAGACAACAATATACCCACTGCATACTAGTATTTAATGAGAAAATGGGCTCTTTTATCTCAATAAATTGAGAAAATTGATTTACAAAATAAAATAACAACAATGGAAACAAATATTCTAATTTCAACTATGCAATTTTAAAATTGTAGCTTATGAACGGATATTAAGCTTGATTGACATCTGACTTTCAAGACTTCCTGAATGGAAGGGGACTGATGACATGGAAACATTTGCATCCTCAAATAAGTCTTTGCTGCCTAAACCACTACAGGGAAAGCTCTATAAGAAAGCACTGCAGCTGTTTGCCAGATATTATGCCTGCACTTCATTGGCAAATACTGGTAATGTATACACTCTGTCTGCCTAGTACAGTACAGTGTGATTGCGTCTAGCAGTAAACTGAACTTCACAGATATGATGTAAGACCATTAGAATTCTCAATACATGTAGCAGGTGTTTACAGCCAGGTATTACCACAAATAGTAAAATATACAACTCACTCTATTGCATGTACTTTGTGGCTGCATTACAGGGCATTTAGATTTTATCACACTTGTTGTTATGGAAACAAGTAAAGGAAAAGGCTAAGAAGCAAAGAACATCTACCTTACCAACAATCAAAACAGAATGCACACTTTCTGAAAAAGTCACATTTTCCAATGCTTAGTTTTCATTTATCATTTATCCTGCCAAGTTCAATTTCACCATCAGGTCAGTTACAACCAGTGAGGCATAAAATTGTTGCACACGTTGCATTTTAACAAAGACTTGAACATTTGAAGGTGCCTGAAAGTGTAAATACTGTAAACACGATTTCTATTGACTAAACCTGCTATGACATGCAATGCCAAGTAGACAGGTTTTGGCTCAAACACCACTTTTTGCTGACTCAGCAGATAGGACAGTCATATTGCCAAGCTTGATAGCGTTAAACAACCATGACTTTATATGCACGTACATGTATGTGTTTACAAAAAATCATTTTGAAACAACATTTATGAGATGGAATACAAAATGAACTTGTAAAAAATATTGCTATTTTACAGACTTCCAAAGTAATTTTGAGGTGTGTAACCTTCAGCAAGACTGCAGTGTTTTGATACCACATGTCAATGAGAATGGGATCACCCTGGAGGGTACGGTACACAAGATTTGCCAAGCGCTACAAATTCAGATATATGAGCTACTTAGTTCAGTGATGCACAACGCTGTAACACAATATTGTCACAGCTCACTCACGCAATTATTCCATGCTTTAAAACATTAATTTCCTTGGTGATCTTTCCGTCAATTAGGTATCCAGAGAGCACATGGATTTTGTTATTGCTTTCATCCATCACGACATTGGCACACTATTGTGCCATGTGGGTATGGAATTAGGTTAAATATGGCCCCTTCAAGTGCATACACTTTATTTGAAGTTGTACAAGTTTTCATCACGAGACTGCAATCTCCAGGTAGTAATGGTGCTGATTCATCATGATGCAAGAGTCCCATCATTAATATACAAAAATAATTATTTCTATAGAAAGTTATGATGAGGATTTGGAATCAATACAGGAGTTCTTAAAACTGATACAGCTTTAGTCTGCAAAAATCATGTTTATATGTTTTCAGGGGCCTTCAAATGTTCAATGTTATGCTAAAATGCACCATATTGGATAGGTTTTGCTACACAAATTGTAACCACATGTTAACACACAAATTTTAACCACTGTGAGATGTTGGTGAAATATGAACATGGCAGGATAAGGGTTATACTGATACAATGACACCACTGATGTTTTGAATCAAACTATAAGAATTATATGGCAAAGGATACAAACACAAGCGGTAGTGAAGCCAGGTGTGAAAAGACAAAATTTGTCTGAATTTCTGTCGGCAGTAGCAAATTTTATGCGTTCGTTGCTATATTTAGTTTACCTACAATTGTGATCAGCGCTATAGTATTTAGATACCTTATTCATCATTCAATAAGGTAGAAAATCATGCGTCTAAATTTGGACTGTATGTTTTCACCAAATTAAAATCTTGTCAAACATTCTTTTCCTTGATTTATTGTATTCTAAAGTTTCATCTACAGTCGTAAGTCCGTCACAGCATTCTGTTTTGTTTGTTGTTGTTGTTTTGGTTTTTTTTTGGTTTTTTTTTTTGGGGGGGGGGAAGTTGGGGACTTTGTGAACAAACAGAATTTTTTTAACGGCTTTCTCTGCGTGCAAACAAGTGCAGTATCAGAAATTTGGATTTTGGGCTGAAAGCCACAGAAAACTCTAAATAGGTAAATAAATACACATACAAACACAAATGTCTATATTGAATAGTCTCTCTATTTTGTTGAAGTGTATTTATATATACTGGGTAGGATAGGCAATACCAACAGCTGCAACATACATGTACATAGACAAGTTCTTTCTACACTGTTTACATAATTATTTTCTGGGATGACGGAAGTTGATAATCTAAACTTTTTTGGACATTGTCCTGAATTCAGTCTGTTTACCTCACTGATAGTTGTGCCTGTATACAGGCAATTACATGCAGGTTCAATAACAACTTAGGATCCTTTGGGAAGATGATTCTTTGAAAAACTACCCTGAATCAAATCTGAACCTGAGACTGTGAGTGCATAAAAAATCTGCCTGGATAATCAATGCTTATTATTTGATAAGGGAAATGAAAGCGGCCAGAATTGCACGGAATCAAAATGCCAAAGGCACAGAATAGTTGACTGACAGGCCTTCAGTAATATCTCCGTACGCGGTAACAATGGGCTATCACCATGGTTACATCAATATTTTAAATGCCGTGCAGGTGTGAACAATACTTAAAATGGATTCTAAGAATGCCAGAATCTTAAAACATTCAATTTTTTTCTGTCCACTGGATCTCTCAAGTATCTCAAGCGATTTGTTCCAAAGTGGAGAACCCAGACAAGTTGTGTCTGGCAATGTACAAAAACACATTAAACGGGTTTTGTGTATGAAAGGCATGTGTCATCATTTGATTGGCAGGACACTTTCTGCCTCCTGTCTGAACACCCAATTAGGATAAAGTGCAACAGTGTGGAGTAGGCACACTTCCTTCCTGGCTTTTCACCACTTCTCAATGAATTTACATGTACAAGTTTGAAAATGTTTCCAGAAGTGGTTAATACTTTCCGCTGTTATTATTGCTAACAGCAATGGCCAACCCTTTCTGCTGATAACAGAATGTCAATCAATAAATACAAAATTTTGTCCAATCCTCTAATTTCCGTGCCAAATAATTAAGGGTCCATTTCATCCTCAAATCTCTTACACAAATGATGTAGCAGTGCCTTTTTGGAGCTTAAGACTAGAGATGTATACACACTATAAAAAAATACACAGAACAGGAATTTTTGAAGGCAGCAATAACCTGACATTTAGCAGATGACAATGTTGTGTTCAGTGTTGAGAAGTGTACAGTCGACATGTGTTTGATATGACAGACACTGACATTTTCTGATATCCATTATGCAATATCAATTTTCTTTATTTAATTTCTTTTCAAACACATTCTGCAATGTACATCTAATTGTATGGTCTGATAGTTGCATGAAGGTATCTGTATCATATCAGAATCTGACCAGCACTTTCAGTGTAGGTTCAACTATGTTCTTTTGACCTTTTCTATTGACATGCACATTACATGTATATTACCATATATATCTTTTGTATAAATGTACTTTGACGCAGTAGAGAAATCAACCAATTATTTGGAGAAAGTTTTGACAATTTCCATAGACAGAGGACAGTATGATATTCTCATCAGCTGTTTCACTCAGGGCCCATTAATCATAAGCCAGTCAGATACACAAGATAAGGCACACATCACATAGCACATTGGAAAGCTGCCTGGACCGTCCATATTTCAATCATAAACATGTGCACTGAAGCATACTATGTGTGCATTTTTCATAAAAAATGCCTACATAAGGGAGTTAAGGCTAGTGGAGAGAAAGTACTTTGTAAACTAGGTCAGGGCATAGCTTGAATTTGAATATTGTCATTAAAGTCTGCAAAGAGCATGGAATGAATAACAAGCCTGGACTGATGTGTTGCATTAACACTTGGAGACAATGAACAACTAGGTGTTCCATCAGAACACAGGGCATGATTCTACAATAAAAAAGCTCAGGAGCTTAGACTTGTAAATTGCCGTACTCTCCGGGGAACACTGGATTTTCTTATTGCAGACACCATACATTATAACTGTAACAGAACAGTCACTATCCTCAAATTCAGGTCACCATTGCATACTTTTGAGAACGTGAACAACAACATCAAGAAACACAACGTTTTTTCTTCTTTTTAATTTCCTAATGGTTTCACTTTCAGAATTCATATGATCACAAAGGCAACTTTATACGGAACTCAAGTATAATTTACATTTCAGTCAATTTTTTTTCTGCTACAGAGCGCTTGGAAAATGTAGAAACACATCACTTACTACGAATCATGAACAATTTTGCCATGAATTCTCCACCTGAGCAAATAATGTAAAACAAACTACATTTACATAGAGCAATGTTCTTCTCCTGCTTCATGTCCAGACTGACAAATGAACCGACCCTTTCAAACATTTAACTTTACCCCCATCAATTTCTCTGACTACATCAACCTCTTCACTTGGGGTATCCACTGAATAGACATTTTTCTGGTTATCCCACAATGCATTGCTATGGCTACATTAAACGCTGTATACACACCCAAAACAACAAAGACATACTGATTTTGTGTTGTACAATGGACTGTTACACAAGAATGACACAAATTTGCAATGCCAAATAATGCCCTGTGTACGGTATATACTATCTATCAGCGACGAAAATATAGGTCAGGGTGAAATCTGCCACAGAGTTCTATGAGTAACATACCCTGCGTGCACCCTCCGGCTAAAAATTTCTATGTGTAACATACACATGTTATACCAAGGCACACACTGCATCATGGCACCGGGGAAAGAACCATGGACCCTAGCACTGAATATGCCACAATGAAGAAACTGTATGTGCTCACTTCTTTCAAAACATCTGACATCACTTGATGACAGTACAGCAAGATATCCCTGCCAGTGTATCTATCTTTATGCCTTTGTCTGTCTTATGCTTTGTTTATCAGTTGTCTAATTTTGTGATATCTTAACCATATGAATGTGTATGGCCATTAAGTCAGGATTACACATCAGTGCATATATGATTATTCTCTTAACCCAGGCTTTCAGTTTTGTAAAACAGATGCCTTTGTCAGACATTAACATAATTTCATCACATAATTAAGTAGGAAGAATATTATTAATGTCCAGAAAATATATACACTATCTGAAAATATTATTGCTCAGTAAGAAAAGTTCAGTAACATTTCTTTCAAACTTCCATTCATCTGAATCTTGCCAACAAGGATTTACTTATAAAGATCCTATTCCTCTATTATATTGACTCAAGGATATAAGATAAACATAAACTGACATTTTGCTCACACTGTGTATCTTCACCTTTCTAAGACTGCGATGCCTGCAGGTCTTTCTATGTATTCACAAGACATTTGTAAGAATTAAGGTGCAGTAAATTTTATCAACACCTTTGGTCTCTGAAGTCTGTGATCAATTTACATGCACTCGCTTTTGATCACATTGAGTGCTGGTACGTGTGTTCCATCTACTAACAAAAGTATAGATCTACATTCTTCATGAACAGCTAGCATTAGCAGGATTTAATCTCCTCTGTGCACTCTGGGTAAAAATGTCACTTGGACCGGTACGTATTTGGATTCTATGCATTCTAGGTAAAATATGTCACCAGTATATATTTGGAAATTTTGCTATTCAAAGTTCAATTCACGTTTGTACTGCTACAAGCTTCTGCCATCAAACTTTGAACACATATATCTTCATATACTTTAACGGCAATATGCAGTAGATATCAGTGACAACTTTCCTGGAATCTTTATCAGACATTTATGTGTAATACGAGATATACAGCAGTATTTTATGATCTATTTATCACCAACAAGGGAAACATAAAAGAAACACTGCAATTTGTAGACTCTGTGGCTGTATGTTATTACTTATAATCATGAGTGAATTTAAAGGTGGACTTGAACTCAGACAAACATTGATAAGGGCATTATGAAAGAAATATATCATGTCTTCTTTGGTAATTACAGATAATAAACTGACTTTGGTAAATCGTGAAAGTTACCAGACACTGCTTACTGTTCACTGTGACATAATTTACACATGTAAAGTAATAACAGACTGTTCCTATGGCAACAGCACATTAGTTTTTCATTACCGATAGTCAGTAGCAGTAGATATTGGAGACACTAACTCAGTCAAAGCAACAATGTGATAAGTACGACAACATCAAGGGTATGTCCTTAAGACATCAAAGATACATGTGTATAAGATACAGTACCTGCATGACTGCCCTTGTCCTATCATGTCGTTCTTTCCTCAGGTTGTTGTAGTCCGGTTTTTCCAGGGTAGTGTTGGTACTGGTGTTCAGTACGTAGTTACCGTTGATGGGTGCTTCTACGGCTATACTTCCATTGGTTCCGTTTCCGTGCCCATCCCCCATGCCCCCTCCCTCAAATCCATTCGCTGAATATCCATTCATGGCGAGCAAAGCAAATTACTGAGCCTGAAAAAGAGTGGAAAGATACAGGGTACTTGAGTT
Organism: Ptychodera flava; assembly: GCF_041260155.1. Classification (NCBI taxonomy): domain Eukaryota; kingdom Metazoa; phylum Hemichordata; class Enteropneusta; family Ptychoderidae; genus Ptychodera; species Ptychodera flava. Next base: position 37,789,475 of record NC_091946.1, on the reverse strand, counting down.
AGCTGCAGCCCAGAAAGGACCTCCAATACAAGACTTGTAAGCCTTTCTAACACCATTCTTACCAGAAATGCTTTCTGACAAATCATACCAACTCTTTCCATAAGAGAAAACCCACCCAAAGCCACAGGTAAAAAGTACAGTATGATACTCCCTAACTCTTTTGAAAAAATCCTACACAGAAAGGCATTCTACATTTTATGAAGACAGTATTCTTTCCAAAATGCAGCGATGAAAAATGTCAACGACCTCTGCTAACATCATACACATCGGTTTCCCAATCGTAAACGTAAACGATGCCTATAAATTTCACTTTTATTCTGCCCGACAGAGAGTGCAGATAATGTAGATCTTCATGGAGCAATTTATGTGTCCACTGCTGTGCAGTACTGGTCACTGATATTACATTATACTAAGCAGTTCAAAATAGCCTTGTAATTTCCAGAAGTTTTGAAATAAGTCCACTCAATATCAAATCTTAATCCAGCTTATTATGGTGAAGTTTGGCATGGGCAGATGATGCTCAGAACAGATTGGCCATCTGAAAATGTCACAATATACTTGGGCTAGTAAAATATCTGCTGTATGAGAAAACACACCACTGTTTCTTCATCTATTGCAATTGACAGTAGTATATTCTTGTTATATGCAGGGTGATATTTTTGTTTACTATAGAAACAGACATTTTGACCAAGAATGAAAAGAACTATCCTGAAAATTGACCTAACGTAAATTATCTAATATTTGTTCAAATCAAAGACATGGTTACCACATGGAATTAATGTACCGTAATTGACGGCAATTGAAATGGCAGTTCCAGGGGACAAGATGTTTTGTCAAAAAATCATGAAAATTGGCCCAAAGAATAACATTGTAAATTTCCTAATCATTTGTTAAAAACTGAAAAAGGTAAGCGATGTGCATCTACAGTTTAACATCTATCGGAGATCACTTTCTGAGAAGGAAATGTTTTAATCAAAGCAAAGAAATAATTCTAATAATTACAAGTTAAAGCTATTGCATGAATAGTTCAAGAGAAAATATTTTTGCAGGGAAAATCTTGAAAATTCAATCTAGCAAACTTTTATGCTAAATTAAACGGTCTAGTAAAACTTATATGTGTAATTGGACAGGGTTTTTGAGAAGTTACACAGAAATCAAAATGTTGACCAATGAAGGATGCAGGACAATACACAGCAGACACTGCCAGTCAGTCACCTATATGAAAAGCCCTGTGGCACTATGTGGTCCCTCATAGTCACTGGCAGCCAAGCTAAAAGACATTCTGTAATTAGTAATATAGAAGATTTCTTTTTTACATGCATAGGATCTGCGACACAAGTACAAAGGAGAATGTATATGATTTCACATCATACTGACATGCAAATTACACATATAGTCCTGTCCACTCAAATGCTAAGCTCATTGCACTTTTAGAATTTGAACATTTAACATTTTCACTGTAGTTATACTTTTTCCAATTGAAAATGAACCAGACACTTTACCTTCCATGTCAAATGTCCACTCAATGGATTATCATTTGCAGAAATGTAATGTTTGCACTGCAAGTCCGTGAATTTTCTATTCAGGTTGGGTAGCTTACAATTCAAAGGTTATGAAAGGTCAGGCATTTCCATGTTTTAGTTCTGCAAATATTTGAAGCACTGGAAATCAAAGTATCAAACATAAAAGTTCAAATTGCTGTAAGTGATATCATGCACCCAGCCTAATGCTACATTTCAGACTGTACAACTACTCAATAATGCATCACCTCCTCTTCCAAAGAAGGATCTTGTTCCCCTAATCAAATGTTTACTTTGGTCTAGATTTCTTAGAATGTAAAGCTTTGTACAGATAATCGCCAGTGAATGAATAGGGCTTATCTCAATCATCTGAGCCAATACAATGAAGTAGCAACAGATGAAAAGTGTATGTTCTACGAAGTAAGTACGTAAGAGATGGATCAATCCGTCCCTCTTGAGCTGCAAAGTGCAACAAGGCAAGTCAATCAATTCACCACTTGTGTTAAATGCTGCTATATTCCACACACATTAACAATTGTAACAGTCACATCTCCAGTACTGACCTGTGGCATTTTAAAAGGTACAGTGTCATTAGTTACATGTGTATCATTTACACACCTGTTGTAGAAATTCACATTGACCTCACAAAGAAATGGACTTATCACAAACAACCTTGAAAGACCACACTATTGCATGAAAAATTTTACATGTTATTTGAATGTTTGAAATTTGCATATAGTTGCAGACACTTTTCCGGAACTTGTTCAGGTTAGTTGTGCATGGAAAAACACAAATGAAGGGGCTTGTACAGGTTTTAAACAACAATTCACATTAGATTTTGGAATATAAATTGTGTCTTGCATGAACAACTTCATGAAATGTATGTATTTTACTCAAAACCTGGATGTTGACACGGTTCTTCAGATTTATTTTACACACCATCTATAGAGATGTAAATTTAACAAAATGGCATTTTCATGGAAGTTTCCCTACCGCTGATGAAAGAGTCCACGTTGAGTATTTAGCAAACCTTTAAAGGAAACCTACAGTGAATAGGTCATACTGCAATTGTAAGTACAAAGAGGTTTCTGTATAAAAGAAACTGTACCATCTGCACAGCTGGTTTGAAATCGCAATGAAATTTCCGAATTGACATGAAGGGAACAGCTGCTACATGGTAGAGTTGACTTTCAATGAACACAGTTTAACAGGATCAGTGTTGTGAAGTACATGTATTGGTGCTCTACACAGACAGTATGACAGTCATGATGTATCATGACGTATACCCAGTGCTGTTGCATCAAAGGAGAGTACAGAAATAAGTGATAACACTTGCTGAGGTCTACTGGCCACTTATATTTCAACATTTATCATGACATCTTGAAAAGAAATTCTGAAAGTCTTGACTGATTGCTTTTCACTTTTAGAAAATTTCAGAAAAAATTATATTCTGAAAGTCTTCGACTTCTTATGATGGCCTATGTGTAGACATTTTGGAATCTATTCATGCTTGTTCATAGATTCAGTATGAATATGAACAATTCACATTTTGGAATCAATTCACTTTTTTCCCTCATTACACACAAAGAGAGGCAAGCATCTTAAATATTACTGATACAATGTTAATTGTTGCTTGCTGATTAAAGAACCGCAATTTGTCACTTTGTCTCTTACTTGACATGAAATGGATTACACGTTACCTAAATCAGAGTGTCCTAGGCATCTATAGAGGTACAAGTCTCCACACTTTTGACAAGAAGATTTCATGGTTAGAGTGTGACATACAAGTATTATGTATTATTATACATCTACCATTGAGAACAATACTGGTAGAATTTTGCATGAACTGAAAAAGCAGTACTGAACACCTGTTTTGCACCATTTACTGTTTCCTGATACCCCCCCCCCCCCCCCACCCCCCGCGGCTGCATCTGTTCATTCACTGATAAATAGTTTCGTGGGACCCACTGGACGAGTATCAGATATCTCATGCCTTGTATGTGTAGTACAGAGTCTACCCAGAAGTACATCAAAGATAGTGTTCCACAATGCGCTATAAATCAGAGGAAAAATTGTTGACATTGCACGAAAATGTTAAATAATTTGATGCCCCAGTCACAAATGCAAGATAATAATTAATAATAATAATATAATTAATAATAATAAGGTTATCACGAAAATACCACAAAGGATGCATTCAAACTTTGGTGCCGCACATTACCCTCCACTTCGCATCAGGCAATACGCTGTACCAATGTCCTTGTGCATCCTTTGTGGTATGTTCGTAATAACCTCATATTAGCTGGTACATATTACCAGGTAATTATGTAAAGCATATTGATGAACATTATTTCAATGTTCAAGTCTAATAATTATTACTTATTTTCAATGGTGAATGTTTATGATGCTCTGATTAAAGAACTGCATTAGGTGGAATGTGAAGTGGACGAGAATGAGATCCCAAGTCACATCGTCATGCTGTATGACAGTATTCTCCATAGCTTGGAAAGGCAGAGGGATGATCAATTTACATAACAATGCATGATTTGCATATTCTTTTTTTTGTAAAAATATATTCTTTTGTATGGCTATCAACATATGAACAGCTTGCTCTAAAACAGAGAGGTGGGCCACCCTTCAAAATCCCCTCATGCAGAACCCTGAAACCCTCAACATACATCTCTACAATTCCAAAACAGAGATGCTGCTACTTAGAACTACAAACCCTATAACTTGTGAAAAATACTGCTCAGGTGTGAATCATACAAGTTAAGAACAAACCCCACAGAGGTTTCTTCTATTACAGGTACACTGCAGAATATGAGACTCTAGGGGCAGAGTTCTTGTAAATAATTTAAAATTTCGAGTGATAATAACCATAAAAATTTAATCTCTCTTTCTCTTATACGTGTATGAGAACAGTGAGATTTCAGCTCTATCTGGCATGATCTGTGTGTAACCAGAAATTGGGGCTTGTATCATCTTGATAACTGGTCACAATTCAACATAACAGAGCACCCTCTTGAGTCATAGAGAGGAGAGGACATGCATATTAATATATATAGGCCATTATAACTTATAAGCAGAGTGTGTCGAGTCTAGTTTCTTGACTCATTTCTGCTATTGGCTATGCTTTGCTCCTGGAAAGGATCTGGCATGTGCCCTTCTTTCTCTCCATGGCTGTGATTGGCCAGTTTTATCAAGCAACCTGATTGGTGAATAGTTTCTTATACAATATACATGTGCAGTGAAATCCTTCTGTGATAGTTATTCCTCCCTATTTCCATATCACAAGCTGATAACTCTTGTTTTCTGTCTTTGCCTACTTCACTGTGGACATTGTTTACTTTTTACACTCTCCACAAACAAAACATGCCCCTGTAGTTGATTTCAGCATATTATTGTCTCAAGGGCAGCCATTTTGATTAATACACAATAGACTTGTAACATCAGAGAACAAGAATCTTGACAAATATGTCTGCCATATACATGTATAGTGTATCTCAACAAATATGGCTGCAGTATTCTGGATCCTTGACATATTTCAAGCAAAGCACAGCCAGCAGCAGAAAGGAACCAGATTGATTGTCTTGTCAGGATGACATAGAAAAAGCATACAAGATATACCTTTATGATTCTGTCTATTACTTCATAGATTCCTGCACATATCAGAATATTCATATTCACAATTAGCAAATAACCAGAGCAGCTCCCTAAGTGACCATTTAATAAATAAGCTGCCCACATACTAAGTTGACTTTTCACCATGACGTTCAAATATACTGATTTCACAGTTGACATATGACCTTCCCATCACAGTTTCTTAGTACAGCTCTATTGAATTCCATGATACCAATACACTTGGGACCTTGGCCTTAGGTTTGTGGAAGGGTAAAGTACAATGTGGATGCCAAAGTTAAGAACACTCAAGTTCCTGCCAATACCATGGGTCGGGTGTTCATGTACTGACTGTGTGCTGAGTTCAGTGATTCAGTTTGTTGATGCAATAAACAACAACAACAACAACAACAACAACAACAACAACAACAACTTATTAGATTCACTAAGGTTGGATATTGCAAATAAATGTAAATAGGTGTAAAATTTCATTGTTTTTATATTCAGATGCAATCTTACATAATATGAAACTTGCCTCTTTATACTTTACCCAGTAAATGAATACCACCCTTTTAACTTATAAATACGGTTGGCTTCCGTGATACTGCCCTAACATACCGTACAGTGTACTTGAGTAGCAATATTTGGAGGCACAATATAGGTTGAGGCACTGCATCAATGATAAAGTACAGAAACATGAGTAACATAAATACAGTGTGATACCTGTCAAATTTTGATCTTGACTCTGAATGCTACCAATTGAAACGGGACATGGGGATTAAAAGTTGTGGCAGGTTGGATAGAGAACTTTCTTGCCCTGATCTGGCTGAATGTCAAACAAAAAAACAACTGGCCCCACAGTGGATTAAAAGTCTAGCTGGCAACTACAGTAGACTGGTAAGTCCGCCAAAAGATTCTGGTACTAAGCCTTGTTCACCCAGAACACGCTAAGAAGGGAAATAATAAATCACACCAGAAACGGTGAGTGATTAATATCTTAATGAAGATTAGCATATGACAGTTGATTGATGCTTTCCGCCAAGAAATCAGCATCACAATGCCACCGTGCAACCATTCTCGGAAGCCCTAATATTTGGATACATGCTCTGTAACACAACCGGTTCCAAAGTGTCTGAGACGCATTACTGTTTACTGATGCACCGGCTTAGCAAGCAATGCGGCTTCTGTGCTGGAAAACGCACTGCAAAGATAGAATTGGTACATGTAGAGGATTGCTGATCAAGCGATTCTGATTTCTGATGTAAACCATACTTACGGTTTAACTCAATAAATGTGCATATGGGTTTCCATTCTGTTTAATGGATTTGACCTACGTACAACATCAAAGCAACCCTGAATGTGAAAGGCATGTTTTGAACATTTGTATTCAAAGATCAATTTCCCGAGTTGATTCGTTCACAAAACTATTCGCTTTACTTTTACCAATGTAACTGTCATGACATAAGTGCTGATGTCACCATTGCATCGTACAAAGTTCTTCGATATTCTGATAGATCATGTTATTACAGAAAAAAATACACTCACACAAATCCCCTTCATGCTAGCGTAGCAATAGTTTCATGTATCAGCTACATGTAACAGTATTCTGTGGACAATCAAACTTCATGTCAAATTTCTTTAACCCTTTGAGTACTGTAATTTTCCCATCAAAATTTCAGTGCAACGTTCTACTAATTAACATGAATTTTTCTGAAATTTTTTTGATAATTTTTGACCAAGTTGGCATCAAATTTCATTAGCTTCATTTTCATCAAGATTTTGGCAAAAAATCTGAAAAAAATTGATTGGGGTAAATTTTATAAAGGCAACAAAAATTGACTTTGGCGCTCAAAGGGTTAATGACAATTCAGCATTATGAATACCAGTGCATGTGTGATGTACTGCATCTTTCTTTATCACAGCTGTGTCCTAATATGTGGCAGCTGTTTGAAAATGAGGTAGCTTTACATGTATCACAATCATGGTGTAACTGTACTAACCTTTCATATTTTTGTTCATTTCAATTGATTGTTAACTTATAGTTCAATATTCTCAGATCCATACTGGTACAAGATCCATAATATACGTACTGGTATTTGGTAAATCTTATTTTTATTAAATGTTTTGAATCTTATTTCTTTGTTTTCATTTACTAAGTCATCTTATTTCTAAATGCCCATTTACAGGGTAAGTTACCCATCACTACATTGTAACTACATGTACCCAATAAAGCAATGAGGAGAAAAAGGCACAACCATCAGTCTTGACTCTAAAACTCACCATCCTACATTAATCGTTGGACTTTAAATGGCTGCGCATTATGTAATTAAAATAGAAAAAATAAAATCATGTACGGATTAGTTAAAAATTATCAACAACTTGGGTTCAAGTATGTAGCATGTAGTAATTGAATACACAAATCCTAGCGCTAGATTTATCAAAAATGTCTGCCTCTTAACATGATTCAAGATTTAAGAAATCTTCAAATGAAAAATAATTTTAAGCAAAACTTTTTCTAAAACAGTAAAACTTACATGTATGATGTCGGCCAACCAACATTCTGAAGTGAAAGTCAACGCCTTAATAAACAAGTCAATAGCTTGAAATATTGTCACTATCTCCTGTACTGCTATTTGATCACCATCTGTCTGCACCTTCTTGTATATTAACAATATAGTCAGGCAGGTTTCAAGAATTTCAAACATTGACTTCACTTGTTCTGTGTATTCTGTGCAATCTTTGATTTCTTCACTTCTTATACTTCCGCAGGAAATCATACTATTTCCAGTATCGCACCTGCCACGGATATTTCTGTGTCTTTGGAAGGTGATAATACCACTGACACCATGCATGTATAATGTCCTTATGGATCACATACGCTAATACGGGATATTACTACTAACTTCAGAAGAACCCAAAGCAATGGTTCAGAATGCCATCAGATTAAGGAAGACCCCGATTTGTTGACAAAATGTCCAAATTTTCCATTTTATCGAAGACAAGCAGCTTGACAAATGGTAAAAATACAAACATACATGTATTTGATTCACACACATACATCCTTCAGCGTTGATACAACAGAGCTAATAGTGGTATTTTTTCAGTTTAGCAGAAATACTCAAATCAATGTGTCTTAAAATTATTATGTGTGGCACTCATGTCATATACTTTCTGGGATAATTTGAATACAGAATGAAAAGCTATGTGGCAGTTTGATGACTAAGAGTTCAAGTGTAAGTTAAAACTGGTGATCAAAGACAGATATTGATCCTGTGTTCCAAGAAACACTCTAACAGGAAAATGTTCTAGTCCCTTTAAAAAGCAGTAATATACAAATTACACCACAATATTCTGTGACTCATCTTCAAACTTTTCTGCAAATACATTGGCAATGGGCAAAATTTATAACTTGAGACACAGACCAAGGTGAGGGACCTTGCTCAGTATTCAAGTGTCAATATAAAAAAACCGTATAGAGGGCTGCTAAAATGAAAGTTTCGTCCATGTTTATACCTTTTGTACGCTATATGTAAGTTTAATAACTTGATATTAACATTACAACTTGCAAATAAATTACTCGTTTTGTATATCGTAGTATTTTTGGAGGACATTCAGCTTGGCCTAATGAAGTTAATCAGCCTGTACATTTCTTATTTTCTGAAGCTTTGACAAATGATAAAAGATTCCACATGACAGCTTGTTTAGCCTTATTCAGCTCAGATCAATTGTTGCGGTCAATTGTCCATGAGTTTAACTTTAAAAGTTGATGCCACTTTGCGATGGTAACTATGGACCATGAAATTTACTCGTCACCTAGTAGTTTTTGAGACTACCGGGGTAGAGTGTCTGGCTGTTTAGTCTTCATGAATGCAACTCAAATTACCACTCTGTTATCTTGTTGTTGATGAGTGCTTCTCTTGAGAGTTGAGAAAAAGAAAACTGATGTTCAAAGGTTTAAGATGTTACTGTGAGCACAATGGTCGGACGAATCAAAGCGTGGGTGTAACTTAAAAAGGTCACGCAATCCTTTCCAGAGGTTGAATGAATTGAATGGGATGACTGCAACCTAGCATTCAAGCATCCATTAGTATATGATTAACTCTGTTTAAATCCACAATAAGAGCATCAACCATCAAGATGTTAGCCATCCTGCCCGGAAGGTCTCTTCCCGATAGACTTGAAATTATAGAATTTTGGATATGTACATACAAATGAAGACTGACCAGTGATTTAGATTACACATATACTATAAATATATTCCTTCATATTGGTGTATAAAAGAATACAAGTAATATCTGAAGACATTACAGTGTGCCATAAACTTAAGAAGCTTGTTTTTTATATATTTGATGTACATGTACTCAGGCAAATTTTATTCATAAAGACAAAAACTGAAAGAGCGCCGTGTGAAAGCGACCAAATCAGTAAATAGTTATTAATTCATCTATTTTATGTAGAAATTGCATGATTATAAATTATTCTACAAATTTTCATTAGTGGACAATGGAATATCAGATTGTAGCAGCTTGTGGTGGCTGAGATACATGTACAGAATTCTACTTACTTGCTTGTAGAAGCTTCTAAACAAGGTCAGGGGATTCAAAGAACTCACATATCTAAATAATGGAGAAGTAAGCAAGGCCATGGATGTACTATGTAATTCAAATCATCTGTAGGGATTTCCTTTTAGGGATGGGGATGAGGCTCAGTTTCTTTTTGTTTGTACCATCTGAGTGTGTTCAGTAATGGTGCTGGAGATCCAAAGCTCTCATTCCTGATATTACTGTTTTCTTTCTTACCAGTATGTCCACTACGTGTAGAAATTTCACTTGCTACCCGCACTGTGCTAAATTATACATTTTCTGTTGCAGTTTTAGCTACATGTACTCTTGTTAACATCGGGGTCAAAGGTCAATGTGTAGCATTACATGTATGATCATATATTAATTGTGATGATAAAGAGGATTGCCAATATTTATGATGAATGATCAGTTTGCTTCAGACGTGTAAAATGAAACCAATTATACCCACAGTGTAATAAAATCAATGTTAAGTACTAAAATACCCTCAATATTGTCATTGTGCATTTATTAAAAAAAACAATTTTCATCTATTTAATAAATTCACAAATAATTATGAATATGCTACAATTCACAAAGACAAACATGACAATCTATTGTCTGCAATCTTGCTCTGCTTTGTAAGTTACAGTACTCTGTGCATAAATGCCTGCCTGTGAGATGTGCCTGCCTGTGAGATGTGCTATGTACTGTGCCTCAGCAACACGTATGGTGGATGTTGTGGCTACGGCAAGAACACACCATATCATCATTTATTGGATGTATTAAAGCTGTGCAGCCTGCAGCCAATTTCTAAGAGTCCAGATGGATTTAATTTCAATTTTGTTTAATAGAGTGAGGTAACCCTGAGTAATGCCCTGATACCCAGTGTATCTATTATAACCAGCAATGTTGCTGATAATGGAGGCCATTGGAACACTTGCCCTATGGGTACACCTGGTCTCAGATTCAATGAACATGACCAATAAAGAAATCATTTAGGGGATCGCATTACTGTAAGTACTTGTTGGCTTGCAGGACTAAGAAAACTCTTTGTAAAGTTTGAAGTTGATGTTGTTTAAACAGGAATAGAAGATGTGTACAGGACACATCCTTGCTTTGGAGAAAACTTACACAGACTGACAGAATCTAAGTGTCTCACAGGGTCAATTGGCAAGTACATTATAATACTGCAAGCTGAATATAAAGCTTTAAGATTACATGAATATTTACTGTAACCCATCAGAAATGCATTACCGCTGTCCATTAATAACAATTACACATACAGCAATCGGCAAGATATTGATTGCAACACAGCCCACAGTACATGACTTATCAGAGTAATTACATACAATGAAATGCCCTAATTAAAGGGCCAGTAATGCTAACTTTCGATGATTTTTTTTCATTATTTTTATTTTGTATGTCAATAGCAATGTCTTATTCTACTCTCTAAGGAATGTTGAAACACCCAGTATTTAGCTAGTAAACAAAGCGTCTACATGTGTCAAATGCACTATTATTGTTTACATTTGAATTCTAGTCTGGACCAGAATTCACTTGTCAACAATAACAATGCAGTTTACACATGTACAGGCTGAGTTGACAAGCTGAATACTGTGTCTATCAGCATGCTTTGGGGAGTAGAACAAGAAATTATGGTTGACATTAAAAAAATAGTGAAAAAATCACCAAAGTTAGCATTACTGGCCCTTGGGAACACCATGAAAACTACTGTAATGTCACTAAATGCATGGTGAATTACTGAACATGATATTGAACCTTCGAAATGAAAGTGCTAAAACCAAAACTAGTACTGACGGACCATGTCAGAGAAACTTGAACATTACACAATGTATAATATTCACTGTGACTGCCACCAATAGAAATCAAGGATCACCATGCAAATTTTTGAATTAGAGTTAAGAGAATTACTTCAACTTTACAGAATTTAAAATTCAAATGATTTTCATTCTGCATATTAATGCTATGCAATACAAAATAAATTTTCCACATGTTAAAAAAGACAATATGGAAAAAATTATTTCTACATCCACAATTATTGCTCATACAGAAACATTATGAGCAATTGTAAATAACAACACTAATCTTTTTTAAAATGCATGTATGGTAATGTTCAATATAAAAATTCCTAGGACATTGGTTTTGGACAAAATATTAATTTAAACTCAAATCAATGAGCCTGTATTTGCATATGTGTATGATGGAAAATTTGCAAACATCTTTCTGTCAGGCGAAGATAAAGGTCACCAAATTTCAATAAAAAAGTGTTTATTTTATGTTTTGGATTAATTTTCACCAGTTCAGATTACAACTGACATGGTTTCTAATCAGTTTTGTAACACATGTAGCTACAGGGTATATGCAAAATTGAAAAATTCTTGATGAAAATTCTAACTGGCATGAGCTGTTAGTTCTTACCATCTAGATGCCGTAATGTCAGGATATGTTGAACTCCCTGTCAATGGAAATAGCACTGCTTGTGCAGTGAAACCAAGAAGTGAAAAATCATATTCACGAAGAGAATAATCACACTCTTGATACATACAGAGCTGCAATTGAGGAACCTTAGACCCTCGCAATCTGAATCTGAAAAGAAACTTGCAATCAATCATTTCAAAATGCATAATGTTTGCAATGACAGGTTGGTTTGAATTCACTTACACCATGGCTGTTCATGGCTGATACAGTTTAAGGCTCGAGGGAAATGATAACATCTTCAGGTCAAGAGGGAAAAAAGTCACAATTCCATTATCATTTTAAGGTTGAACGTGCCTCAGGGATAGTTTGATAAAAACTGACCTTCCTTCAAATTCTTCTATTCTTTGCTGTAGAATGATGAAATATTTTTGGAAAGTGAACAAAAAAAGAAACAAATTGTATATCTTATGTCAAACTAAAATGGAAGTACATGAACATTCATGTTTTTTGTAGGCATTTGATTTTTTTAAACTAAACGTACAAGATCATGGTTTAATTAATTCAGTTTTCTGATCCCAAAGTGTAACGCAAAGGGTAGAGGCATGGCCATATCAGTTGCAAGATAACAAAATTTATGAGAATTGAAAGGTTTTCTTACATGTAGGAGAATGCCTTATTTTAAGATTCTTTCATTTGCAGTATTAACTTGTGCTCGTAAGATTGGGATTTCATCATATTGATATTTTAACATTGATGACAATGTCAAAATTAAGGTTAATTTTCAAGTTCTCCATCTTTCTTTGATAATTTTGTTGATATTGCTAGAACATTATCTGCATCTTCATTAAAAATATAATTACATATCTTCAACAACGATACATACATATAGTCATTGCAACTTTAAGAATATAAACTTGATAATTTTCATTCAGTCAAGGAAACATTTCTTAGTATGAAGTCTTCATTCTAGAAGACTTTATGTGATCCACTGATCTACAGTTTGACTCAATTCCTCCATGCACTGTGACAGCTCTCATCTCCATACGTATACATTTACATACACAGCCTGCTTTTTGAGTTGAAGCTATTGTCTTTGCCTTAGAGTTTTCTGATAATAGGCCAATCCACATATATTATTTGGGGATGGGAGCTTTTTGATTTTAGTTTTGCTTGATCTTTACCAGTGACATCTCAATTTGCCTCATTTACGAACAAGCTATCATAAAATGACTGTAATATGTGGCAAACAAAATAAAAACATTGAGGTTTCTGGCTTCCCGACTGCAGCCATTTACATCAGACACCCCTATTGTACTGAAAATAACTGCAAATGGAATGATCCCGGGATAGACATTGATACATTGTGGCACTTTATATGTAGACGTCTTTTTGTATTGTATCATGTATGTGTATGTCTGTGTGTTTTCTATGTCATTCATAAATAACAGAAAGTGTAACATTGTTTCCTTCTGAGGCACAGATGGATTTGTCAGAATTTGCTGAGGAAAAGATCAAAAAATAAAAAGAACCATCATGAAAAGGTGTTCTGCAACATCTTACTCTTTATTTGTCACTGTATGAGCTGCAACTCAAATACAAGCTTTTGTGAGTACTTTATGGTGTTGGTTACTCTACCAAATTAATGCTCTGGGCGTTTATTAAGTTCCAGGTATGCCCCTGACAATTTACCCATTTTTGAATAAACGCCCTGGGCCAATTATCAGAAAACTCAGGTTTAAATGTGAAACATCTTGTCTGGTAAGTATACACAACTATTGACGCTAATATTTCCTGGCACAGAGTTCCTACGTTTGATGGACCAATAAACTTATTACTGATTTTCAAGGTGACTTTAAAACCAATGCATATGGCATCAACACTCAATGAAAATCAGATTACTGAACTGTGAACACTAATTCACTGGGTGTTGTTTCATTTTCAATCCACAATTGACCTGTAGCGCTTTGATATCAGGTAATCATTCATATACATGCTGTGTTTACCAAGATTTAGGAACACAATTAAATGGTTGAGGAACTGTGGTTATGTTTCTGCTGTGTGCTGTCATGACTTGCACTGATAAGCCAAGGGCAAGGCTGCTTAAAATGACAGCAAGAACATAAGTGATGGATGTATGTACCATTTTTACTATCCTAAATAAAATGCATAATATGTCCGTGACGTGATATACCGGTACATATATAAATCATAAGTAACAACTTCTTCAACAAAATGTAGAAAAATCATCTCACGTCAACTTCACGCAAAAACATTAGGGGAAGACTGCATTAACTTGCATGGTACCTGAAACCCGAGTCCTTGCCTGACCAACTCGGGTGACAAACAGAAGACTTTTAATCCCCAAAGGTGTGAATGTTCCATTGTTATGTTTATCTAATCCAGCTGGTGCCATTGTAGTGCCATTGTAGGAAAGGCAGGTCTGTGAAATTGATCCTCTAGGGAAGTAGGGTATTCCTAAGTTAATGGAGCCTTCCCGTAATGGTACAAAACAGCAGGAATTGTCAGGACCAACGATGTTAAAAAATTTGTGATTTAATCTGTCATTTTTATTTATTTACCAACTGTATAATTATTCAGAATGAGATAATATTCAAATTTTATTCAAACATATGGAATTATAGCAGACTAATATATGTAGCCGTTCAACTTTATAAAACTAATAAGAATATAGATCTATAAATATTGATCATTCAATTATTATAATTATAATATCCTAACCTCTACATACAGTACATTAAACTGGCAATACTGAATAGTACTGGACCAACACAGATCAATATTACAAATCACCATAATAATAGGGGGTCAGGTTGCTTCATAAGGCTAGGGAGACCCCCTAAGAAAACCTGACTGTTTCCACATTGAAGGTTGGGTCCAGTACGGTATTCTTCAGACATGACCTGTAACTGTCTAGCCAACTCAGAGAAAGGCCACTGAATAGTACTGGACCAACACAGATCAATATTACAAATCACCATAATAATAGGGGGTCAGGTTGCTTCATAAGGCTAGGGAGACCCCCTAAGAAAACCTGACTGTTTCCACATTGAAGGTTGGGTCCAATATTCTTCAGACATGATCTGTAACTGTCTAGCCAACTCAGAGAAAGGCCACTGACACACAAACGAAAGATAGACTACCCATGCTGGTACTGTGATTTCATTTATTGTAATTTAATTTAACAATCCCATTTGTATCAAGACACTTAATTTGCCCTAATGCACACAGCCGCAAGTATTTTTGGGCAGTCTTATGGGACTACTGGGCAAGTTTGACTGACCATCATAAAAGTATAATCGTAAAACTTCTAATGCACTGAATGTATAAATTATACTTAGACGGTGATTGACTGGTATTCCGATTTATTATCTGAAATTCCTCAAGGCTGTTACACTCCTAAATGTCATATAGAATATTCCAATCAGTCATGTAGCTAGGAAATAGAAATACAGCAAATATCAGGGGGTGGTAAGATATTCTACATAGATTTTTTTTCAGCTGTTGACAAGCGACAAAGGATACATCAGATAAAAGAAATATTTTAAGGTTTTATGGCTGATAAAGAATCTTTTACAAATCCCTCTAACAAGAACATCTCTGTATTTCATATCATAAATGATAATTGCTATCTGCAAATCAAAGAAAAACACAGTGTTGGCTGAAACATAAAAATCATCTAACTTGAAAGAGACTCATTTTAAGAGAATTTACCTCTCTGAATAAGAGACTGCACAGAAGAATTTTTTTTTACTCAGCTACAGAAATGAACAAATGAAGTGACTAGCCACATTAACAACAGTGTGTATAGTATAAGTTCTGGTACAAATTTATGTATGGTACAAACAACTTAATTCCAATATTAAGATATCATTTTTTCCACAAATCCTCTGGAGTTACATCTTGTATCTTGATATTCAAGATTCAATCAATATGTAATAAAAAGTAAAGGCAACTAATCAACAATGGAACTTGAATGACAAGGCTAAATTCATTTACATACAGATCCTCAGTGATATATTTAATATATCTACATGTACACTGATATACCTAAGTCGTGTACATGATAGAGTTGGCTTTGTCCAAGACCTTGTATACGCAGCAAATACATTTGATGGAACAGGTAAATACATTCATTTATGGCAGACAGTGAGACACGTGTAAGGGTGTCCTTGTAACCTGTAAAGCAGTTTTTTTTCAAAAGCAGGTGCTCAGTAAAATCGGACAGACTAAAGTGACCATGGTGTGAAAATTACATCTGGACCAGAACTTAACTGACAAATTGATGTGAACTGAATATGCTCCTATGTTTCTCACAATCAGTTTTAGAGAAAATGACATTTTGACAAAAAATGACAGGTCCTGGACTGGCCTAAAATATCCCATGTGTAAATTTTATTATCATTTTAATTGGGTGGGGTCATCCCTAGACACCAACACACCAAGCTAAAAACTATCAGACCAATGCTTAAAACAAGTCCAAAACATTTCCATATACATGTACATATTTTACCATTTGGTATACACATCTGAGTAGGGTATTAGCAACATACAAAAATTTGAAAACTTACAGAGAATAGGACGGCCTTTGTCATTTCTACAAAACTAAATAATCAATAAATATGTAAATTAATGTTGTGTGCCTTGCCCATCAAAGTCCTGCAGGGAATTTATTCATGAATTGTGGTTGAATATGGTCAGCAGTTGTTGAAAAATTGTTTACAGACAGACACACACACACACACACACATACAGAGAAATATGGACAGCAGCTCCTGTAAATGAACACAAGAGCTGAAAACACATTACTTTATGAATTTTGACAGGAAAAATGACCTTATTGAATTGGATAAACAGTAAAGAAATTTACAACATGTAAAAGCAGCAACAGTAGAATATTCTAATGTCAAAATCGAGAAAACTGTGAAATTTCAATCTCTGTAATTTAGGACATGTTCTGTATCAGTATTTATCATGAATTTTATTCTTTATGAATTACAATCTGATAATTTGTATATTCGTCAGGAATTATTTCGCAGCTAGTTGGTTGTCGTTATCATATTTATCATCAGCATATTAAAGTGTTTTCAAATTATCAAAATTTCAGGAGGTGTTCACTACACATATTATTTTTAAAATAATTTAGCATTTTGATACAACATACAAAAATAATCCTTTTACACCGGTAAATTACTGACTTTAATTAAACTAAATGAATGAATCCCTAGTGGCACAATTGTAAATTTTCCATTATATTTTCAACAATTATTTTTGCAAAACTTCAAGATTGAAACTTGTCAAAGTGATTACAAAACATCATCTTCACCAAACTACAATCATCACTGCTGAAATTTAAATATGCACCAACTATTTGTAGCACTGTATAAAGAATTATGGGAAAAATAAAGCTCTATTTAAAGAACAGCTGACTAGTTATCTGACTGTAAGTGATCTGTTCAAATGACCTTTTGATGGGGAACACCTAGGCCAGTCTGAATATTGTATGCAATGCAGATTATAAGGCCAGTCTGAAAACTGTATGCAATGCTGGTTTTAAGGACAGTCTGAAAATTGTATCCAATGCAGGTTTTAAGGCCAGTCTGAAAATTGTATCCAATGCGGGTTTTAAGGCCAGTCTGAAAATTGTATCCAATGCGGGTTTTTTAAGGATAGCAAATTATATGGTCTGGTGAACAGATAAGAAACGCCTTCATCTATAATACCAGTATATGTATGGTTGAATAACCTTCACCCTCAATGCCACACATTGAGTACGACATACCGCTGATCACTACACCACCTATCCAAAGAGGGTGTATTAAACACAAAACAATTTTATTTGTCTGAATTCTACTCATCATAATATTTTGAAAATTTATAAAGAAACCTGAACATCTATAAACTGCAATTTTTTGATTATGAAAACAGCTCCTCAAGTATATATATGATTGCTGGAATGGATTCTTACAATAAGAAAATAAAATATATAGACAAAGTCAATGACTTGGTTTTCAGCAACTGAGAACGGTGAATGCTTGTTTGTTACTCTACGTACACCATTTGTATTTCAGAGTGCATACATTTTACATGCAATTTGCCGGAAGGTTTCCTCTCATGGATGTTTTCCCGTTCCATCATTCCCGATGACTTTTCCAGCAGAAGTCAGCAAATTGTTAGAGTGAGTTCTTTCCCATGCTAGGACTGAGAAATTATTCATGGCTGTGACTGTTATCATGAATGAGATATCAGTATTGCCTCTGAATCATGTATGAAGTGTAAAGTTATACATCACTAAGTCACTCCACATTTTATGTAGTGACATTTCACAGCTTAGGTTTATTGGCAAATTGTTTTATACTGATTGATGTCTGGGACCGAATTCCTCTGACTTTTGTAATTAATTTTGCTATTTTTATTTTCCTATGCTGTATAGCTTCTGCAGAAATGGACAATGGATGTATACACGTATTTTATCTTCATCAACTTTTGAAAGTATCAATGAAAATCACTGAATTGCTTCTCATGAGCATTAAAATGCATCCTTTACTGACCTCTGCATGTTCAGCAAATGTTTTGACAGATAAATATATCATGTGCATATACAGACAACAGTGTCACTATCTTGATTTGTCACCAACACCATGTCATGGTGACTATATGCTGTGAAATTACTCATGTTATTGTGTGTCCTAGTTACATTTGGTAATTAGCTATAACAATCGTTTTCAGCCCTGCAGGCACATCAATGCTTTATAGCTACTATGATCTCTCTTAGGGACAGTGACCGCAACTTTCAGTATTTCTTTTGCTTAAAAATTGTTTTCTGAGTCAACTTTTGTCTTGGTTTCTTGTTTTTTTCCATGCAGCACACAAAAAGGACAGTTTCCAAATTTGTCAACATAATGCTGTCAATATGGATTGCTGAAAGTTATATAATTCAGCAATAACCCTTGTAACAGATAGGTATACTTGAGATTTGGGTATAATGTGCAGCATACAGTGTGCGCCATTAGACAGGTGCTATATGGAGTGAATTGCACCCAAAACAAGCGCTTACTCACCTGCGAAGGGGGCTATTGCTATCATATTATATCAACATTTGTGTTTATGGCATTAAAAGCTGTTTCCTTGGTAAAAAATTGAGAAAGCAGAATCTGATGTGGTGATTGTCATTAAATGGAAATTACGGGCCCAGGACTGAGCATTGTTGATGAGAAGGATATTGAGCATATGTACTTGACTGTGGCAGTGAAAGTGACGCTGAGAACAAAAAGTGACAGCACTGATTTGGCAAAGGGCACGGCTACTGCTCTCAAACAGCAGTTCTAAGAGCAACATTCTAAATGTTTACACTGCTCTTGCAATTTAACGCAGATATTTCTTGCTGTCAAAATGATCTATGTCTCCACACTACTCTGCTATGCTAGTTCAGGGGCCTGTTTTAGCACTGGTATAACAGTTGTTCACCATGGTCGGAATGAGCTCTCATCCAATCAGAATGACGCATTGGTACAACTGACACACTGAAATAACTACTAGTATTTTGTTATTGTTGACGAGAAAATCTAACACTAGGTTTGCATGTATGTGTGCACCAGGCAATAATATATTTCACAACACATTGAACAGCATGATCCTGTATACATCATATACTACCGGCATATTTTGACAAAAATGTGTGATGTTATTATAAAATACACTTAATCCCTCATTTCACTGACACAACCACAGCTAAGGATACGACACAAAAATTTCAGAAAAGCTGAAAGCCACAATCCATCTTGAAATGGCTTGATTCAGCTATTCAGAAATTTATTCATGATTACTTTTGAATACAACACAATATTTATCTCTTTGGGGATATCGTGTCACAACTCTTCTTTTGTACACCATGCATGACCATGTTTGGGAAACAGCAGTGAAGCGTAACAATTTATAAAAATAGCAGTTTCCAATTTAAATCCACAGATGTACATGCATCAACACTCCATTCTACAGGCTTTGGTGTTTGAACATCCATGCTTTTAAACAAATGCATGTACAATTTTCATTTATTCATCCATGAAATGATTTAACAGTTACAATTGTTGGCACAAACACCATCCAACTGTTCCAACTGTATACTCAGGCATTACTGTATAACTTTCACATAAACTACCGGTATATGAGGTCCAAGAATTACAAATATTCCTGATATTTGGAAAGTGAACAAATTTCACATCAGGAATATAAACAACCATTGACCTAATTACAAGAATATATCTTGTTGCTGCTCAAGACAATCAATTTGATTGGTTCCCAAGTGCTTAATCAGATATAAAAAGGAAACATTCTGATTGGTCAAGCCACTGCAAGTTTAATGAAATATGCGCATATTAATACTTATCTCAATCTACTTCACATAAAGTGTCCTTTAACAAATCTGATGGGAGAACGGTGATACATTTTGATGACTAAGCAAATTTTAGTCCTTCAATTTGTAAACAGATGACTAATACACAAGAGCGGACTTTGAGATTCAAAAATTTCATACCATGCTAATCAATATTTCAATATTCAGTTCTTTCTTGTCTCAAGAGAGATCACTTCAAAATGACTCATTTTCTGACAAATGGCATCACCTTTTCATGTCTTCAGGGGTTTCATCGACAGGCCACAGTTTCCTGTTTGTGCATTTATACACTGCTTGCTTGACTTATAATTTGTTCAGCATCATTTTTTTTTTGCGGCTGAAATCTTACACATCATACATGTATCTTCTGTTGTGTACAGGTAACTTAATTGAATTAAGACAGTATATCTGTAATGCACATGTGTATGGTGACAAATGACGTACACATCACATATGACTTTTACACAAAATTGTGAACATTTGTTCCGCCAGATAAACATTACCACACACACACATACCGTACAGGTACCGGTATACCATATTATTACACAGGGAATATTGTGTTTGATCACTTCATTAACATTTATGTTGAGATTGGTTTTAATAATGCACCATGTAATTCCAAAAAAATCACCGTCTTTCTCCACAGCTTGAACTTTCCTATTTAAACATGTAGCATTAGTACTTTAAACCTATGTTGTACTGCTGTAAAATTATATTTTGCCAAATTCTTGACTTTCAAGATATCTGTTGTTGTAGTTGGCAATACTGCAACAAAATGTTTACAGGAACAGTTAATTATAAGCACCATGAGCTACAACTTTGGAATTATTTATCAGTTATTTTTGTGTTCATAATAAAATACAATTTCTAGTTCTAATCACAAATCACGTTGAAATGACATGTGTATTTGACTAGTCAATACAGATCTTGGTATCTCAGTAATGTTGTGTGTTATTGTTGACAACTGAATTTTACTCCAAACTAGAATTCATTAGTGAATAATCTTACACTTTGTAGTAAATACGTGTATGTTGTGTTGACCAGACTAATTTTTTGCATTTAAAGGGAGGGGGGTTGTCTTGTTTGCAGCTCATTTACAGGACCCATACAATGGGTCTGTTGCTATACACAACGTATCACGACACCCCTTGTTCATATCTAAAATTTTAAAATGGTGGCTGTACTGAAACTGGCAACCAATGAATTATTGATACTAATGAAAATATTCATTGTGAAGCATTATAACTACTGTCACTTTACTGATAGTAAACACAATACACCCAGTATACATGTATCTGAGGTGTAAAGAAATTATCTGATTGGCAATTTAGACTGTACTCATCTAAAATATCAAAGTAAAATTGTGACCAGTAAAATAAGAAACCCAAGACTAAAATGGATGGTTTGAAGGATGCATAATATTATTTTACAGTTTTCTCATGGGGATGTTTTCTTAGACTATTTTCATGTTCACTGATTTTGTCAAGGTTCCTCTTAAATACACATGATTTTGAAACAAGACTAAATACATTAAGATATTCCTCCTAGGTTGTAATGTTCATGCATCTTAAATTATGTACAATACCAGTCCTTTACTCTCATCAGATTAAAAGATTTTCACCTGACACTGAAAAACTCGTCTGCTATTAATTACATATACAGAATTCTTGGTGATGATTCTGTTTAACCCATTGAGCGCCAAAGTCAATTTTTGTCACCTTTATAAAATATACCCTAGTCAATTTTTTCAGATATTTGCCAAAATTTTGATAAAAAACTGTAGCCCATGAAATGTAATGCCCATTCACTACAAAATTATCACAACAATTTTGGAAAAATTCACAAAATTGGTAAAATGTTGCACTAAAATTTTGGTGGGAAAAATTACAGCACTCAAAGGGTTAACTTGTCCTTTATATTATGATGTATTCTTCTGGCACAATGTAGACATATAAATTTACCGGTATTGATTAGAAGGCAAATACTCAATTCAAGTTTCAGTGAGTCACGGTGAGTCAAGTTCGAACGTTAAAGAGCAATAAACTACATATACGGTATTCTGTAACACAGTAAACACTGAAATGAATGGACATTTTACAGATGAAATGATCATGAAACAATATTATCAGATTTTAAGACAATAGCCACAATACTGCTACATTGTGCTTTCTTATTAATAAAACACCGTAACGTCACAGTGTGGGAATTAATATACTGATACTTTAAAAAAAAAACAACATCATACTCAAATTTTGAAATCTAGTTCAAAGTGCAGGACAAGTGATCTTTGATTTACCCTTTCACCCCCAGTTCCCTGTATACAGGTCCAACTTTACCATAGAAAACAATGGATTTGGGACAAACCATGGTGGTGAAAGGGTTCTTTGCTCTAAACTTGAAATTTGATGATTCAGCACAAGTGACTGTTGAATTCTTATTGAGATTAATATGACTGGCTTGGGGAAAGATTGACTCTCAATTTCACAGCAATACTAGGTAGTTAGTTGACATTGGAATGATCCAGAATGCCGGGTGAACTCAGCATACTCGTAAATCTTACACATATAATTTGTCAGTCTGGACACTCTCTTTCAACTGAGAATTTAAAGTAAAGAGCTTGAAGTTATGCTGCTATGATACGGTATGGGCTCAAAATATATCAATCATACCCATAAACAAGTTGGATATTTATAAAATGCTTTGTGGCAAATTGATTAGCAGATGTTGGGTAATTGTCTACAGATATTTATACGGTAACTTGTTTACAGTACATGTCTTATAGATA
Organism: Ptychodera flava; assembly: GCF_041260155.1. Taxonomy (NCBI): domain Eukaryota; kingdom Metazoa; phylum Hemichordata; class Enteropneusta; family Ptychoderidae; genus Ptychodera; species Ptychodera flava. The sequence continues at coordinate 37,766,138 of NC_091946.1, read as the reverse complement.
ATATGTAGGGTTCGTGTACAGTATATAGAGGTATCACACAGTTATTATAAAATGTGAACACATTTTGTGCACACAAAATACATGTAAACTAAAAAAAAATAATTGAATTTTTATGAACACTGTAATTTTTAAAATTCCAACTAAGCATTTCAATTTAATACAATCAAACATTTAATTTTTAATGCAGATTATTGGAAATGAAATGCTCAAATGACATTGAAATTAAAATGTTTCAATTTTGTATGAGCTACTGCTAAAGACTACTGCTGATGAGACACTCAGATCTATAGGTGAACTATCCCAAATTACACCTGTACATTTTGTGTAGACTTAAATATGCAAATTATTGGAAGGGTTAAAATACCCCTGACAATCCACAGTAAAAGAAGGTAATATTCACAACTTCTACTCCATCATTTCATTCAAAAGTTAGCTAGAAAGACTCTGCTTTCATTTTCCATTTTCATATTCCATCAATCTTATGTTTTTCAGCCGACTTTTTTCAGTTGTGAAAAAGACAGCAAACAGGTGCGTTTTTATTGCAGTCTTGGTTGAATTTCAAAAGCATACATGGATAGCCGTTCCTCATATCAAATCAGGATATTCCATGTTAAATATTATGCAGGTGTAAGCATAAAGATGGTAAAACAGCTATATATGGGATTGTGCTACACTGTGTTATGGGAATGTAATTACGTCTGAGGTGTTCAGCCAGTGCACAGGATCTGAAACAACTTTTGTGACAGAGCGTCTGATGTCATCACAATGTCAACCCGTATTGTTGCCATGGTTTAGGATTTTATTAACATAGATACTGTAAATAGTTGTTCATTTGACATCAGACAGGATGTAAAGTGAAATGACTACAGAACATCCAGAAAACTGACTTGTTACTTGTCATTGCTACAACTTGAAAAGCAGAGAATTTAATACAAAATTGTAACATGCTGTTGTACGTACAACTCATACCTCAAATGTATTGGCAATATTATAACGTAATTCCCAGGGGAGTACAGTGTACCTGTACTACACATTGGGTTGATTCAACAACGCTATATTTCAAACACCTGTAACTTCTACAATACTTCTGCTCACATTGACACTGAGCTTTCACTGCCATCCTGTTAACAGTTCCCCCAGTTTAGCACCATTACCATGACATTATTTACATTTTATCCTTTTAATAACACACGGTACATATAAAACATTATATCATTATCTACTTCCTTTTTTCTTTTCAAAGTTTGACAAAAACTTCCAATTTCTGCATTCATTGGAAAATTTATTCTCAAGACTGCTAATATTTTTGAACAAGAGTCATTACGTCAATGACAGCTGATTGCTATGCATACTATAAGAAAGCACCGTAAATCAGCCTTTGCAACATGTAAGTGTGGTATAACCCAGTGTTTAGAGAGGCAAAGCTGACTCTACACAATAGACATAGGGATGTAATCAGATCAGTTTTCAATAATGCATTCCTTGCTGTTCAATAATATTTCTAGTTGATACACGTAAAGCTCAGACTAACAGTTTTATTCACAACGAAAAAATGAAGAGCTATAAGTAATTTCTCTTCTTTACATGGAATGCAGACGTACAGACTCTCTTTAAGTAAAGTATCTTCAAATATCCTGGCACAATATTAAAACTAAAGCCGGAGCCAGTATTTCTGCTGATGGAAAGGATTGTTCAGAAGTCTGTCCTTAGAAAAGCAAAATGTTAGCATAATTACAGTTTTTTGCGTAAGAATAAAAAGCAATATTCTATTGATATTAGCTCATTCTGGGGCAGTCAGAACCATCAAGCACAAACTAATCATCTACGTCTTCTTTGACTTCAGAAATGTACAAAAACCTCAATACTGGTAAATTCTGTTTCTGAGAATTCAGCTTCATCACCTTGAAAAGACAAGTCAAATGCAATATCCAACTCATGTTAAATAAAGATTCGAAGTGTTCTCATTTCAGCCCTGTACTTCACCACTCTGTCTCTCTCTCTCTCTACAAATGTCATCTTAGACTAACAGTTACTGCACAATATTGATTTCAGAATATTAACACACATTACATCGTCCCCTAACTTACAGTAATATTCGATCTGCACTGTAGTTCACTAAGACTTTGTGACACAATCTCGTAAAAGTTGAAAGATAAGCAAACTTCGTAAATTAAGTATTGATCATGCTTGTCACAGACGGTCCGCTCTGGGTAATCTTAGGGGAGACTTAAGTTATCAGAAGAGCCCTTATCAAAACTTGTCTTCATTCAAAATTCAACCATATTTCAATAAATAAAAAGTATCATACAAACATATATATACTTATATTCATTCATGGCTAGGTGCCCCAAATGTCATATTTGGGTTGTTGAGTAAAGAAAATCAATATAAATATATCAGTACATATGTAGGTGTGTTCTTCTGCAACACATTACCTAGATTACTAGTTTTACATTTCATTACTACTATACCTGCCATACCCACAGTGCTGCATGTACTGGTATACACATACTACAGTATTACATGTTACACAAACACTTGAATTTCACCTCCTGCATTGAAATCACCCCCTCCCAATATATCACACTCTTGATCAATTGATAGAAGAGAATACATGGAGACTGAGGAAATAGTATTATTACTATAAATATTACAGAGATCAGTTAAGGTTCCAGACAAGAAATTGACCTTTTTAATCTAACAATTCTCTGGTGATTAATAAGCTCAGAACCCTCGTAAATGATACATTTTCTGAAAGCATAGATATATGGGAACATTTTGGTAACCACAGTGTCACCATTGTTTACATAACTATCACGTGACAGGTAATTTGCATAACCTTTCAAAAATCGGTTTTACCTATGTTTTGTCTCAATACTTACAAATATTTGACTCTAACTTGCTGGAGTACAAGCTGTCACAACGCTCCTTCAAAGCGAGTCTCAGATTTTTTATATCTTGCTCAGTTTTTTTGGAGCACAATTTTAAAGAAATCAACTGGGGTTAAATTCACCGCTCTTGAAGTTTTTCTGGCATAAAATTTGTTTGAGAAGGTTTAAAAAAAATTCTGAGAGATCCTTGGGACAGCTTGCACTCACACAAATTTCAGCCACATATCTCAAAGCATTGAAAAAAAAGAGGGAAAACCGATTTTTGAAAGGTTATGCAAATTACCTGTCACATGATAGTTATGTAAACAATGGTGACATTATGGTAACCAAAATGTTCCTATATCTAGGCTTTCAGAAAATATATAATTTACAGGGGTTCTGAGCTTAAAAACCACTAGAGAATTGTTAGCTTAAAAAGGTCAATTTCTTGTCTCGGAATTTTAAGGCAGTATGTGCCTCAGAAGTAAAGATTTAAACTTTTGCTCAAACTTTCCTCAATGAAACTTTCAACCATTCTCTCACCAAAACAAGAATAAAATCAGGAGTCACTGTGCACAAATTTTTACTAAAGAGACTAGGTACTTAAGATTTCCCGATACTGTATTTGAAATTCAAAATGGCCACCGCATCCCTGTGTTAACTCTAAGGGGCAAAAATAAAATTTTCGATTTTCAAGAAACTAAGATAGTGAAAACTTTTCTTTCATCAAGAGTTTTAAATGAGCCCCACAAGTGGTAAATCAGAAGAGAATTGATAAAATTTGAAAGCCCCAATTTCTGTCCCCGAGGCGCATTCTACCTTAAACAGGGAGACAAATATGCAATGAATTACTTGCAATTCAAAATTATCAACCATAAGTTCAAGATGCTTGGAGATCATCTATTCAGCGAAAATTAATAGTCAGACTCAGCATGGATGTTTACTTTTGAAATATCAAAATTCCATTACATAAATGTAGGTGTCTTGAACTGAAAGTTTGGCAAAAAATGCATTTCTAAAATATGATTGCCTCTCTGAATGTTCTCATCAATGTGTTTTGATGAGGGACAGATTCAGCGTTGGAAATTCATGAAACGTTGTAATCAGATACACCAACAGGTAACTCTCTTATACATGTACATGTCATGTGCTTGCCCAACCAAAGTAGCAACTACCCTGACACAGTACATGTAATGTCTCACATCCTGGTACTCTATTCCTGGTACTCAGGCATTACCGCAGCTCTGATCTCAGCAAATCATAAATGTACCGGTACACTACAGTAACTTCCACATATCCAATGGGCATGTGACAGACTGTAAAATTTCACCTGCTTAGCCCAAAATTTGATTGTCCCAGACAGACAAGCATATTTTCTCTCCTGTTTCAGTAAATTACTCAAATTCAATGATGCATACCTATTATAAAATATTTACATTGTCTTATCAAAGCAATCATACCTTTCACTATAATCAGCAATTAATATGGCCGCCTGTGCAAGACTGACATTATGACTATGCTTATAATATATGTGTGCCATAAGAAAACTTACTACTCATTGATCAATTCCAATTGCCTGCCAAAGAAAATTTTTTACTTCAGGTAAACTGATCTGACCTACTGTATTCTCCAATACCAATTTTTTTAACATTTTCTATAAATTCTAAAATAACTTGTAGATAAATAAATTTTGTCAGTGTTCATTGGTAGACAGATAGCAAAATAATGAGAAAACCTAAAAATAGTTTTAAATCAACCTACTGTATCCTATTTTGCTGAATCATGTGACAACAAAAATAAACATATTTTTTATTTTGGCCTTCAGTGTCCCATTTTGCAATTGAACAAAAATCTATCCAGTAATATTGGCATGAGTGATCATATTTGGAAATTGTTCTTTTTATGTAGTCAAGAGTGAAATTACATAGCCATCCCTTGTCAGTCTGACGTTATTAATCAATGATGACGAATTCACTTGACTTGAAAACTCCACTAGCATAGACAATTGAATTAATTTTACTACAGTCGATGATAAACCCAGAAGAATAAGACAAACTTGTAGACTTTACTTTGGTCATTCTTTTCACAAGCCTCTGCATGCATGCCAAAACTCACTACCATAAATTTACAAATCATGGCGATTTCAGGTATAGTTTGCCCTTTTAACAGAATTTGAAAACTGTTCCTCACATAAAGCAAATGATTTACAACTCTCACCTGGGGATATTTGCTCTGCTAAAAGATCTCATCAGCCAGTCCCTGTCTGCAAATAAATTGTTTCCTTTATCAAGACATTGTAGACTGGAACTGCATGCTTCCTCATACAAATGCAAAAACTTGCCCCAAGACATTTACAAATTGTATGGTGGCTGAACAGTCAAGGCTGTTATGTAATCTGAATCAAGGCTTTGGAAATTCACCCTCTTCAAAAGAAAGGTCAATTTAACATGACAAAAATCTTTTTCAAAACACTTGACTGTGTTCATTAGAGCAGGGTATTTGCATGTAACAGTGACTGAAAAGAGTTTAAGGACCCAATATTCCTTTTAGTGGTTCAAAGTATGTATGCATAATGTCTATTAAAATGCAAATGTAACAATAAATTTGCAATTACAGGGGGTACAACAGCAGAATTATTCAGTGAATATTGTCATCTTCATATGAAATTACAGATTGAACAAAAAAACATAAAATGAATTGCAGCTAATTATCATTGATATGGACAAGTAGATATATGCAAAAAACTCAAACAAAAATGAGTTCAAGATAAATTTTAAATACTAATTTGAAAACCACATACCACTCCTATGCATCATACGTGTCCTGTGCTTACCATGGTATGTATTAGGTCTTTGATGGCCGGTACATATGCCTGATACATGTCAGTCAAATACAGTGTTCATGTATAGTAAGGCATTGATTTGAACGCCGCTTTACTAAGGAGGAAGTACCATAGCAACGTGTTGCCAAGATGTCTGCTTCCATAACAGAAGTAGACAGAGCAGCTGTTTCATTCAACAGACATAAGACATGATAACTATCAGGAAAATCAAAAGCTGTGATTGAAAATATTCAAGGTCAATCAAAGGCCCAGCTATTTGGCTGTTTGAAAACAATCCTCTCAAAGTAAATGATGCGTACATGAAGACAACACAATTTAATTTGATTTGAAGGAGACTGTATTTTGTTTCAAATCTGATAAATATCATTCTCATACAATAATATCTGTTGACACTGATGCAGCAGTATCTGACATCACCAGGTGAAAGTTGCAAATCTCAAGTCTCATCTTTGCAGCTGATGGAATTCTACATGAGATCTCATCTATGTGTCATCTCATGGATCATTTAAAAAAGTCGTTCAATTCTTTGTTGCCATGACTGCGATTCAATCCATGAAAGATGGAATCTTTGGGCCTTTCTTCATAAAAATGAACAATTCTGGGCTGTCCGTCACAGAACAGTTCTATTTTGGTATTATTATAGTGAACACATCATTTAAATAATACAGTATCAACATAATTATTCGTTGTGCTGATAATGAATGGTGTTGAACTGTTCAAACTACCAGAAAATCACCACGATTAAATATTGGCAAAGCAACACAATTACATATATACAATTTATGCCAATTGAATTTGTCCCTGTCAGCGAAATTTTACATAATCAATCACCATGGTCCCAGCTGTACTTAAGTAATTATTTATACGACCTTCAAAGTATAGCTCTACACCAGAACTTTTTGTGGGGAACTATTATCTTTCAATACAAATCTTCTTCTGTGCCATGGTAAGCTATTATTTATCCGTGCACACAACAGTGATCAGACACATGCAGTACAAATAAAAGTATCTACAATTGGCCACAGCAGAAAAAATGAACTTGCATGAACCTGTATCATACGAAGGAGTACGGTCAAAATTTATCGAGATAGATTATGCAATGAACATATATTATCATGGCAAATTAGAACACTGATTATGTGAAAAGTTGCTGATTTTTTTGCTGAATAAATTATTGTTTGGTCAAGGTAATCTACACACCATTTATAGATTTCCATCGAGATGGATTCAGCTGTGTGTAACATTCATGCATGTAATATTAGATTACACGTAATCTAAACACACACACAACTGTTTAACATGGTAAAAAATATGAAACTCTTTTTTAAATATTTGCCTATCCAAGTCGAACTTTCCTATCTGCTTGTTTTGATAAGACCAAGCCGCGTCAACAACGGTGTCACAATCCACTAATCCCTTTTCCGTTCATTTCATATTAGCATAAGAATAATGTTCGTGTTTTGGCCCGGCCCCAGGACTTCAGGCTTATTGTTTTCGTTCCGCGAATGTGGACATATACGTACGCACGTCAATATAAACTCATGCCGAACGTAATGAACCGACGCAGCGGTTTTACTCATTCACCGCCAGTCACCGCGGCCGTAATTACGCATTTACCTTTTTATGAATGAGACAAGCTATGGATGAACGTCAGAGCGGAGCGTTTAGGCTGGCCGTACCGCAGACAGACACAAAACATTCACACGTACCGTACACCCAACTTTGATTGACCGGATGGCAACTGTACAACCAGGTGTGCGTGTGTACACAAATGTCAAAACAAAAATTTGATTTTCGGGAGACGTTGGCAATGACCTGTGTAAATAGTGCAAGTCTACTATCAATATTGGTGATATCGATCTTACAAGTCAATATTTGGGCGTGACAGTTTACGTAAAAATCAGAAAAATGCCCTAAAACTCGGTTTCTCCGCATTTGTCAATCGAAAATGGGTGGCTAAGTTCAGTTCTGGTAAATTCAAGCCATTCTACCTACCTGTCTATGTTGCTTCCTATCAAATCTACGTTTTCCTGACCTGTAGCTACTTCTACATGATTTCGTCTTTTACTTCTGTGATTCGAAGAACCTACAAACCGCAATACTCCGGCTAAACAGCACGAAACACACACAACCGACTGGCTTCCCACGCAATATTCAGTGTTCCAGCGAAATGACTGAAAGTCCCCGGAAGTGGCTTATATCACGTTGGAGGCGCTGTCTCAACTGGGAAGGGAGCTGCGTTGCCCTCCGCATAGCGCCATTGGTTTTCACGGATTATCAGGGAGAAAAGCTGCAACTGTATACTATACTGTTCCTCCCAACTATCACTCGCACGATAATTTACAGCCTAGAAAGTTTTTGTTTTGTTTTTGTTTTTTTTGTTTTTGTTTTTGTTTTTTTTGTTGTTGTTGTTGTTGTTGTTTGTTGTTGTTTTTTTGGGGGGGATAGGTGCCGCCCGAGTTGAAAACATCTAAGCTTACCCATGTATATTCCACAAATATGACCAAGGGATTTATTTTACAAAGTTTGGGAATTTTCACCTTTAGTCTGTTACATGTGAAGGTTTTCCTAAACTGTGGGACATTTTTTCTTTGTTATCAACCAATGTTTAGGGTTTTTCGGATTAAAACCGACCCATGTTTAAGGATTTTTTTCGTGAAAAAGTGATTCGGTCGGTAAATATATGGCGCATAATCAGGGCCAAAATTAGCACCCAAGGGAGCCGTCATTATTTACGGCCTGGGGGTCGGAGGAATGTGAGGGGAGTCACTCAAAAATTAAAAACTTTGACGGGGGTTGCTCAAAATGTAGAGAGGAAGAAGGGGGTTGCTCAATTTTTTGTGAAAAGTAAATTGAAACACCTCTCAGATTACACCATTACACACATCAATTTCTCAAAATTTTCGATGCGAAAGGGGGGACACTCCCCTCTCAAAATTTGATACGAGAGGAGGGACCCGCTCTCGAGCTCTAGATCTCCCCTGGAGTGTTCTAACAGTTTTACTTCATGAAAAAAAAAGAAATTGAAAACACCTCTCAGATTGTACCCGACTGCACCATTGTTCACATCAATTTTTCAAATTTTTCCACGCATAATAGAGGACAGCCCCTCTGACACTTCCCCCCCCCCTTAGCCTCTTGCGTGATCTCCCCAGTACTTTCAAATTTTGCCCAGTCAGATATCCTAGTGAAAACCCATTCATGATACCCATCCATATTAAACAATACATGATTGGAAACTGGTTATAGCGTGAGCTTTTATACTGTATTTTGTTGTCACTTTGAATTTTATTTTGTTGCTTTCACCTTTTCATATGAGATAACCGATGATAATCTAGCAGGGTACATCAGGATTTGAAAGGTCTTTACCATTGCTGTATTTATGTAAATTTTACAAATACATGTATCGGTATTAACTTTTCTAAGTGGGAGAGGGGTCAGTCAACATTTCTGAGTTTAGAGAGGGGTTACTCAAATTCATCATGGGTTGGAGGGGGAGTTACTCGAAATTTCGGAGTTTCTGGTGAAATTCCTCCGACCCCCAGGCCATAAATAATGACGGCTCCTAACATCATTCTGAGTGAAATGCACACATACCCGTACACCTTTTCTATGGGAGTAACCCCCCCCCCCCCCCCCCCGAAGTTTTTGTTCTGGTGTAGACTATATACTCCTAGTATATAGGACGGCCTGGCCGGGCATGCGCGACGGCCGGCCGCTTATGTCATACACAACTCATACACATACAGCGTTTTTATCGAGTTCTCCTCCTCATAAAGGAAGCGCAACCTGGATGAAATACGAACTCGGTTATGTGATATCAATATTTCATAATTACGATTTATTATTCATAATACATATGAAAAAAAAATATCATATTTTAGACAATTAATTTCCAGTTGGCCTGTGTAAAATATAGTGCTCGACGAGATTGCTGATATCGACTGAAAATGGACCAAATTTGTCTCCTTCGCGCATGTTGGCCTAGACCTACTTACAAATACAGACAGTTGACGTTCTGATCTTCCGATATGGCCTTTCAATGAATCGATAATAACAGCGTGACATTCCAGGATTTCGAAAGTCTCCACAAAAAATCGGAAGAATATTTATTTGTGCTTAAGATACATACCCCATGCGGATTCCGCTTTGTTGTGAACTTCTTTATCAAATGAGATGAAATTTGTATTGCATCCTAGAGAAACTGTTTCTAAAGATGTACAAATTACAAACACATAACCATTACGACAAAAAGCAGTTTGTATCACCTTGAGGATCAAAATATTGTAGTGCAAATTTAGATATAATTGAAACAGTTATTAACGAATTCATCTGATCAATAATTGTGAGTAACTACACAGTATCAGATTGTACTGTAGCCTGGAGTGAATGTGCTTCATGGAATTTCACTGATAGTAGATTTGTTGGCTTGATCTGAACAGATAAAGGAGTGCATTTAGGAAGAACCTGAAATGCTTTAACATTCGTCTTCCAGGGCCAGCAGCAATCACTAAAATTGTCAATGCCCATAACTGCAGCTTTCCTTGTCAGAGTAGTGGAATGTAATTTTGTCATAGAGTCGGAGTTTATCATGTATTTTACCATTTTACCTTTGTTCAGTGAATGAAAATGAAATATTCCAGCAATGGGGCAACGAAAACCCCTTGAGTGCTTGAAACACGGTTTGTGGAGTGTCTGTGCTTGAAAGAGACGTGGTCAGAACAGAAATGACATCCTGGCTTTTTTGTGTTACAAAGTTATATCTTTAATTTTTTCTGATAACAGCACATGTTATCAACACCGATCGAAAATGTGTGTCGTATACGTTTTCAGGTGAGGAAGACAAAAAGGCACAGATAGAATGTTTCCCAAATAGTTTTAATTTATTGTTTATTAAATTCTTACTTAATTGCTTACTTACTTAATTACTTATCTGCTTACTGATTTACTCAATGCCTTATTCAAAAGCTTTCTACGCACATTTATGGCAATTACAAAATAGTGACAGCGGAAGTAAATACGTGACTTCCATTTTTTTAATCTTCTCGCGTATAAATTTTAAATTAGGTTACGCAGCTAGGTTGGTTCCTATATTCGTCTACAAGGTTTGACGATTCCACAGATATGAATACAGATAAGAAATGAAACGACTGTTCGGATGTCCTTATAGCAAAAGCGTTGGCACAAGAAAACTAGAGTATCACACAAGCAAGAGAAACAACATAAAATTCAGTTTTTAGTTTTCTTGTGGTCTTATATTGATAAAAAATGGTGGATTTTCTACATTCCTAAAGAAACTCGAGTGTAAATATAGCCAAACCTTTATACCAGGTATTTTCTATTAGTTGGCCGAGCTGCAGTGTACTCGATAGGTTAATGATCGGGTTGCGATATAGCAGGCAAAGAAGTGTGTGTTTCTCCTGCAGTGTTTCTCCAAAGTGCTCAATAGAGGGCGGTTGTCATTATCAAACGGGTATTGGCAACCAATATTCAGACCAAACGAGCAAAATGAAGAAAGCTATGATATTCTAGATTTAGAAAATAATTATCTAAAAAAGTGTGGTATCAGAAACAAATCACTTTATCTTACATTGGTCGATAAAAATGGCATGAAGTAAAAGGTCAAATTGACCGAAAGCGGGCTGAGAACCTTACTTTCACCGACAATTATAAAGCTTCTTTATCCAGTCTTTTTTTTCAATTCAACAAGAATCGTAAGTAACTCATACTGAATAAAGATATTTCATAGAGAGATATAATCACAGGAAGCATGACCAAAACATTTAAGTGACCGAAAATGTCATGTGACCGAGAAACCCTGAAACACATCTCATTTGAATGTGTAGATGTACAAGAATTGGAAGAAATGTATTGCCTATTTTGTCAGAAAAAATACCGATAGCAATACCAATATCAAATCATTGGCAATGACAGGAATTGAAAATGGCAACAACATAATGAAATCAGATGGTGTCGAACATCTGCGAGCGCGGAACCGCGCAAAATCATTATGCTTATTTTTCCTGCGCGGACATCCTTAATAAATATGCGGCTAGATGATAATTTGAGGGAAACTTGAAAAAATTGACCATATGGACGAGGGGACTTGAACATTTTCTGAGGGTATTGAGGAGGGATGCAAAAGGATTTCAATCGCGGTTCTTGCGGCCAGGCTACCAGTTAAACTCGCACCTTTTCCAAGCCGCCGAGAACAAACTCGCCCGATTCCAACTCGCCCGAAATCAATTCGTACTTTTTCATGAGGACCTGGTCCTGACAAAATAATCGACTTTAAATAACGTCCGATCAGTTAAAAGGAAAGATTCACAACGCAAGATACTTGAAATCAACAGTAACAATCGGCCAAAATACACGTGAAGGACCGTGGCTAATGCATTTCTATTGCTCAGGTGATACACCGATACAGTGTATGACGGCTTTCGCTACTGCCTACAATATGTTGAATTTGTGACATATTTGAACTATTTTGTAATTTTCACATGGTAGAACATTGTTTTTTTCATTCAAGTGGAAGAAGATCAGTTTATTTAGCTGAAATGTGGTGAATATTGGCGAAAAAAGTCCCGCTTGTCAATAGCCAATTTGACGCTCCCAATTTTTGACAATCGCCTGTCAGCGGATAGCTGCGCGTGGCCCATAGCAGTGGTGTTCTCAGACGAGATTCCTGCCTTTTAGTTTACGGGCTTGTTTTGACTTTAACTATTTTAACATCACAGCTATGGACCCACAGCTAGTCAGTGAACACTCCGTAAATTTTACAACACAAGTTCAGTGTTGTCCCCATATTTAAAAGTAGCCAGGTAATTTAAGAAAGTAGACATGGAAGGCGAGGGAGTGAAGCGACCAAGCGGCGAGTGAGCGTAGCTAACGAGGGGGGGAGGGGAGGAGCGCGAGAGGGGTGTCCCCCTCTCGCAAGGCGAAAAGTGAAATTTTGGAGTGGAAATGGTGTTCTCTGGTGGCATCTGAGGTGACATTTGACTAATTACATCATCATTTCTTAGGAATTCTCAACCAAATCAAACCTAGAATATCGTTTTTGTCGGATGAAAAACGTTTTAAAGAATTTAAGCTTAGATTTTTATCCGACATCGATCTTTTGACGTGGTCCTTTAGCATACTCTATCGATGAACCTTATTATCTAAAAATGACACCCAATAAACACTGACATACCCTTAATTTTAACAGTCAGTGGTATACACACAGACACGTTTAGCGTATCAGTAGGTAGAAGAGGCTGTCAGAGAGAACAGTGTAAAACGAAACGGTCGGAAATACAACTGCCTGTTACTGTGCAATTAACGATCGGCAACACTCATGTCTGTGACTGTGGATTCTAGTACGTAAAAATAATCAATGAAAATAAAATATCCATTCAAATAAACGGTTGGTTCTTAAAAAAATTCAGTTCTAGCTCATTTTTTAAATCTAGAAAATGCGTCGGTATTGCTCTAAGAATAACTTGATTTGTTGAGAAGATTATCATACTCGTAGACTAGCGACGTTGGCAGCCAGCGCGGCGGCGCGGAAAAACTAGCTTGCCGGTCTCGTGAACTTCAAATCGTCGATCAAAATCACATCTTTTCGGTGCTTTTCTCTCACAAATATAGCAACATTGAAGTTTTTCATTCACAAACTAAATGTATTGTTGGAATTAAGTATACCTTTTGAACAGGCTTTCTTCGGCCCGGGGGAAAAATATTCCATCGGCAAGGTGAGTGGCCGACACCACATTAACATGATTAATGCAGTATCTTTTGACGCCATCGTTAAAGATGACCTAAGATGACCTTCATACTAATCAAGTTTTCAGTACTCAGCTTCGCAGTTATGGAATTGCCTTCCACGTAGTATAAGGAATATTGATTCCAATTACAATTCAAAAAAAAAAAGTTAAAACGACATTTGCAAGATTCTTATCTCTATCGTGTCAGGAGAGATTTCCTTTAATCTTTGATGTGATTTCAGAGGGTTTGAGTCCGTTTTACTTATCTTTTGGAAGTGCTTGTTTTACTTTTTGTTGTCGGATTTCTCACTTTGTATTTTTTTCCATTGTTTTGTTAGTCTTTTGTCAATTTTGGACCACAGTGGAAATAAGTCTTTAGATTTTTCTGTGTAATCCATGCACAATTTTGTTCATTTTGTATTGTTTTATGTATCATTTTGTGCAATATAATAAAATAAAATAAATAAATAAATCAAACCAATCACGCTGCTCGTAACACAGGCAACACCATAGGCGCGTCCATCAGCCAATCACACTATTTAACAAGTAAAAGATCGGGCTCAAAAAGCCACAAATGGGTGTATTTAGAAACTGTTTTACGTTTGTGTAATCCAGGTGGGGAAAGGGTCGCGAAACTGCTAATCGTACGTGTCCCGTCCAACAGCTAGCAGTAAGATCCCGAAATCAAGAAAGGTCTATAAAAATAATCTCATTACGTTAAAAGTAGCCGGGGAAAAATGCAAAACAGGCGGGTTATTTACCCGGCACCCGGCTTCTCTCAGGACAACACTGTTGCCGTATGGCAAGTCGCGAATGACAGAAAAATATGCGATTATGACTAGACTTGTAGAGTTTACTCGACATCGACAGTGCAAAGTGGTACTATCGTTATACAAAAACACGTCGCGGGTGAATGAAAGACAGGCCACAATGCCGCGCCGGTGTCTATATCATGGTGAATGGACAGTTTGACAGCCCCGCTCTTCCTGTATGAAATTGCCGGCCTATGCAAAAAATCTCCTGGCCGGATTCGGAATGCGGAGATCTGGTCAGTGAAACTACTTCCAACAAAATGTAACCCTCTCTCCTTCATAATTTTTGTACGTAAAGTCGTAAACATTGTATTTACGCGACATGACCTAATATGTTTTGAATGCTGCTTATTTACCCTGCATGACAGTGCCTGGTATAGCTGCAATAATTGTAGCCTTGGTTGGCTGTGGGGATTGGGCTTCTGTCGTGCGGCTCGCGCCTTGCCCCAACCAAGTTTGGGCAAGGCGCGAGCCGCATGACAGCCCCGACGTTCTCTTCCGTAGCCTTATCATAAACTACACTTATACAAACTACCCAGTAAACAGCACGCCTGTAGTTGGTACGAAATAGGAGAGACACAAGAGAAATTATTAAAATGATTTTATTTTTAAAAATTCACCGACCTGAACCAAGCCCATACAATTGTAGACTCTTTCATAAACGATTCCTTCTCCTCTTTGAGGGAAGATGGCCGCCATCAAATCCAAAGAAGGATATACAAAAAATAGAGCAACCAATTTAGAGAAAAAAATGCTGAAATGTCGTAACCCACGATAAAAGACGAATCACAAAAATGTAATCTTTACAGATGACCAAGGCAATATGGCGCGTAATCAAGGCCAATATTCTAACTCCCAATTTTCAACCATACAACTCGACATTCAACATTCAAACTCCCCATTTTCAACTATACAAAGCGACATTCAACATTCAAACTCCCCATTTTCAACTATACAAAGCGACATTCAACATTCAAACTCCCCATTTTCAACTATACAAAGCGACATTCAACATTCAAACTCCCCATTTTCAACTATACAAAGCGACATTCAACATTCAAACTCCCCATTTTCAACTATACAAAGCGACATTCAACATTCAAACTCCCCATTTTCAACTATACAACTCGACATTTTCAACTTTCGAACTCCCAATTTTCAACTTTCGAACTCCACACATTCAACTTTCGAACTCCACATTTTCAACTATGGAACTCAACATTTTGGATTCGTATTCCCCATTTTCAACTATCGAAGTCTAGGTCCCCCTAGACCACTAGCCAGCGAACACAAGCCAAAATTAGCATACATATAGTCAAATACGACTTTAAAAAATCGTCGGTGTCATTTTACATGAAACTACTTATCACTTTGTTAGGGAGTCCCAAACATATGGTGACCTCGCAGTTAATTTTGGACGACACCGGGTTCGTTAGTGACCACGTCAGTGGTAGTTTGTCTAGGCTGCTACTTGACCTTGACCAGCCCGACAGACGGGGAGATGTGTCACGTAGGTGTGAGAGTCTTGCTAGACTTTTGTCACAGTTAGGCCTAAGTGGCATTGGAATGTGTAGTGAGCGTATTGTCCAGCTGGTGCAAGCCGCTCAACGTGAAATACATGATGTTGAACATAGTGGTCACGGTGTAATAAGGGATGGACCATTAGATCTTAGGAGGGGGGGGGGTGGTCAAAAACAGAAAAAAAAAATTTTCAGAGCAGAAAGTTAGGAAAAAAAAATCTTCATACTAGTTTGCAAAATAAAAAAAAAATAAATAAGAAGACAAAGGCGTAAAAAAAAAATCTGCAAAAGTCTTTAAAATTTTGAATTTTTTTTAGATTTTACCGACAGGGAGCAACTTTCTGTATTTTTTAGTACATCCTCCAGGCACATTTTTAATTTTAATATATACATTTAGAGTAACTGTATCCCTTATACTGGAAGTTGTGATTATCTTATCTTTTCAGGACTTTTGTATTCTGATCACTTGAAAATTATGAAATTATAGAGCCTGTTTTCTACTTGTTTCCTGCGTACAAACCAAGCAGGTACACTAGGTAAAACATTGAAACTATGGTATGGTTGTCAAGACAGAAAGTTGTATTTGCCTTTTAAGATCAAGGTAAACAGATGCAGGCCACATCAGTTTCATTTTTTTCACAGCATTTTATTGCAATGATGAATGCAAGAATGGTTGAACAAGTAGAAACACGTCAATAATGATAAAACAACATATCAAGTCATTATGTATTATTTTGCTTTTAAAAAGGCATTTTCAATTCTTTTTTCTCAAAAAACAGCCTCAAAAAACAACAGCAACACATGTTTTAACATTCAACAATATACTACGTAGAATACCATCTATCCAACAAATCCCAACACAAAAACACACAAAAGGGTTGAACTTTGAAATTTTCTCGATAGCAAATACTAAATAAATCTGCATGAATAATCGTTTTTGTGTAGCAAATTTCAAAGAAATTGGACAAGCCCTTTGAGAATACAGATTTTTTGACCATGAATGGCATAAATTGCCCTTAAAAGACAAATATTGAAATTTCAACACATCTATACACATCCAATCAATTTGGACATGCTGCTACAGAGAAATAGATGTTTTGATCAAAAAGGGCAACAATTGCTCTAAAAACACAAATATGCAAATTTAACTATATTATTTAGCTTATTTTAGCTTCTCAGCTTGTCAAAATCAATTGTAAATCATGAGATATGCATGATGTTTTGTGGGGTGAATGTAGGCATTTCACCACGCAGTAGAAAGGGAAGCCAGGAAACCACAATAGTCAATTTTCTAAACTATAGGAAGCTAATGAGGAGCAAGAAGACCATGTTTCAGAGGAAGATGTGTAATCCGAAAAAAAATGTCCCCAAGTGCCACCAAATAACACCATTTTTATCTCTATTTTTCAAAAGCTCCAACAGCAGGGAGGGGGACACCCCTCCTGACCACCCCCCACAAAAATACTCCCCAAGTGCCACCAAATAACACCATTTTAATCTCTATTTTTCAAAAGCTCCAACGGCAGGAGGGGGACACCCCCTCCTGACCACCCCCCGCAAAAATACTCCCCAAGTGCCACCAAATAACACCATTTTAATCTCTATTTTTCAAAAGCTCCAACGGCAGGAGGGGGACACCCCCTCCTGACCACCCCCCGCAAAAATACTCCCCAAGTGCCACCAAATAACATCATTTTAATCTCTATTTTTCAAAAGCTCCAATAGCAGCAGGGGGACACCCCTCTCCTGACCTTCCCCCCCCCCCATGACCGTTTGCGTGGCCGCTTGTGGTGCTTGGCACCACATCTTTGCCCTCTTTATCTTCAGACAGCGACAAACTAAAAAAAATTATAAATCTGAAAATTTACTCTGAAAAAAAAAAATTGCACAGCTAATCTGAATTTGAAAAAAAAATTTCAGAAATTTACAAAAGTAAAAAAAAAATTTTCACAATTTCATTGTGACCACCCCCCTCCCAAGATCTAATGGTCCATCCCTAAAGGGAAAGTGGCTTCACTCATCAGCCATCTCGTCTTGTATGTGGTTTGGTGTGTTTAGTGTTAGCTCTGCATTGCACTGGGCTGTGTGTTACCGGCATTATACGGCCTCCCACTACATGTGGTTTGAGGCCGTATAACGCCGGTAACACACAGCCCTGCCTAGCCCTGCGTACGATGCTGTGTGTTCCGCTACAGCTAATCGCCACGCTCACCAGGCGATTAGCTGTAGCGGAACACACAGCATCGTACGCAGGGCTAAGCCCTGCCATGCAGGGCTAGTTTATGGTTTGAGTTGTGTTTTGGCTGTAATAGTGTGGAAATTAATAAGCGAGTTGTTAATTTTAAAATAAGCCATGGCGAGCCACGTATGCATGCTCTTGATTAGACGACATGATAGCGACCGAATTAGGCCTACGTGATGGCGGAGGTCGGCGGTAAATCTTGATAGCATCACAAGTGTTTCCAGTCCATATTTTTGGACCCTCTAGAACATCACATAGGAATAACTCTAAAACTCCGAAACGTCATGTGACGTATCAATGACGCGTTCTGACGTAGTATAGCCCAGAAGGAAAAACGTGGGTATTAAACTACAATGAAGCAAGTTAGGGATGCCTAGGGAGGATGCGAATCCTAAATGTTGAGTTCGAGAGTTGAAAATGTGGAGTTCGAAAGTTGAAAATGGGGAATAGCAATCCCAAATGTTGAGTTGTTGTTGTTGTTGTTGTTTCTTTATTCCTCCTCAACACATGAGAAGAGTTACATCAACACATTAAATTACAGAGGTAGTAAGGGAAAAAAGTTACTCAAAAAAAACCACTAAATTATATAAGTAAGCTTCTTACAGAAGGCAATACACGATACTAAGTTCAGTTCTCAAGGCACATTTGCACAAAGTCCAGCACAATTTCTTGAAGAGTTGCTTGTTCACCAGACTCCTGGTAGTGAATCATGTAAATACTATCTCCTAAAATATTTCCAATGAAGTCCAGGTCATTTAAGTTGAAAAGTGTTGCAGAAACAGTAATGCTCATTTTGTCGAAAAGACAGTTCCAAAAAAGTCTCTTGCTATTGTTGTATGACAACAGGAAGTTAACAGATGAGTCAAAACATCATCAACTGTATTTTGACACTTAAAACAGACTTCATTTCTAGGAAAAGTGAGAAGTTTCATAATACTGTAAACAATTTCTCGGCGTTCAGGAAAATTGCGTAAATATGTGTACAAGTGAAATGGAGCTAACTTAGTGTGCAATCGAGAGTAAACCAGCATATCATCTCTACTTTCCAATCTTTGTCTCCAGCAATTATTTTCATTCTCATGGATGGCATCATTCACAATTGTCTTCCAGATAGGTTTTGGCGGGAAATAGCCAGTAGCGCAAAATTCATCAAGAAAGCATGTCAGATTGTATTTTGAAATGATCTTAACAGTATCAGCAATAAATCCTAAAGATTTCTCTGTAGAAGACAGTTTGAATTCAAAAAGACGATGTAAAAAAATACATTTTCTTGTTGAAAAAAAATTACAGTTGCAAAGATTTCCAAAAAATAACAGTTTACATTTGTCAATATAGGCTTCAATTGAAATAAGACCTAAAGCACTTAAAGCGAAGTCAGTGGCAGTTCTGATGGGGAAACCCTGTATGATTTTAGCAGTATAACGCTGACTTTTCTCAAGCATAACTAGTTCATTTTTTGTGAGAGACCAAAGCTCACATCCATGAAAAGCAGCTGGAAGGCACACACGTTTCCAGACTTCACAGCTAAGAATTGGATTTAGACCATGCGGTCCAATACCCACACTGCGAAGCGAATTTATCAATCTCCTGGCTTTTTTGCAGGCAGATAATGTGCGATCTATCGAAGACAGTGTATTGGTAATTTGCATGCCAACAACGGTGATAGAGTCAACTTCTGTGACAGGAGAATTATGTAACAACAGATTGCGTTGGTGGTGGCGTTCTCGCTTTGTTTCCCCGAAAACTAAAAGTTTACTCTTTGATGGAGAAAGTTGCAGTCTCCAATTTGAACAATAAGCACAAACTATATCAAGTAATTTCTGGCACGTAGCGCGAGTTGGCGCTAAAATTGAAATATCATCCGCTAAGGAGGGCGAGCCTACAAACGAGGAGCCAATATAACAACCCACATTACTGTTTTCCAGTTCTTTGAAAAGGTCATTTACATAAAGTAGGAATAAAGAAGTGGAGAGAACACTTCCCTGACGCACACCTTGGAAAATAGGGTATTTGTGTGAAACATACATTCCCAAGGCAATTTGACATTCTTGGCCATAGAACATGGTTCGCAGAATCCTCCAAACTTTTGAGTTAAGACCACCAGAATACAATTTATGAAAAAGTCCGTTCCACCATACTGAATCGAATGCTTTATGAACATCTAAACTACACAGAAAAACTTTGCTGCGTCTTTCCACATGGTAGTAAATTGTTTCTAGTATGCAGAAAGCTGTCGTGATATTGCTTTGACCTGGTTGATATCCGGCTTGTAAAGGATGCGGAATTTGTTTTTCTGCAAGCCAGGGCTGTAAACGCTGTGAAATGCAAAGTTCAAAAGTTTCTGCAGTGAAGAAAGCAAAGAAATGCCTCTATAATTTGAAGCATCGAAACGATTTTTGTCACCACCCTTGAAAATTGGAACAAGGAAAGCTGTTTTGAACGAAAAGGGAACATATTCAACGGTGATGATTGAATTAAACAGGTGTAACAAAGAATTTACGAGTGAAGGCCCCCCGAAGATAATATGCTCATACGTTAAATTATCCGGGCCACCTGCCTTACCACGTTTTAGTTTCCCTATAGCACGCGTGATTTCATCAGCTGACAAGGGTTTACAAAAAATGGTGTCAGTATTACGTTGGCTGTCGTTCACCAATTTACGAATTTCGTTATCGATCTGGTATTTAAAACGAGCTGAGAATACTTCATCTTCAGACGGTTCGTAAAGTTGCTTGAAGTGGTGTGCGAAAGCATTTACAACACAGTTGGGATCAGAGATTCTCACGCCATTAACTTTCAGAACTGGGAAAGCGTCAGATTTGTTTTCTGCGAAGATTGATGCTACGCCAAAAGAGAGACTGATCAAGTTCTAAACAGTTTTCAATAAAGTCATACTTTTCCCTTTCAGCTTGGCGTTGTCGTTTTCTTAATTCTCTCCTAAATTGGCGTTTAGAATCCTTGTACTTGCGAAAGGATTCATGTTGTAGGCCACGAGGTCTCCCTGCTTGAATCCACTTATTTCTAAGCTCCCAAGCCAGTTTGTGAAATTGTTTGATATCCTTCCAATAGGGCTTTAAATAAGGTTTAAAACGAGAAGCTGGAATACATTGCTGTGCAGTATCGCGCATAACATTGACCAGTTTATCTGTGAAGCGATCAATGTCGGGGGGACAAGAAAGCATCTCTCCGTTAGCGACGTTAAGGGCAAGCCGATCTAAATTTTCAGAAAGCGACTTGGTATATGAATCTTTAATACGGTCAGGGTCGAGTTTCGACCATGCCAGACGTGTTTTATGCGAAATAAGTTCGATAGTTGAATGTTGAGTTGTAAGCTTATAGTTGAAAATGGGGAGTTTGAATGTTGAATGTCGCTTTGTATAGTTGAAAATGGGGAGTTTGAATGTTGAATGTCGCTTTGTATAGTTGAAAATGGGGAGTTTGAATGTTGAATGTCGCTTTGTATAGTTGAAAACGGGGAGTTTGAATGTTGAATGTCGCTTTGTATAGTTGAAAATGGGGAGTTTGAATGTTGAATGTCGCTTTGTATAGTTGAAAATGGGGAGTTTGAATGTTGAATATCGCTTTGTATAGTTGAAAATGGGGAGTTTGAATGTTGAATGTCGAGTTGTATAGTTGAAAATTGGGAGTTAGAATATTGGCCTTGATTACGCGCCATAAAGGCAAATCAATGTCAAATCACTATGAAGGCGCGACTTTGCACAATGTTTACATATCGGACATTTACTTTCTAGTACAGAAATTTGACTTGTGAATTAGAAACAAAATACACAACAATTATAAATGGCCTAATCATGTCATGGTAATGGATATCGATGTTGGTGACAAATTTCACCTTTTAACCCATCAAGGCACTTCAGCAATTTCGGATCTAACGCTTCGCTTCTCAATAATTTTGGTAGTACAGAAAGCTCTTACACAACATGATCAGGAACTATTTCATTCATCAGGGTTCTGCATGCAGTTCCTTTTGAAAATAGAAGGGAACACCAAGTTTACAGATATAGTATAGATAAATTTTGCATTTACTAGAACATTATTTGCTTGTTATATAATATAATCACGACTTCAACTGGACCGTAACCAAAAACGTTAATGACGAAATGAGAAGAAAACAAAATATGAAATAAATTATGCAACAGATAAACAAATAGTGGAACGCGTATTGTTGTTAATGTAAACGTAAAATGACGACATATCTCTTTTTGGAGGATGTGTGCCCTTGGAAAGGATCGTCTTGCCATGATCTCACGCGTGTGATCAAAGACAACAAAGCATGCACGTGACACGATATTCTTGATGGAGGAACTGTGGTGTAAACCATTGTCATACGGGCTCAGTCAGCGTCGGCTCCTTCAAGGCATGGATGTACAAAAATAGAATCTATATTTGTACACCCATGTTCAAGGGAAACCCAACACAGCACACCTGAACACCTCCGTGGAAGTACGGGGCGCTCACAGGTTTTCATCACACAGTAGTCGAGTAAACACTATATTGTAAAGAGACCTCTGTGTGTCGATCGCCCTCGCAAACACTCGCTCAGCATCTCTCTTCAGGTGCCCATGTACACACGTTTAGGGGGCTGGAGGAATTCGGGGGGGGGGGGGTTCGAAAATTTTTGGGGTAGTAGAGGGGGGACTTGAAAATTTTGCTCTGCCTGTAGGGGTGACTTGAAAATTTTTCGGTTCCCTTTTGTGTTTTAGATTTTCCAATTCCAAGTTTTTGTAGGTAATTCAATGAAATGTGAATACCATTTTTACATTCTCGCGAGCCAGAGCAATAATTTCCGCTCCGCTGATCTACGCAAAAATCAAAATCAAAAATCTTAACGGGTAGCGCTGAGCTGTTGCTGTAAAGAGGCGCGCGGTTTACGACGATGCATTTTTATGTCATCAAAATGTTGTAATGTTAGTAATAATTTAACAGAATCTAGAACCATTTTGTCACATTTCATGACTTTTATCTCGAAAAAATCTAAACGTGATTTGTCATAAAAAACCAAACTTGAGCCTAGTAACTGTGGGCAGAAGCTGCAACTGTTGATGATTTTTGCAATATTTCCATGTAATATATGCAGTTTCTTGCTGTCTCCATACAGCATGCTCAAACACACAATCTACAGCATGCTCAAACACACAATATTCAGTTTGTCGACAAAGCCTGTATAAATAAATATGTATTAGGTGATAATTTAATGAGAGTCAAGACTGACAGTCAGTTGTCAGTGATACAAATGCATGGTACACATACACAGGCTGTGATAGCAAGCTGAATACTCATCAGTTCAACATGCTGTAGGGAGTAGAACAAGAACACAGTTGTATAAACTGAACAAAAATATTGTCAAAATTATACATGGTAGTTGAAGAAGAGTTTGGGTCAAATGACGCTCATGACGGTGAAACATATACTTGTACCCAAGACAAGGCCAGAGAGCAACACATGAAAGACCAGGAGACTTGAAAAGTTATTAGGGATTTTTGAATTCTGGCATATGAGAATAATCAAATATTAAAGAAAAAAGATGGGGTCACCAAGCTCGTTTTCTAAATTGTCAAATTCTCGTCATAAAATTATACAAAAGTAAAATGTTGAACAGTAAAGACTAGGCCTAAATGAAAGAATATGTGACTAAATGGAATTATTTATTTTTTAACCAAATTTGCAATTATTACACTAAACGGACATTTATTTGATGGAATATTGTAACTTTCCAGTATTGTCAATTATGAGTAGCATCTAATTCATATAAGCTTATGTCTTATACTTTTGAAACAAATTTTGGTAGGTCACTGTGCTCAGTTTTTTACAATATGGTAATTAGCCGAATTCACAATTTGCCTACTCTCTCATGATTGTCATTTATAGCACTTTGTAAAGTCATATTCCTAAGGCAAGTTCTTAAATTGATTCATTTTTAAACGCATCAGTGAACTTTTTGGATTTATCAATCTAAGCCAACTTGAGTTAATCCAATTCTGGCTAGATCAATTGCTCCTGCCGAAGAGAACACACATTTGTTCTCTTCGGCAGGAGCAATTGATCTAGCCAGAATTGGATTAACTCAAGTTGGCTTAGATTGATAAATCCAAAAAGTTCACTGATGCGTTTAAAAATGAATCAATTTAAGAACTTGCCTTAGGAATATGACTTTACAAAGTGCTAATAACAGGTGGTTTTGAACACCTGTGAGCGGAACGGCGCATACGTTTTTGATTTTTTCTGCGTACACATCCTTTACAAATATGTGGGCTTGTGATAGGGGGGGGACTTGGAAAATTTTTGATCATATTGAGGGGGCATTTGAAATATTTTTATGGTATTGAGGGGGGATTTGAAAAAAAATAAGATTTCAATCGCGATTCCTCCAGGCCCCCCCCCCCCAAATCGTTATTTGTGAATGCAGCCTTACACTTGTATGTTCATCACACACATTCTCTTCAAAAGTACACATAGAATGTGTTGATAAGGCAGACATTAAAGTTGCCGACTGATTTAACTACTGGTTAGAAAAGCATGAGAGTCTCTGCAGTTTTACGTCTCAAATACGCACTATGGATCTCGAAAAAAGGGAACTTGGGGACCAAGCTTTGATACATCAGGCTAGACACACGCTGCGGTGCGAATAATGAAATTTAGATTCCTTATCCGCACCGCTGCGGTGCGAATAAGAAATTCTTTATCTGCACCGCTGCGAATAAGAAATTCCTTGTGCGAATAAGAAATTCCATTCGCACCGCTGCGATCATGACTTTCATAACAAGGGTGGGAAATTAGTCGATTGACGCGTAGATCCAGTGGCATGATTGGTTGAAGTACGTTCTGAATACTAATTTATGTAGATTTTTTATGCAAATAAGCAACTCCTAATATGGTTGATCGATCAGACTGCGGCTTCGGTTTCATCTTTGAATACTATCGCACTGATGATGACTAACACGGGAGATACTGAGAGTCGTAGCCAAAAAGCAGAAAACTACAATGTTTCTGCATATATTCCCACATATCCCGACCAAATAAATTCCAAGCCGTGCAAATTATTCACTGTATCAAATAATGTTATTGATTGTAAACATGATGTCGAGGATGCATAGATGCCACATTAAGATTGGAATATTAAAAATTACACGTGACATGTAATCGTTTGAAAGAGGAAATGAGCCCCGCGTGCGAGAGCAGAGATGCGCTGTATGTCATCCCAGACAGAGATACTCAACTCATTTGCATTGTTATAATTGTCATAATTTACAGTAATACTTTAAAACATTTCTCAGTAGTAAATGCAAGTATGTCATTATTAACAGATTGATTTTCTGTTGTTTGAATTTGGAAGACAAGATGATTCCTTTAAAGGCCCATGAGCTGCTACTCTGCGAAATTTGTCCAGCCTCAACGTACCTCCTATTTCCTCAGATATTCGTTGCAATCTACAAATTGAACGATATAATCATTAACTATGCCTCAACAACGTTTGCTTGTGGCAGAATAGGCAAGAAATTGAACAGATTTTTGTTCATTTTAAATTTCCCGCCATTTTCAAAATGTTACCATGTTATGTGAAACTCTGATAATTTTTTTGTCGATGTGGAGTGACCTCTTTCCCGTCCTTTCAGTGGGTTGCATCATGT
The DNA here is from genome assembly GCF_041260155.1 of Ptychodera flava. NCBI lineage: Eukaryota > Metazoa > Hemichordata > Enteropneusta > Ptychoderidae > Ptychodera > Ptychodera flava. The sequence continues at coordinate 37,740,458 of NC_091946.1, read as the reverse complement.
TGTATTTGTAAAGATTCAAATTTGTACATGCACCATTTACACTGTTTATCATGTAGTTGTATTGAGGCGGCCATATTTTTGTGCGGCACCCGTTTACTTTTTGTCTTACTGAAACCTCCCCATGCTGTCTAGTCCCACTCAATGGATAATTACACTTGAGTAAACATCTCTGAATAGGAACATTTCTATGAAATAATTTTAATCTAAATACAAAATCATGAAAATAATGCCAAAAGTTACAGCTCATGTGCCTTTAAAGTACATTTCTAATTCTACAAAATCATTTAGTTGGCTGTCTAACCTGATGTTGGGTTTATTGTAGTTGCATTGCCACGATCCCCTGAAACTATTATTACCATGTCCGTGTAAATAGTAATGTCGAAATACAGACTTGTCAAAATAAATTTCGCGTCAAAGCACAAAAATAGTAATGAGATACTGTTAGAAAATGTATAATACGGCGCAACAAGAATCAAACCACATTGTGAGTAAATAAGTGAAAAAGCAAGATTAATATTACCCCGCATTGTCAACGGGCTATCTTTAATAGCAGATATATTGCTATGTTCAACCACGCACTCACTCGGACATCGACCGCCTCGCTTGCAAGAATTCTCCGTCCCACAGGGAGTACAGGCAAATATATGAACAGCGCGCGCATCATTCATAAAGTGGCAAGCAAGTGGAACGAAGCGGCGGCTGCAACCTACCCGTCAAAGGAACCTCTCTATTTACCGTCGTCGAACGGTGCACGTAACACTTGAGTGGATTAACCTGAGGGAGAAATCTGATTTTGATAAGCTGCTTCTGTGTCTTAGCCAGTGGAAGGTCAATGTTGAGGATGATATACACAAACGCGTCGACTGAAATGTGTGTCAGCTAAGTATTACGGCCATATTGAGTGTGTGTAAACTTTGTGTCTGAGCTGTAGTAAAGTGCTTCAGCGTGTAGTAAGTAAAACTTTACTCTATAAAAGCGTACTCTAAACCGCCTATTGAAATGGCAGCATCGAAAATTGCGAGAGGTAAATCTGCCAAGAGGTCTCAAAATAAGACAAAGGAATTACCACCGCCGGAACCGGCCGTAGAAGACGGTGAACGGGAATACAAGTTGGCCGATTTGGATATTCGCTCAACGATAGGTAAGCTCAGACAATTATCTGACTGTGTTGGTTTTCGGGGCAGTGGGGTCAACTGCGGTCAGGTCGCATGGCTGAGTTTCCCTGTTCGCGCTTAGGTATGCAGCTGCAGTTTCGAGTCAATTCAAATTGTCTCGTAGATGTAATCGACGTTCACTAGCCAACGTGAAGCCGCCAGAAGATCTTCAGTTCATCACAATTCCACGGATATAAAGTTACCTAATTTCGCATCGATGCCGACCGTCACCGCTGCAACCAGTTCAGAACTTTTAATATAGTGTCTTGATGAAGTGTATCTTCAGTTTATAACAATGATCTGCAAATGTGAAGAAGAAATTTAAGTACAAAATTTTGTCAATGGATAATTAAATCGCCCACTGAAAATGCCAGCCTTGGAAATGAAACTTGTAGTTTTTCCCACTCGCGATCATTCACAGAGAGCGCCGACCGACCGCTTTGTGTTTGAGCGATAAAATGTGAAGTCAGGGTCCTCTTTTTTTGTTAAGTCGATTAGCGATGTTTGGTCGCTGCCCTCTCAGCTCTCTCCCTCAAGAAATAATGGATTCGATAAAAGCCAACCGCGCTTTAACAATGCGCACTCTGTTCGTAAATAAGGCTATTCGAAGGCGTTTAAATAGATGAACTTGTGGACAAATGTAATTGTCCTGGGCGCAATTTACATTCGATTATTGTTCGTTCGCGGCTGGGTACCACACCAGACGCGGTAAGTAGCCGTTGGCTATCATTTCAGAATATGTTTATCCTTCATAATCGTGCTGAGTACGAGTGAGATTGTCGACAACGAACGAACTTGAAAGTTTTGAAATGGATATTCCATGAAGTCGAGACTTCTCAACGTTGTCAGCAAAGAGTCAGGCAAGCCCCGTTATCAACGCAAGGCATGAACTGTTACACACAATTTTCGGAAAGAAAAACGAACTTTTATCATGGCCATGGGCGCCGGGCGGAGGTCATCTCAGGTTTCACCATGCATACATCCCCTAACGTGTAAATGTAGAGTTCAAAAGGTCACTGAAACAACAAGAAGCCCGTGGGCTGTTTATGTGACGCTCCAGTGAAGCCCCCGTTATTTAAAAAACCCAACGAACGGGTAACGTCAGTAATCGTTCACAGTAACTTGTTATTTTGGGTTATTTTGGACTTCCGTTCCGTTCAAATAGCTGTCATGTCAGATTGGCAGTTTGATATACAACGCACAGCCATGTACCTTTCAGTAAGCAAAAATCAATAAATAAATAGATAAATAAATAAATAATATAATAGTGATAAAAATGAAAAAATATCTAAATATATAGATAAAAATAAGTTTTCCTGTAACCCTGAATAAACACAACATGTATATTTCTGTCATTTGTTTGTCATTTTATAGAGCTTTACTTGCTAATAGCTGGGTTTAAGAACATTGCTAAATTTTCAAGTTGTGCGTGTAATTTTTTGCCGTCAGTTTACTACAAACCGGAACAGACAGGTGCTATGGGACTTACACATACCACCTTAAAGTTCTGTACAAACATTTTGATTTATGCAGAATAGTATTGTTGACCAATTTGAACATGCATTTATCTACTTGTAAGAAGTTATTGACAGTGATCAGTAAATCAGATACGACAGAGATGCCAATCTTTCTGGAGGTTAAGTTCTACATCGTGAATTAAATGGGTAATTTGAAATTTGTTGATGTGTTTTCCTCAGTGCTCGTTTGGTTTGGATATGGGCACAGCAAAGCTATAAGATGAAATAACATGTATGCACAAATAGAAGAGAATACTAAAAGTAATTTTTGATTGCGGAATTAATAAAGTTTTGTGAAAATTCTCCTCACCAGAGTAGTACAAAGTTATAGTTTTGACCAATGGGTCTTGAAATTCCGGAAAAACAAATGTTTTGCTGCCCTGCAGTACACTGAAAGAAAAAAAAGCCGCAGCTTAGCTTGTTAAAGAAAGTTCATACATATCATCCTTCACATAAATCTAATTTTCCATCCTTTATAGAATAAATTTGACTCCTGTAACTAAAGCTCAGTGTGTTGTTGATCGTACATACCTTCACATGATACTCAGTGAGACACAAATATAATCCCATGGAATTAATACTCACATACCAGATTGAATTGCAAAATATGTAATTTCCACTTTGGTGAAGATATTTACTCTTGTAATTAGACCTATCATCATTATGTAAATAAGGAAAGCTAAATTGCAAATATAGAATACTCCATATAGAATGCTTTTTTCTTCCCGCTGTCCTACTTCATTTTGGTATCCAAGGAATGTTTATATTTAAAAAGGTCGACGTCGGCAATTACCGAAAATCTAAGTGTTCAGTGGAACAATTGCATTACAGATCATAGTTCTTACCAACTTGAGTGAAATAAAACTTTCAAATTTGAAGCAAATGTTTTGGATATTGAATTTGTTGATATGGTGTTTTACAGTTTCAAACAATGTTCAATGATAATTTGACAATGATTGAAATTTTAGCCGAACACAGTGAATAAAGTTAAAAAGTTGAGAAGTGTAGCTTGGTGAAGGATCTATGTTATCTTCTGTCTTATAATTATTCTTACTTTGGTGCTATGATTTTGCTATGATTTCAAGCCTCCAGATATTGCCTGTGACATTTCTGAAGAGATTTTAAATTTGACATGTTCAAGGGTGTTTGTTGGCAAATATCTTCTCCAGTGAACGTTAAAAGCTGAAAACCTGTATGCTGAAGCAAGTACAAGGCTCTGTTTCTATCTGTGGCTGTGGTGACCTTTGCGCCTTGACCTTTGAACTTATTCAGAATAACCCCAAAATCTCCAGAGGATCATAAGTGCAGGAAAGTGTCCTGTAGATAATTACAAAGGTTTAATATCGTAATTGGATTACTAATTGGCATCAATTAACAGAGGTGATTAATCAATTAATTAGGTAAACTTTGGATTGTTGAATGACCATTTCAGCTTCTATTTTGGATTCGGAGTTGATAAATGATTTGACCCACTGATAACAGATCTGATTAAGTGTGCTTGGTGAAGAGAAACCATATGGCTCACTGTGTCAGGGTTGAGATTTGTTAGAGCAAAATAACATCACTTCTGTGTTGCTATGGTACAACAAATTTTGTCAGCTATTTAAGTCCAGAGCAGTCATATGTAATTCCGTTAGTGTGATCACAGACCCTCCACCCACAGACGGTGGTTTGATTGAGCCATTAATTGGCTGCAATTGACCTTGGTTTGGATTAGCCCTAATCCATGATTTAGACCCGGACCTATCCCTGGACCCATCTGCGGAATGTGGAGCGGGCTGTTTTTTACACTCGGACACTTACCCTTCCCACCACTGCCATGGCCCAATCAAACTGAGCATCTGAGCGTGCCACATTGTGATTCAAACGAACTATTGTTAATGATGATCAGCGGTCGTGCCAATAGTTCTGTGTAGTTACACTACCAGAAGATACTTTTTGTTTTTTTATTAGATTCTTATTTGTAATCATTGATTCACCAGTTTCCCACTGGTTTTTAGAGTTGCAGCTGGCGCATCATATTGTGGCACACTCACCAATTTTTTTCTATGTATGGCTGTGGTAAGAAGGGCATGAAGACTTAGTGTAAAAACAATCCACCCCACACTCCGTCAGACTTAGTGAGTGTAAAAACAATCCACCCCACACTCCGTCAGACTTAGTGAGTGTAAAAACAACCCACCCCACACTCTGTCAGACTTAGTGAGTGTAAAAACAATCCACCCCACACTCCGTCAGACTTAGTGAGTGTAAAAACAACCCACCCCACATGCTGTCAAAGGATCCAGGGCTAGGTTTGGGTCATCTAAATCCTCATCTATGCACTCGCTGAATCTATATTTCGTCCAGTACATTATTTTGAGGGTAAAGTGTCACAAAAACTGATTATTAATGTAATGTTTGGTTCTGCTGTGTTGTTCTGTGTATTGTACACCACTGATGAAGTGTGTATTTGGCCAGAAGTGCTGCTAATTGAACCAATTTTAATATACTACAACAGACAAGGCCCACCTTTTGGACTTGTAACTCTGTTGCTCAGTTTATGTTATATTGTCACAATATAAAATTTGTGTGTGTATTAATTTAAATGTATTCCCTCATGGGAATTTTGCATTCCTATAAAATCACTTGATTTGATTCAGTCAACTACACTGTTGAAGTTCCTCATGAGGAAATAAATATTACAACCATTTTCAGTATTAGACAGCAAAGCCACTGCAGTGAACTGCAATAAAACTGCTCACACTAATTAGTTTCAGCTGTAGCCAGCTGGCAAAGTCAATAACATTGTATCTGTATGTCCCATGCAGACAGTTTGTCTGGGAATGTTGAAATATTCAAGATTTGTACATGAACCAATGCATGGTAATGTTACATTGTATCTTAATCTGGAACACACGGTGCCAATCGTAAACTCTCATTTACAACTCCAGCCCCAGACAGAGCTAGTTTTGCCATTGTACAAGCAGAATTATTGTCTACACATCAAGTAGTCTTGATCAACACTAAAGTGGCCACAGCTACAGCTGAATCTAATTAGTGTGAGCAGTTTTATTGCAGTTCACTGCAGTAGCTTCGCTGTCTAATACTGAAAATGGTTGTATTATCAGTATTGTCAAGCATTATCTTGCATAATATTTGTTTTTGATTATCAGTCCATGTGCCTGAATTATTGATTAATCACAGTAGCTGTTAGCCTCTGTAGTTGCATTACCTATCGTATTAGCTGTATGGTCAGTCATATGCAACCAAAGCTGTAGGCGTGGACCTGGTTACATGCATTTCACCGCAAAGATGAGATTCAGATAAGCGACTGCAGAGAAAGGTGATGGAACGAGAAAGATTACAAATGGTGGAGCTTGTAGAATAACACCAATTTAGACAGATACATGTCAGCTGTATACCATACAATGTAACATGTGCATGATACATCTCATGTAGGGCAATTGAAGCAGTTGTTCATTCTGTCATTGATATCCAAAGCTGTCATTCAGTCACTAATGATCAGTCAAGTACATGTTCATCGACGCATTCTTGACGTGCTAGCTGTGTCCGTTCAATCATTCCACAGGCAATGTAACACTACTTGCCTGTCACATTCTCAGCCGGCCAGCTGGAGTGATGTACAGTACAGGGTTGACCAGATTGTGGATATAAACAACAGTTAAACAACATGTAGACATGGTAAACAAAACAGACAATTCACAAATCTACTCCCCTTTCGTAAACTTTAGCAAAACAATGAAAAAAACAAAGTAAATCAGCGGACAGTAATAAAAACCAAACTAAATCAAATCATAAACTACACAGCCGTCATAAATAGATATGACCTCGGAGTAATTCTAAGGATTGCCGCATTGTATAATCCTGTTGAAATCTTTCATCTCTCTTATCATCCGGAATGGATGATACTGTCATCTCTGCTACGGTGGGACTGAGAGCCTTGAGGAAGGCAGGCAGGCAGACAGCTGTCATGTATCTACAATGTATATCTATTAACGTGGCATATAGACTACCACCAATGTATTTCATTCAGCAAAGCAGTGTATATGCTATGTACTACTAAGTTGATAATAATCCCCATGCTTAGCCTTTACTGTCAGGAATGAATGGTGTCAATACTGGTGTCATATTATTTAAATCCGAGTATCATCCATTGCATGGCTTACCAGTGTTGTGAGAATGCTGTTAAGTCTCAGAATCTGCCTAGAGTTCCTTGGCCTTTGTTCCAAAACACAGCACTACGTTTTTCCAGCAAAATCCATGAAACAGGGAGGAGATTCTCTGCAGGGAAGATAAGTATCTGTAAACCTAAAGGGTCTAAAATGAAAGGGGAAAGAGGAAGGCTAAGCTAAAAACAATTCCAGCTGGTACAGGGTATGTCAAAGAGATCTATGCAATGAAGATACACAATTTTTTTTTGTGTTTTACATTTTCCTTAGCCTTTCCGCAGAATGTTTAAATGCAAAGTAATATATCAAGCCTTGCAAATATTATACTGTGTACGATATATGCTATGTTATTGTTGACGTGTGAATTCTAATTGTGACTAAAATTCAAAAGTCAACAATAACATTCATTGCACATGATAGGTACATACAGACTGTATTTTAATGAGTTTACAACAAGTAAATAACTAACTCAAGTGAAAACTATAACTACAAGTAACTCGTTGCATCTTAACTTAATTTTGGAAATACAGTAGAACATGAAATTGTAATTTACGGATGCAACAGAGACATTGCAAAGTAGATAAAAGTTACAGCTGTGTATCTGTTCTGAAGTGTGAAGATTTCAGCCATCTTCATTCCTACTGGTCTCCCTCTGGCCATACAGACAAATAGAGTGATAGAACAGTCAGTGACCCTACGATTGTATTCAGATAAACTCTCCAATCTCTGAAAAATCTGCGTTAAAAAAGGTCAAAAGATCGACTGGTAGATTGATAGGTGCTGACGGATGTTATCGTTGTATCCAGGCAACCGAAACAAGGAAACTGGATTATTGCCAGACTGTGTTCACTTCTGTACTAGAATGTCAGAGTATCCTGTAAATACACGGGTGTATTTTCAAAAATGCTTTTGGTCATTAAATAAAGGAATTTACTTCTCAATTTTTTTTCATATCTTTTTATTTTGCTTGTTCACAACCAAAAGAAACAGAAAATAGTTGTAAGTTCACTTGTTATTTTAAAAACTGCAAAATATTTTAAGTGGGAATATAGGTCAGGTTTTCTGAAACACACACTATTTTTAATATAATAGCCCAAAGTACAGGCAATAGTCAAATCCAGCCTTTTATCCTTTGAATTTATTGACAAGACTTGACAGTTCATCTATTTTATCAGTTCCTGGGGAGTCTTTACTACACTTGTGACCAGATGTTGTCCTCTTATGTCTATATATAAATCCTCACCCAAAGTGAGAAAATTGCTCTTCACATCTCGCTATCAAGATGCAATATTACTTTGCTGATTTAGGTTGACAAGTCAAGTAGTGGTTCAAGGGTAGATTATTGAACTCTTTTATGAAATGTTCTTGTGTGATGAATAATCTGAGTCTCACAAAGTATGTTAAGGGGAGAGTACTTCTGATTTTTTATGTTTTTTCATTGTTATTATTATTACTATTTTGTTTGTCAAGTGCAAGTTCTTGTTGTATTTGAAAAGCATGTTGAAATATCCACTATTTAGCTTTTCAACATTGAACATCTACATATGAAAAGTGCAATGTTATTGTTTACATTTGAATTCTAATTTCTAGTCTGGATCAGAGATCATACGACAACAATAACAATGCAGTGACACATGTACAGGCTTGAGTTGACAAAGCTGTATACTGTGTATCTCAACATGCTTTGGGGAGTAGAACAAGAAGTTACGGTTGGCTTTCAAAACAAGAAGTGGAAAAAATCATCAAAAGTTAGCGTTACTGGCATTTTAACAAAGTATTTCCCATGCGGACAAAATGCATTATTTATGATATGCAGTGTACTCCGTGACAGCTGAACTCTAGTCTAGACTAGATTCAGTTGTCAACTATAACATTAGGGTTGGCATATATATAATTGCTTTGTTGACAAGTTTTTTAAAAAGCATTTCAATATACTTTAGAACAAGAAACTGCATTTTACAAATGTAACAAAAATTTGGAAAATACATAAAAAGTTGCAACAAATTGCACTTTCAAGTCCAGTCGTGTTGTGGATCTAGTCAATTGTATCTCTTCAAAATTTTTGAAGTTAGGAGAGATGGCAATCACATGATGCATGCTTGTAAAAATTATGGACAGGCAAATATGCTTTGAAATTATCTTGAATTTGGTCGTACGTAAAGTAAAACTATAGTGAAGATATTTGTTAACATTTACAATAAATGGTGTATTTCTATTAATGACTGTCAGAGTGAAGAATGAAAGAAATACTGGTGCCAGGAAAGGGTCAATTTTTTTTGTTAATAACTCTTAATGATATAAAATCATTTGTTAACTGATATGGTGTTTGTTTTCAATAATAATAGCCAGTCAGCTTGGAGCTAATAAAATCTTTACAGACGGCCTTAGGGACCGTCTCAGATTGTCGCAGAAGTTCAAAAAGCGAAATTTATTCATTTAGGGGGGGGGAGGGGGTTTGACCTCCATTCAATTAATGAACTTCACTTTCGCACTTTTATTTTGTGATCACAAGTTTTCGTGTGTTTATTTTAATTAAAGAAAAACTGCACACTCGTGCCAACAAATTTGTAACTCAGTTTCCCTCTAGTTTGTGCCCAAAACACAATTTACTGATAGGAACATTGTATCCATTCATTCATCAAATTATACTAAGACAAAAAGTATCATTTTTTAAAAAATGTGCTGTTTATAAGCGTCTGCTCTAACCACTAGATGTCTTTATTCTCACTTGTTATGCACCTGGTCATAGTCGTTTTAATATGATTGAACATGCCTGGGCCCCCTTGTCAAAGTTTTTTGCTTATTTACCGCCCCTACCAAGTACAAATTCCGTGTTCACAAAGACAAAGAACAGCACAAGAGATGCAAAAAGGGAAAGTAAAATAAAATGAAACTTTTATGCGGTAAAATGCCCTGTTAGTACTAAAATCTGATCGATTACTTTGATTGTAATGTGGCAAGGGGAATACGTCTTTAGTAGCTATAGCAAAATGCAACATTCATTTGTACTCTCAGGCAGACATGAACATTTCGCACTTTTGAAGTTTCGTTTAGGGAGAGGGGGTTTTGATCTAAACGAAGAAATTTCGTTTCTTGAACTTCTGCGACAATCTGAGACGGTCCCTTAGTCTTTTAAATGTTTGTTTTATCCTTTGTCAGCATATTTCCTGTATCATGCAACTGTGAAAAATGTTTGTTGCTAATCTGATATTTTGAAGCTAGCATAAAGAGCATACCATAGGATAGGACAGAATTGTTGTCTGAAAGATGAAGTGACTGTCTGGTATTCCACTGAAGTTTCATCAATGTTATTGTGGTTGTCCATTGTTGATGTCACCACGGTAGTTTCTGCATAGTGTCACCACATAGTACATGTATACATGCAGAAAAGTGTAAAATGTTGACTGTTATTTTAATAAAGTTATTCATTTTTGGGCAAAAAAAATTATTATGGTGAACTTCAAACTGGGAAAATTGTGCAAAACTAAAAGAAAAGAGTTTATGAACTTAAATCATTGCTATGCAAAATGAAATTGTAAGTTGGAAGTGATTCCTGGATAGAACTTAGCATAGGCCAGGAAACTGAACTCTCCTTGTGACACTGACAGAAAATAAGAAACAAAACTTGAATGGACTTAATCTACATTTGTCAAGAGAATAAATCTCTCAAAGGCAGTGCTTTAAACACTGTACACCTCTCTAGCTTTGCATCAAAGAATACGACAACACCTTTGGAAACTTTGACAGGGAGTGCAGCCACAACATTTCATAAATAGTTTCATTGCTTCTTGGTTTTAGGACTACTGTGTACCGGTATTGTACTATACCTGTTGAAGCATGGCCAAATGTCAACTGTTTTAATTAAGTACTGTATGGTTTATGAACATTCTGAATAAGGGCGTTACTCTAGACTGAAATCAATACTTAGTCAATTCGATTGCTACTTAAATCTACATGTATATAAGACAGTGTTGAAACGCAAATACTTCTTAGCTCTGCTGTCAGAAATACAGACCTTGCGAGTTGTCCTCTGTCAATAATTTTCTTGCTTTTGGTCAAAACATCGTATTTTCTTACACCACTGGTCTTTAACACCATTTAAAATTCAATATGAAGCTTCTTCAGGGTGCCTTCTTAAAGCTTTGTATAATGTTCAAAATAGCAAATTCAAAACATATATTATTGAGAATAAAAGAACAGCCATTTCAGTTGCCGTTGAATTTGCTTTTCACGTACTGTTTGGAGATTCAATATGTTGTTTTCAATTCAGCAAACCAGCTAGGTAACTTGTTTTCAAAATATTGCAGGATTTTTAAATACATAATCAAAAATTTAGAAGTAGCATTTCCAAAGAGAACTGCTCATTGAACTTCCACAAGAAAGTAATTACCGGTATGACACAGATATAGTCCGTGGGCTGGAGGGGCCCACCGTGCACCCCCCCCATAAACCTACTACATGGGTATTTTTTTGTTCTTTGGGATCTGCTGAACTAGAAAAAAGATGTTAACATTGGATATTTTGGGATGCACTACCCGTCTGCACTGGTTTTTGATTTGTATGTACCGCAAAAAATGGCGAAAAATGGGTAGGGGTAGGGGGTACTATATCCTCCCCTAAATCGAGTAAACTAGCATGAAATAGCACAAACCTTACATTTTTGGAAAGCTCAGATACTGCTCTTTCTGAGGAATACCAACTTTAGCAAAATTAATTTGTGTACATAGAATAGGACGACTTTAAAATGAATTTTTTGACAAATTTGAAATTTTTTACCCAAAATACCATGTAACAATTGTGATTTACTTTTTATTAAGCAAAATTTTCACAACTTTTTGTGTTTAAATTATTCATTCCGATATATTAAACAAGAAAAAAAGTGTTAACATCAGATATTTAACTATACACTACTTCTCTGGCGTCAATTTTGAATTGCGTGTATCTGTATGGGGTGTGCAAAAGCTAGGGGTAGGGGTACAACATTCTTTCCTTGATGAAGTAAACTGCCTTGAAATGCCATATACCTTATAGTTTTGGAAAGCTTAGATACTGGTCTTTCTAAAAAGCATAAGGTTTTAGTAAAAAAATATGACGTCATAGAATTGGATAACTTTAAATCGATTTTTTCTGGTAATTCAGCAATTTTAACAGGAAGGAAATACGAAAACTATTGTTTCCTCCCAATGAAGCAAATCAAACAGATTGATGGATGTTATTTACTAATTGCAATGTGCTGAAGAAGAAAATAAATGTCAAAATTGGGTATTTACAATGCATTATTGTCTCTACTAACTGCAATTGCAAGTTTCGCTACATTGGTATATCGTGAATGGGCATTTTATTGTTAGCAATGAAATAATGCACAGCCTTAAAAGAAGATTTTAAAACGCACACACATAGTCATATTGCCATTTTCTCCTTAAAGTCAATAGATTGTTGATGACTGTCTATTTTATCATTTACTTTTTAAATATTTTTTATAAAATAATTTTGATAAGACGTATTTGGAAAATTGTCTATGCCTCCTTGTCTTACTTATACAGCAAGCATTACTAACAATCTATTAGGCCGTGGGCTAGAGGGGGCGTCTACGTGCACCTCCCCACCCACCGCACAGGATAACAAACCTGTATTTTTCAGAAGCCTTGAGATCCCTAGAATAAGAAATAGGATTTAACAGACAAAATATAGGGACCCAATATCTGTTACGGTCATGTTTTGAAGGGTACCGCAAAATCACGATTTGTGACCCACATGGATTTTTGTCAAACCTGTCTTCATGTACGTCATCTGCTGAGCTTACTGTTGAACATGACCTGGCTTATGGGGTATCATTAGAAAGGTGATTTATTCTTCTTGAAAATGGTATATAGCAATATGCAATATCTTCTATAGTTTTCATGAAATAGGGCCATAATTTACCCCATACCCCAAAGTTTATGTCGCAAATTACTGTCAAAACTAATCTAAATTCTACCAATTATTTACCTAGACATAATACAAAGGGTAATGCTGTGTACTAACTTTGTGTTATTTGCTACAGGTACATGTAAGAAACCTGAAATAAACTTTTGACAGAAAAAATATTGGGATCCTGTAGCTGTAACAGTCATATTTTGAAGGGTTCCGAAAAATCACAGTATTACTGACTCGCATTCGTTTTTTTTAAACCTGTCTTCTTGTAAGTCTTCTGCTGAGCTTATTTTGAACATAACGAGGCCAATGGGGTACCATTAGAAAGTTAATTTACTCTTCTTTAAAATGATATGTTGCAATATGCAATATCTTCTATAGTTTTCATGAAATAAGATCAAAACTTACCCCATACTCCAACGTTTTATGTCGCAAATTACCATCAAAACTAATCTCAAATTCTACCAATTATTTTCCTAGACACTTTACAAAAGGCAATGCTTTGTATAAAATATATTTTATTTGGTACAGGGACATGTCAAAAATATGAGTTAGACTTTTAACAGACAAAATATTGGTATTGAATGACTGTTACTGGCATGTTTTGAAGGGTACCGTGAAGTCAGAGTATTACCGACTCGCATATGTTTTTGTTAAATGTGTCGTCTTGTAAGTCATCTGCTGAGCTTACATTTTACCATAACCTAGTTTATGGGCTGCCGTTAGAAAGACAATTTATTTTGCTTTAAAATGACATATTGTAACATACAATATCTTCTATAGTTTTCATGAAAGAGGACCAAACCTTACCCCATACCCCAAAGTTTTATGCCGGAAATTACTGTCAAAACTAGTATTTAATTTTGAATAATTCTTTAAAAAAAGACAAACTTTGTATGAACCTATTTTATTTGTTACAGAGACACTTCCAACTATGAAAGATACCATTAACGGGATAATTATTGCAATTTAATAGGTGTTAGCATCATGGTTTGAAGGATAGCAGGACATGTTGCTGAAACCCGTGAAATTTTATTAAACAGGTTTCCATGAAATTTATCTGCCAAGCTTTATTTTGTCCATAACCCAGATTGTAGGGTATCATTACAAAGATTTCATCACTCTTATTTTTAGCATATCATAAAGTGCATTATCATCTTAAGTTGTAATGACATAGCAAAAACCTCATCACCCCAGCCCATCCATAGTTTGATTTGCAAACTACATCTGTTCTAAAACTTTCCAGTTTGCGAATTTGGGATATTGGGTAAGTTTTGGTCCTATTTCGTGAAAACTATTGAAGATATTGCATATTACAATATGTCGGTCGCTTTCTGGCAAAATTGTCTTTCTAATGATAGCCCATAAGATAGGTTAGAGTAAAAAGTAAGCTCAGCAGAGGACTTACAAGATGACACATTTAACAAAAACACTTACGAGTGGGCAAGACTGTAACTTTACGGTACCCTTCAAAACATGACAGCAGCAACCATTCAATCCCAGTATTTTGTCTGTTAAAAGTCTATCTCATATTTGTGACATGTCTCTGTAACAAATAAAACAGATTTCATACAAATCATTGTCTTTTGTAATATGTCTAGGTAAAAGTTTGGTAGAATTTGAAATCAGTAGTGACAGTAATTTGCAATATAAACTTAGGGGTATGGGGTAAGTTTTGGTCTTATTTCCTGAACACTAAAGAAGATATTGTATATTACAATATGTTATATCAAAGAAAAAAAAAACCTTTTTAATGATATCCCAAAAACCAACTTATGTTAAAAAGTAAGCTCAGCAGATGAATTACAATAAGACAGGTAAACAAAAACGTATGCGAGTTGACAATACCATGATTTTGTGGTACCCTTCAAAATATTACTGTTACGGCTACAGCATCACAATATTTTTTCTGTTAAAAGTTCGTTTCAAGTTTCTAACATGAACCTGTAGCAAATAAACTAAATTTAATACATATCATTGCCCTTTGTATTTTGTCCCGGTAAATAATTGGCAGAATTTGAGATTAGTTTTGACTGTAATTCTGAACATAAAACTTGGGGTGTGGGGTAAGTTGTGGTCCTATTTCATGAAAACTGTAAAAGATATTGCATATTGCAATATATTATTTTAAAGAAGAGTAAATTAACTTTCTAATGACGCCCAACTTGCCACGTTATGATAAAAAATAAGCTCAGTAGGCGACTTACAAGAAGACAGGTTTAACGAAAATGTATGCGAGTTGGCAATACTGTGATTTTGCAGTACCATTCAAAATATGACTTTTACAGCTACACCATCCGGATATTTTTGTGTTAAAAGTTTATTTCAAGTTTCTAACATGTACCTGTATCAAATAAACAATTTGATACACAGCATTGCCTTTTGTATAATGTCAAGGTAAATAATTGGTAGAATTTAAGATTAGTTTTGACAGTAATTTACGACATAAAACTTGGGGTATGGGGTAAGGTTTGGTCCTATTTCATGAAAACTATAGAAGATATTGTATATTACAATATGTCATTTTAAAGCCAAATAAATTGTCTTTCCAACGGCAGCCCATAATCTAGACTATGGTAAAAATGTAAGCTCAGCAGATGACTTAAAAGACGACACATTTAACAAAAACATATGCGAGTAGGTACTACTCTGACTTCACGGTACCCTTCAAATCATGCAAGTAAGAGTCATTCAATACCAATATTTTGTCTGTTAAAAGTCTAACTCATATTTTTGACATGTCCCTGTACCAAATAAAATATATTTTATACAAAGCATTGCCTTTTGTAAAGTGTCTAGGAAAATAATTGGTAGAATTTGACATAAGTTTTGACTGTAACTTGCGACATAAAACTTTGGGGTATGGGGTAAGTTTTGGTCTCATATCATAAAAACTGTAGAAGATATTGCATATCGCAATATATCATTTTAAAGAAAAGTAAATTAACTTTCAAATGATACCGCATATGTCTCTTTATGTTCAAATAAGCTCAGCAGAAGACTTACAAGAAGACAGGTTTAACAAAAACGAATGTGATTCAGTAATACCGTGATTTTGCGGAACCCTTCAAAATATGACTGTTACAGCTACAGGATCCCAATATTTTTTCTGTCAAAAGTTTATTTCAGGTTTCTTACATGTTCCTGTAGCAAATAACACAAAGTTAATACACAGCATTACCCTTTGTATTATGTCTAGGTAAATAATTGGTAGATTTTAGATTAGTTTTGACAGTAATTTGCGACATAAACTTTGGGGTATGGGGTAAATTATGGCCCTATTTCATGAAAACTATAGAAGATATTGCATATTGTTATATACCATATTCAAGAAGAATAAATCACCTTTCTAATGATACCCCATAAGCTAGGTCATGTTCAACAGTAAGCTCAGCAGATGACGTACATGAAGACAGGTTTGACAAAAATCCATGTGGGTCACAAAATCGTGATTTTGCGGTACCCTTCAAAACATGACCGTAACAGCTATTGAGTCCCTATACCGGTATTTTGTCTGTTAAAATCCTATTTCTTATTCTAGGGATCCCAAGGCTTCTGAAAAATACAGGTTTGTTATCCTGTGCGGTGGGGGGTGCACGTAGACGCCCCCTCTAGCCCACGGCCTAATAGCTTGTTAGTAGTGCTCGCTGTATAAGTAAGACAAGGAGGCATAGACAATTTTCCAAATACGTCTTATCAAAATTATTTTATAAAAAAATATTTAAAAAGTAAATTATAAAAATAGACAGTCATCAACAATCTATTGACTTTAAGGAGAAAATGGCAATATGACTATGTGTGTGCGTTTTAAAATCTTCTTTTTAAGGCTGTGCATTATTTCATTGCATAACAATAAAATGCCCATTCACGATATACCAATGTAGCAAAACTTGCAATTGTAGTGAGTAGAGACAATAATGCATTGTAAATACCCAATTTTGACATTTATTTTCTTCTTCAGCACATTGCAATTAGTACATAACATCCATCAATCTGTTTGATTTGCTTCATTGGGAGGAAACAATAGTTTTCGTATTTCCTTCTGTTAAAATTGCTGAATTACCAGAAAAAATCGATTTAAAGTTATCCAATTCTATGACGTCATATTTTTTTACTAAAACCTTATGCATTTTAGAAAGACCAGTATCTAAGCTTTCCAAAACTATAAGGTATATGGCATTTCAAGGCAGTTTACTTCATCAAGGAAGGAAAGAATGTTGTACCCCTACCCCTAGCTTTTGCACACCCATACAGATACACGCAATTCAAAATGGACGCCAGAGAAGTAGTGTATCTGATGTTAACACTTTTTTTCTTGTTTAATATGTCGGAATGAATAATTTAAACACAAAAAGTTGTGAAAATTTTGCTTAATAAAAAGTAAATCACAATTGTTACATGGTATTTTGGGTAAAAAATTTCAAAATTGTCAAAAAAATTCATTTTAAAGTCGTCCTATTCTATGTACACAAATTAATTTTGCTAAAGTTGGTATTCCTCAGAAAGAGCAGTATCTGAGCTTTCCAAAAATGTAAGGTTTGTGCTATTTCATGCTAGTTTACTCGATTTAGGGGAGGATATAGTACCCCCTACCCCTACCCATTTTTCGCCATTTTTTGCGGTACATACAAATCAAAAACCAGTGCAAACAGGTAGTGCATCCCAAAATATCCAATGTTAACATCTTTTTTCTAGTTCAGCAGATCCCAAAGAACAAAAAAATACCCATGTAGTAGGTTTATGGGGGGGTGCACGGTGGGCCCCTCCAGCCCACGGACTAATAGTGTGTAAATGCTCTATTGCCATCTTTTCTTCTGGGAAGTAGTTGAACTTTGCTGTTTGTAAACACATGATAAATCATTAGGATGAAACTAACACCTCTGTGTGGTCGTTATGTTATCTCTGGTCTTTGTCATCTCATAGTTGTGATTGCTGCAGATCATCAAACAATGCTGAACACAAGGGTCATGACCTTTTCTGAAAAGAAGGTGACATTCCTAGCTCGAAAAAAGCTTTTTAGACATATTTGTACAGACCTTTGTAGAAAAAGTAGGTGAAGATGTCAGAGATAATCCCATTTCAAATAAAAGCTACTATGTAGACAAGAAACCTTCTCTGACATTCATCTGCCCTTTTCTTTCTCCACAAACTCAACTTTAGAGTAAGACATTTCACTATCTGCTTTACAATACACTGGGGAATGGCAATAAGTGTATTGATGGTTTGTAGAAACCTTGGAGGAGAACCATTTCTTTGAGGTGGATGTTGGAAAAGTTGTTGTACGTGCCAATTATTATAAGATGATGGTTGCATACAGTCATTTGGATAGGGTTTTTGTCAAATTGCAAGGAAACTCTAGGCCATTTCGCAAAAAAATTGGCAATTTAATGGAATCTAAGATTAGTGTATGAAGAGAAACAACAAGTAAACTATTGTAAATTGAACATCTGTTATCATACTATTAAGGGCTGGATCATTACATCTCAGAGGGGAGGTGGCATGGTCAAAATGAATTTATCACAATATACTTTCATTCTTCTTCAAGAGTCTACATATTTTTAAGCTGACAGTTAACAATTGTAGTTTTTTTTAGCTACTATAGACTATAGTCTATACAAGCTATTGGGACGGGTATCCGTCCGGTGTCCGTCGTCAGCCTGTATGTATGTATGTATGTATGTATGTATGTATGTACGTACATGTATGTCCGTTTGTGAGGCGTCCGTCCACTCAAATATCTTGAGAACCGCAGTACTTACTGATTTGATATTTGTTGTGTAGATGAAAAATATGATTATGAGAAACTATTTTTTTTTAGCTCACATTTGGTGTACCAATGTGAGGTTATCGTATAAGCTGAATCAGTTCATTTGCATCTGATTTGCATATCTGTATGTCTGTATATTTGTGGGTATGTGCGGATGTATGTCCGTCACACACAAAGGCTCCCATACCGCCAAAGCTACCATCTCAGTATTTGGTGTACAGGTAGATGCAGGGGTTGAAATGTGAATTTGTTCAAATGAACACATCAGTGTCGAAAATGTGCAAATGAGGTAAGAAAAAGTGAAATCCTGCATATGTGCAGGAGTGATGGCATGCCAGTAAGAAACAGGCAAACTCCACTGATCTTGACTCATTTCCTGTCATTATTTATGAACTGTTACATATTAACAGACCAGCTGCAACCATAGACAGTAGATGGGGGAAGACCGTTTATACTAAACTAAGAGGGGCTTGTTTCTGCTATGCATGTTGCTAAAGTTGACCTCCAGTACCTAAAGTTAGACCTTAATTACTTTTGTCATTCTTGTTTTTCTGGTTTAAATATTTCTTGTTGTTTTTCTGGTTGTACTGTGCAGAAATCATTGCCATAACATCAACGTAGAATTTTCCTCCACTGAACAGATAGAAACAACATTTATTGTTGATCATTGGTAACCCATACTGGTATATACCAATTCTGATCAAATTTGAGCGACACCGTATAATTGTGGTATTTTTAATTTTTTGATATTGTTGAAAATATGCAAATTAGCACCAAAAAAGGCATTTTTGGTAAAAAATATTCTTCTTCATAAGCGCTGGTCAGACAGCTTTGTTATTTGGTATACAGGTTCCTAGGGATAACCCAACTTAGATTTGTCCAAATTGTGATGAAATATGCAAATCTGTATTTTTAAGGAATTTTTTTGTCATTTTTGGTCAAAACTTTATTTCATGAAAACTGCTTGTCTGACAGCTTTGATATTTAGTATACAGGTTCCTACAGATGAATTAAATATGATATATTGAATATATGATGAAATCTGCAATTTTGTATTTTTGGTGCAATATTTGCCATTTTTGGTCAAAAAATGTTTCTCGAAAACTACTTGTCTGATGTCTTTGATATTTGGTATACAGTTTCCTAGGGGTGTGTCTTAGTGTGATATATTGAAATTTTATGAAATCTTCAATTTTTGTATTTTTGGGTCAATTATTGCCATTTTTGGTCAAAATATTTGTTTCTCAAAAGTTACTCATCTGATAGCTTTGATATTTGGTATACAGGTTCCTAGGCTTTATGTAATATAATGTAATATATTGAAATTATGATGAAATCTTCAATTTTGTATTTTTGCAGCTAATTTGCCATTTTCGGTCAGGCCATCCTGAAATGAGCTATCAAAAAAAAATAGCCACCTTCTTCATCAATACATGTGTCACAAAAAGTTATGCTCTACATAACACAGAGCTCTGTCGACTGATGGGTCACTTGTTTTTTTCAAAATCGCTGGTCAGACAGCTTTAATATTTGGTTTACAGGTCCCTGTGATGACCTTAGTGAGATAGTTTCATACAGTCAGGAAATACTTAATTTTATTGTATCCATGTCTATAGGAGCTTCGGAGACTTTGGCCTTATGTTTTGAAGAAGCTGTAAATTTCTTTTATAGATTTTATCCATTTTTTTGCCATCCGGCCCAAAATCTATTTAGGTTCAGATTCAGATATGGCATTATATAACAAAGAGGTAGAAGGAAATTTCTTTACTTTTCAAATTTTTTCATATCAGTGCAAGTTTAATTGCTTTGAATTGCATTGCAGGAAATCTAATCAGCTCGTAAATAAAATCTGATATGTAAATCTCACACATTATGTAAAGCTACATAAACTGCCTTGACAGAACAGTGGAATGTTTTAATCAAGGTGTAAAATCTGCTATGTTTTAAGACTGTAACAGATGTGCATAGCTAACCTAAATGTCTTAATTGGTATGATACCTATTTTTATCATGTTGGATTGCGGCTGTTATGTTTTTCAACCTTGCAAAGAAACTGATGAGTTTCGTGTTGTGGACTTTCACCTGCTTTGACCTTTAAACCTTTTGAAATTCAGTATCTGGGGAAAAGCAAAACTGACAAAAGTTAGGACTTGAAGGAACCAATAGACTGTCAAGAGGAAGATTAGCATATTGGTACAAGTGTTTTTCCTTCGAGGTCATGTTGTGATGCATGGTCTGTTTTGGTTTAGTGTTTGAAGGTGTTTGCAGCTTGTTCTCTTCGCACTCAAAAACTGTTTAACTTTTATACTGTGTAGGTAAGAAAAACAGAAAAACAAGCAGTAGATCATGAAATTCTAAGAATCAACGGTTTCTTACTTCAATCTCCGTTCATAAACCTTGTGTAAAGTATGTAGGAAAAGGGATGAAATTGAAAGAGACAAAAGCTTTGGTGAAAAATAAACCTCGATTTCTTAAATATTATGAAAAGTCCTTTACCAGTATTTTTGCATGTAATGTTACAATCTTGGTGCAAGTGTCAAACAGAACTGTTACAGTACCAATGGTATTTAAGGTTGCTTGAGATAATGTAATGCTGACAACTAAAAATTCATCTTTTCCATTTCCTTGTTAATATAATATCTCTGCATTAAAGATAGCTTTGAAACATATCAATTATGTTGCTCAAGGGAGTAAAAGAACTGTCTGCATGCTATGCATTCACTTTTTAGGTGGTAAAATAAAATGAACCAATCGGTACAAGTTCTCGTTAAGTGCTCATGATTGATTGCTCTTCTTTAAAGATGAGACTTTAATTCCCCATTCATTGAAAACACGGAAAGAGTCAAAACTTCATCCAGTGTGTGGTATATGGTGTGCTTCAGTGTCACCCTCTCTGCCAGTCCACATCTCATGGGAGATTGTGTAATTTTCTGCTTGATTGCCGGCAAATGAACCAGCTTAGTACCAATGAATAATTCAAGTAGTAGAGGGTAATTAAATTGGCACAGAGAAACACAGAGTAGACTAAACGGGTCATAAACTTTTATGAGTATTGGCTACACAGCCAGTCAGGTTATATGTAACCAAAGCATTTACCTTTTCTTCTTATACCGCTGTTGACATAGTTTTGAAGAAGTTACATTTTTCCACATTTTTGTATTTTTTCGCAGTTTTCTGTTACTTTGTGGTCTATAATGTTTGATGATTTGCAAACTGTCATGAGTGTGTAACGCCATCAAGTAAACAGGAAATGCATCTACAAATATTATGTCAGTGTCTGGGCAGAGACCTGAGAAGAGAACCACCAATTCAGTTGGTATCTCTCTCTTTATTACACATTATGTCTGATGAAAATCCTCATTGACCTCAACTTCCCTAATTCCTCCTCTTTTCTGAAGTTTCCTTTCCTGATTTTATAAGTGCTGTCCAGCCTACCATGACAAAGTGTTGTTTGAATATTGTTGCCTAGGCAACCAGTATAGACTGACAAGCAAGTATAGGATGTATTTGAAAGTCTGTAAAGTTACATGTATGTGTATTTGGCCTTCAATAGAGCAATGGATATCTGTCAAGGGTAAGCTGTCTTGGTAAGACATTGCTGTTGATTGGAGCTACATGCTCATTCACATCTGAATTAACCAATGGTATCTATTTATAAGTGGAACTTTTCCAATGGCATGATTGACATAATGTTGTTCCCTATTATTGTGTTGGCATTTAGATAATAGTCCAACTGGTACCCCTGTGTTAAAGCCACATATACATCAAAATCATATATCAGCCCCCCTAAAATCAAAGGCATTGCGAGTCCATACACTGTTATAAGCCTGTTACAATTAACAACCAGATACATGTAGGCAATTCTGCTATTCCCTGTGTCAATGTTATGCTTCAGTTTGTGCGACAGTGCAACTGTAGGTGTACATCAGTAATCTGTGAAAACCAAAATGACAGCACAATTCTAGCGTCCATCGACAGTGCAATGCCAATAGACAGAAACCTTTTTTTAATTAGAGGAAAATAGATCATCATTAACATAGTAGACAACTCTAGACTATTACTTGGACAAGAAAATGAGCAATTGCAATTGCTTAATTGATAGGATAAAAATGGCAGTCATATTTTGGGGTATAGCCTGCGTGGTTGAATTAAACTTTTATGAGGCCAGTACAGCTGTAAGCCTCTGTATGTGTAGACTGCGTTTTTTCTCTTGATATTAAAGTGAATTCTAGTCGAGACTAGTATTCAAACATTTTAAACAAAAACAGGGCATTTTGCACGTACAGATGCTGTATTAACAGGCTAAACAAAAGGTGTTTAAAGTGCTTTAGGAGTAGAACAGTAAACTGTTGTGAGATTAAAAAACAAAAAAATCGGGAAAAATCATCAAAAGATACAGCCCTTTACATGTAATAGCTTGGAAACAATATGAAAGTTTGAGACATGGCTGCAGTACGTCTTTTGATGTACCAGGTATGTATACTATGTGTATTGTGTTTTCCTGACTTCAGATTGTACGGATCTCAATTCAAACATAGATGGAAACAATTCCAGTTTCTCTCCTAGCCAATGTCCAAGGAAGAATTTAAGAATTTAAGTCACTTTCTTTTGATTGTTTATTATCTTCTTTATAAACTTCTTTAATTTCTCGCCATCAAATATTGAAGCAGTGTATGACAAATGACTCTACCGTTTCTCCTCTCCTTCTCCAATTTCACTGTCGTATATCTGGTCATAATGATTGAATGATGGTCAGCCCTGCCTTCAGTTAAAGTTTAACTGTACAAAATTTTGAAACTTGTTTTTAAACTATTTTCAATGGACATTTCAAATTTTCATATGGGATGAAGGGAATATATAAAACATATAATTCTCCACAGACCAAAACACCATAAGACATTTTTGTAACTTTTCTGAAATTCACTGTATAATGAATAACTCAAATTCATTATTATGGATTTTGGTCATCCAATTAAATAGGTTGTATGGGCTGAAAATGAGGTTGAAGATTCTTTGCATTTTTCACCAATGATATTTTTTTGTTAAAATTTAATATAATGCAGAAAATAGCAGTTCTTGGAAATTTGGCGGTTAGAACTATAAGAAGTTTGTGAGGCAAATGTGGATGTAATTTTTTCACCTCGGAAGATCAAAGTTAGTAATGCTGTGCCAGAGTACTCTTAGTACAATAAGTTTAATAACAAGCTGTGCCGTACCAATTTAGTTTAAACATAGTACGTTTAAGTACCCAATATATTTGATGTAACACAGTATGTGAGTCACCTTGATGATAATACGCTGATACGATATATTTTTAGTCTGATAAAGTTCAGCAATGGTGTGAAGTTGTGCATGTCCAAATGCTCTGTGATCAATGAATCAAAAAGAGGAAACTATTCAGTGATGAATAATTGTGTCAAAGTTCATCAGATATCTCATGGTTGCTATGGTTTCCAGGATTTTTTACTACATTCATTAGTTTTGCAGAAAATGTGTTCACTAGCATCACTGTACACTGTCATCAAAACAAATTGTGGTCTGCCCATAAATTTTCTTATGTGCATCAGCCCGGGATCATGCCCTTTAGTTCAGGGGCAACCAACAAAGCTGTTGGTGCAAAAGCTGCTTTGTAAGCAATTTCTTGTCAGGTGGACAGGCATGTCTTTGGAAACAGTCCGTGGTGAATTGGTTGGCTGGTAGTTTTTCCATACTACGGTAGCATGTGGTGAATGGCTGTGTGCATAATTTTTCATCTTCAGCAGGCTTGAAAATTTCATTCTACTGCTCAGGATTTTGATGATGTGCAGAGGATAGGCATAAAAGAGGTGGTGGCTTTTTTAGTTGGGGAGAAGTGGGTAGATTTCCCAGGGGAGAGTGGAGAGGGAGCAAAACTTGCGGATGAAAGGGGAAAATTTCAAATCTTAGCAGGAGGACAGTTATGAACAGCTGTTTTGCCCCTTTTGTTTCATTCAAAATACATTTGAATAAACAGCATTATCAACAATTAAAAAAACACCAGTGGTTGAAATTTCTTGCTTGGCTGCCCCTGTTTGATTTCACAAGTTTGATACAAAATGAATAGTTTCCATAAGTCTGACATCAAACTTTAATAAAACTTGTAGTTTTGCTTTTGAAGTACCAGTTTTATTCTTGTCATTCAGTCCACCCAATCCAGTAGCTTTGTGTCATACCATTCTTTTGTAATTACAAATATGTGTTGCCAGTTCCTCCCTGTTTGTTTACTTTCAGGAGATAATGGTTGGGGTGTTTCCCTGGGGATGTGTTATGTAAACAAATTGTGTGTCTAGTGTAAACATGCACTGATAAGATACTGCCAACACCTAGGGGTTACATAGCATGTTTGCTGTCATGGACGTGTCTATTAGTTGAAAGACTAATATTATATACATTTAATTTAAAAAAAATTTCTGTCCGTTTTGGCTCCTATTTTCAATTTTCAGGTTCATTACTTAAATTGACCACATCGTTATCAAAGTACTCTTGGTCCAAATAGATTTCAGATTGACATTTCTGAAAGGATGACTTACAGCAGGTCATTGTGTGTCAGCCTGCAGGCAACATTCACACAGTTATGGTGTCCCTTTCAATAAAATACATAGCAAGCATGCCTGGAGAAATAGCAAAACAGTGTGTTGATTCACACTTTGATTAACACTGTAATCTTAATGGTGTGGAAATCAAAGAGTCTAGAATGTAGCAGGTATTTTTGGCACTGCTAAGTCCAAACATGCTATTAGTTTGGCAGACTGGCAACACTTCTGTGTGTGTATTAAAGTTAGTACGTGAATGCCCAAAAGCCAGTGTTTATAACTCTGTGTCAGTCCATTGCAATGGTTTCACTTGATCTATACTCTGTATGTACCTTGACAGAGGTACTGCTGTATTGCAATATGGAATTGCCTATATCTGTGTCATCCAATTTCACACTCATTGATTACATTCACACCATCTTGACTTGAAATGCCACAGCTTTCCATTTCACTCTCACCATGTGTCCCTCGATGTTTTCATTTAACTTTTCTTGATTCATGCATAGCCAGTGGTATAATCAACATGAACAAAAAAGCTGATCTTTCACCCTCACATCTAATGATTTACATGTTACACAAGGACTGGCAATATTCGGTGTATTACTATTTGATTTGTACGGCAGTAGATGAGGACTGAAGTTTTTAGTGTTCCAAATTCTGCTTGTATCCATGACAACCACATCAGTGCCAGAATATGGCGATAGCCACTCAATCATTTTGAATTCACACACATGTAATGTGTTAATATCACTGTTATTAATTTTTTCACAGTGGCACACTATACAAGATATCCCAGAATTCCCTCTGATTTTGCACTACCCTGAATGAAATCAGTGGTCCGTCTCTCATGTATTGAGATATTCATTATCCCTGTTTGATGAATTCTATCACACACTTTCAGGCTCAGTGTTTTTCTCATTTCCCATATTGAACCATTTTGAAAACCATGCGTCATCACGAGAGACAGGTGATGGCAATTCTGGTGAATTTTCAAAGGATTTTGAAGCTAGCTATATGGAATAGTTCATACGAAAATACATGCACCTCAGATATATGCAAATAGCAAACAAAATACGCAAAATATTTTCCCAATGAATATAGCACAAGAAATTCACGTTGACTTTTCAACACAGGATGATCACCACAGTTGGCCTTACATACTTTCCAAAAGTAAAAGTTGGTTGTAAGGTTTTATTTTTATGGACATAATAATACTTGATGATTTTACTCCAATACTGTAGGTTTCATACCACATAAATCACCTTTTTACCTTGTCCATTACTCGTTTTTTCCCCTCAACCACTGCAATGTGATGCCCATTCCAATTTGTGATACAATTTTCCAAATACTGAGTCCATCAGTTTATTTTCCTCACTGAACAGCAACCAAATGCCTTTATATAGAATTTCCTGTTGCAAAGTTCTCACTGATATATGCCAGGAAGTGCATCTATAGAAGTTTAGGAAAACTGAGTACTTGGCCAGTTTTTCAATACTTGGTGTCAGCCATTTGATTGGAGCACTTAGATATCAGTGAAAGCCTGGCATTGATGAGTTGGAGTGTGACATTGATGCTGTGAACCCCCCAGTACATTGTTACTGACTTCGCAAACAATGGCTACTTCATCCCCACACTCCATCAATTTCAAGAATGGCTCTTTTTAGACCTTTCACATCTTTTGAAGGTCTTGTATATCAAGAGTACCCATAAGGAGAAGTTTAGGAAAAGGGCATTCTCCTCTAGAAAAGTGGAAGGTCACTCAATCTTGCCATTTCATCTTTATTTCCTCCTATAGCTTTGTGGATTTATCTTTTTAAAAAATAAGAATGAAAGGATGTTTATAACCTGGCTATTTTGCAAAATTCACCTGTCGCATTAAAGCTCTGGTGTCTTCTTGTATTTCAATGATCTGTGTGAAAGTCCATCTTTGCTACTAATCCAAGGAAAACAATTTACGCATTTGTACAATATCCGGCACATCTAGATAGCTTCAATGTCTAGCATACAGTATTTTTACCCTTTGAGTGCCAAAGTCAACTTTGGCGCCTATATGAAATATAAACCCAGACAATATTTTTTTCAGATCCAGACAATTATTAAATTTTCAGATTTTCCCCCAAAATTTTGATCAAAATCTGAAGCCATTAAATAGTGATGTCCCTTTAATCTAAAATTATCAAAAGAATTACTGAAAAATCTATAAAAATTGGTAAAATGTTGCATGAAAATTTTGGTGGGAAAAATTACAGCACTCAAAGGGTGAAACTGGTGGCTGTGCACTTCTGTCATTGTCCTGATTTCAATGTTGACGATGCAGGCAAAAAACATAGATGAAGATTTGCATGAGTATTGCAAAATAGTGACAAAATGATAAAAGATTCCATTCGCCCCAAATGTTCAAGAGTGTGAGTGTTGTCACATAATACGAGGACACAGTAACTCTCCAACTCTGATTGATGAGTCTAACACACAATTCACATCAGCAGATGAGGTTTTCTCAACAATTGTCATTGATGAGAAATATTTCACTGAGAGAAGCAATAGTCTATTTGGTTGCTAAGCGTGCAAAGGGGGTTTAAAGAATTTAATACATTAAATTGTGGTGATTTATCTCAGAGAAACTTTAATAATGTCTTACCAAAACTCTTTTAGATTATTATTGTCCCACTTTATTTCCTCAATCTGCTTTTCAGTTTGTCAAGAGTGTTTGCGGGTTTAGCAGATATTTGCTTTGTAGCTAGTAGCAGAGTGTGTATGGTAATCTGTATTTGTAACCCTCTGAGAATTTATCTCAGATTTTGCAAAGTGGGCTATAAATTGTGGTTTATAAAGTGAGACATCAATTGTGATTTACGTCTTTTCTAAATGTGTGAAGTATTTTGTCGGTCATTCGCAGCAAGACACCTCACTTTTCATGGAGTGGACAAATTATCCTGGCAAATGTCAGCTTAGGTGAGGTCTCCCTCATTTATGATATACCAAGACATAGGTTTTGGTAGATTGTGACCGAGGAGAGATCCTAGACTTACAGGTGAGGCCAGAAAATATAAGTTTTCTGTCATTTAAATGCAATCAATTTCTTCACGGAATGAATGCCATTTTTTTCCTTCAAAAATGTATTGAACCAAATCCTGGCTACAGTGTTCAAAAAGAAATGGCTAATACATTCCAAACTGTTCATGATATTGTATCACCAAAAAAGTTAAGATACATGTACTCAATGTATGGATCTGCAAAAACCCTTGAAATGCTGAAATGGCAAAGAAAGTATTTCCCTGTCTGGGAAACGATTGTAGTGGGTACTGCTACAGTCTCAAATCTGACCAAAGTGGTCAGGGAATAAAGGAGTTGAAAAAACAAGAATTTCATTGTGAAAAATATCATTTAAAATTATTTCTGAAAAATATCAAGAATCTTAAAGAAATCTCTTTTTGTCAGAGACATGACATACTATGATCATTTGAAATGTCTAACATGTACAATGTTAGAATGTCTACAATGTCTCTTCAATAAATTTTCAGTAGACTTGCAGCCAATGAATTGTGAACCGCACCTGTTCCTAAACAAGATAGATAATTGAAATTACAGCTTAGCTTTGATGGCAGCAGATAAATTCACTTTCATGTTGACAAAGCCCAGGCAGATGGAAACTAACATTGCAAACTTTGCAAAAATATGTCATCATTAACTTTTATATGCTGATGTGCTTTGAGCAAAGAACTCCAGGCATCTATGTACATGAATAAAGCTTTCCCATCAGAGAACACTTTCTCCTCCAACTTCCATATACCAGTACAAAAATATTCCATAGGAATTTCGTGTAATTTACCAGAAGACTAGACTCAGTCTCATAGGATTGCCATATGACATACTGGGGACAGATTTTGAAATAACCAACAATATCCCTCAAGTGTCCAACAGTCTAGAGGATGCCATTTTTCATATTTATCCTATCTGACATTCTTGTATGGGAATGTAAATGTGAAATGGTGCCTTCATGGTTTGTTTTCATGTACAGCATGGATTTGGAGTAATGTTATCCCGTGTATATGTCATTGACATTCTTCCAGCGTCTCATTCCCAATCACAATGCAGACGGAATGATGACCTAACATTGCCATCACGTTCCTGTGAAATTCCTTGTAACTCCACATCGGAAACAATATCATGACCTCTATTTCCACTATGGAGAGCAGCATGCCTATCTGCAATAGTTTGAAAGGATTTTATGGTTTTGCTAGTCATAAATTAAAAGTCTCCCTACATGGTTCAGAAGTAAGATGAAACTTTAGAATTCAGAGGACTTTGGTCAACCTCTACAAAAATAATAAGCATGGGAGATTTGTATAGACATCAGCAGTGTACACTTTCTTTATTATTTGTCTCTCTACCAATTAAAATTATCTAACATATCCTCTTCTGAGACGAACTGCCTTACTACAGCAAACTCCTCAAAGTGATTGTTTTTAGTGGAAAATATCATGAATGTGTAAGTTGATACGTAGATGACCAAAATGGAAATTTCTCTGGAGGAAACTTGAAACACAATTTTTCGCAGGAGGCGCAATCAGATACACAAGCTATTAAAGGAAAAGTCAGGCAGATGTGATCGTAAAAGTTTCGTTCTATGAATACCACAAACATTTTAATTGTGTTCAATTAGGTTGGAATCGGACCTTCAAGGTACATTGATCACTAAATGATTCCAGTTTCACTTCGAATTTTGAAAAAATCATAAAATGTCCTCAAATCCTCTTCATCAAATGCCTGAAGTCAAAGGTCAGTAGCTGTAATTTTTGATGATTTTTTTCATTACTTTAGTTTTTAATGTCAACTACAATTTCTTGCTGTACACCCCAAAGCATGTTGAAACACACAGTATTCAGCTTGACAACTTAGTCTCTACGTGTGTAGATTGTGTTAGTATTATTGACAAGTGTTTTCTGATCTGGAAGAGAATTCATATCTAAACAATTAGAATTCAGTTGTAAGCAATAACTATGCTTTTAACACATATAGATGCATCTGTTGACAAACTAAATACTTGATTTCTCAACATGCTTATTTATTTACTTATCTACCCGGTATTTGTTTATTTATTTATTTTTTGCAACAATTTTAAAACAGGGTGTCGCTGAAAACAATAGTAGCAACAAACTACATACTTTCTGGGAGCAGAAGAAGACACTGCAGTTGACATTTAAAACAAAAAAGTGAAAAAACATCAAATGTTGTAGGTACTGGCCCTTTAAATAGTAACCATGCTGTGAATGACTTACTGATGAAAAGTATAAAAAGTGCTGTATTAATTATGACTAGAATTTGTCATTTTAGATTCCTACATTGACAGTTTACAGTTGCTGTGCCCTGGCAATGCCATAAGCTGTAATTGGTCCAGTGTGAGCATAGAATGCAGTGGATGGACCACATTGCATCTACGCTCACAAGAGACAACCTCTCTGCACGTCATGAATATTCATTAGTATGGTGTACACCAACTAAATGTTTGAAAGTACCAGAAATAGAGCTGGTTCTGTAGTACTTGAACAAGCTTCAAATTCAGAGTTTGTCTACAACATGTCTATGAGTGCACAGTCTTGGAGAAGGTTTAATTTTTACTATAGCTGTGTGAGAAGTGGTGAACCGTAAACACAGAGCCCAACCTTTGCTATGAATACAGCTGGGGTTCTCTTAGGGGCTTCCCATATGTTTTTTTAAGCAACTGGACCATTACTAGGCCTAGACTTAATCAGCTTGCCTCAGAATTATCCAGAACAAAGGTAAAATACTGAAGTCAATGGCATTGTGACTACCTGATACATGTCTAACAGTGAATCTGGCCAATAATGGCAAAAATATTGCTGAGTCAGCATTTTTTCTTGTGTGAAGTTTATCTAAAACCAAACATAACTATAAATTTATATTTCCGTTGAAGTTAGCTTCTGCTCATCAAACACAAAGTTCGGAGAAATTTCAGTTTTTATGGGTTTGCCACTGGTTTACTGGTTTCACTGGAAATCCTGTTGGAACCTTTAAATTTGAACCTGTAAAACAGATGGTCCTTACAAAGACAGTATCAGGGGACAAAGTTTCTGCTTTAAAGATTGATGAATAAAACAGCTGTTAGAATATTCAACTTGCCAATGGGCCTTATCAAATATCAAATACAATTTCAGAGTTGTAAATGTCGCAATTCATGATTCGTAAGAAATTTAATCTCCAAAATCATATGTGCAACAAATAAAACATGAATATAACCGACTGGTGAATTTAGTGCTGTTTGTTCAAGAAATGGAACCTCAGCTAGTCAAATTTACTTTGAGATGATTGATGGCCATTCTTATTGAAATGAAAAGTTGTATTCACCTAGAGACAGATTGTAAAGATAAGTAGAATCTCACTAAACTTCACTATTGTTTGCTCAACTCCCATCTTTTTAGAATTCACTGTAAACCAGGTGCTCACCATATTGAATCTTTTTTGAATTGGAAAAAAAAATTATTTAATCATTTACATAGTCAGTAATAGCCAGTGGTTGATACTTTCAACGCATGTAATATTTAAATTTTGTCAGAACAAGGACATTGCACAATGATATCCGTAGGTTTGCGTTTTCACAAGCTTTTCATAAATGTACTCTTTTTATGCTGTGAAATATCAGCAAACGTTTTGAAATTTGCTTTTCCTAGGTACCTATAACCTACATGTACAAACTTTTGTTTTTCATTTAATTTTAAAGGGGTTAAAAAAAATTTACTTTCTGTTTAATCTCAACAGAAATATGCCCCTTTCAAACAAATTTTAGCAAATTGCTTGTCTTGAATCCCAGGTGAAATCAAATTGCAGTACCGGTATAGTGAACTGTTTGTGATGATAATTAAGGGTGTTTTTTTACCGATTAATCCTCTTGATTGCTTGTTAAATCTCTTTGAACACCCATCTCTGCACAAGACCCCTCCACACAACAAACAAAATGTCAAAACCACCATGCAATTGTTGTAATATTGATAAATCAACAATACAAATGTTGGACGATATGTTGGCATTGATATTTGCCCGGTGTGATATGAAATATGAGCTGACTGGAAATACATACAGTTAGAAGAGTGTCGTTGAGCATGGTGTGATTTCCGCTAGATTCAACCAGAGAGCTGTTAACTCGAAACCCTGGAGAGCAGGAAGATGAACTGCGGTGACATTTAACTTTGTTTCTTGTGTGTTATAGAAGGGAAAGGGAATTGAAAGACGATACCGTAATCCTACGGCTGCCGGCTGAATCAACAGTTTTGTACTGCTTCATTTATGACCTTGAATCTGTAACATGATAAAATACATTGTGACATAAATTTTCCAGTTCATTTCTCCCGCTCCTTTTCTATTCCTTTTCTCTTTCCCAACTGCAAGGTGTTAGTGGACTGTCACTAACATGTGAAACCAGACTTACTACAAATATCCCTTCATTTCACCTTCCACCTTTATCCAGACTCTTTTGATGTGAGAATTCATAACACAAACTGTCTCATTCCTCATTTTGAAGGAAAGTAAATTTGTCTGAGCGGTTTGAAAATAGCCCAGGACTGTCAGAACGGCACATTTGTCATCATGCCCACCCAGGGTTATCAGAAATAATGCACCCTGGCGCTTTAAATAAAAAGTATGTGCTTATTTAACAGATATTAAATTATTTGCCTATATTAACTTGTATTTATAAAACACTACAGCTTTGTGACTTAGAACACAACAAAATTGTGCTGCTATGGTTTCAATGAGTTTTTGACATCATTGACTTGAATTGCTATCACAATTTTGAAGGCAAGAATTTATCAAACTGCATTTTTTTAGGTCGTTATTGCATTTCCACACTACAATCAGATGCCCTTTCAGTGACAG
The DNA here is from genome assembly GCF_041260155.1 of Ptychodera flava. Taxonomy (NCBI): domain Eukaryota; kingdom Metazoa; phylum Hemichordata; class Enteropneusta; family Ptychoderidae; genus Ptychodera; species Ptychodera flava. The sequence goes on along the minus strand of NC_091946.1, from coordinate 37,707,495 downwards.
GTACACATGTTTACTTTATTTTCCTAAATTGCTTCAATCACAGAACTCTACATTCTACAATTGACAGCTAGACTAAGTACTATTCCAATTCATGTAATGTACTCCGTTTTCAAAAGATGAAGAATGTTTTGAAAATTAAATGGAAATGAAGAAATAGGGCTTTTTGAGAATAGTAACCCATGAAGAGATCTTTTTATGAAAAGATAGAGACGACTGAAAAACTAGTAGTTGTTCATTATGGGTTACTGAGTGTTCTTCATGGTTACTGTGTGTTCTTCATGGTTACTGTGTGTTCTTCATGGTTGCTGTATTCTTCATGGTTACTGTGTGTTCTTCATGGTTGCTGTGTTCTTCATGTGTGTTTTCATGGTTGCTGTGTTCTTCATGGTTACTGTGTGTTCTTCATGGTTGCTGTGTTCTTCATGGTTACTGTGTGTTCTTCATGGTTGCTGTGTGTTCTTCATGGTTACTGTGTTCTTGGTTGCTGTGTTCTTCATGGTTACTGTGTTCTTGGTTGCTGTGTGTTCGTGACTGCTGTGTTATTCATGGTTACTGCGTGTTCTTCATGGTTACTGTGTGTTCTTCATGGTTGCTGTGTGTTCTTCATGGTTGCTGTGTTCTTGGTTTCTGTGTGTTCGTGACTGCTATGTTCTTCATGGTTGCTGTGTGTTCTTCATGATTACTGTTTGTTCTCCATGGTTACTGACCTCTTCCTCTGTACCTGACTTTGAAAAGTTCAAGGAATGACCCATTTCCAGAACTTAAATCTGTTTAAACAACATTTGATGGATTCAGCGGCATATCAGCGTGAATAGATTCTTACAACTCAAGCATGAAGTGAAACCGGAAACTTTGAAAAGAGCATTTAAAACTTCAAATAGTCTTATCAACGATTTCTGAATGAAGTGTGTGAAAGGTGCATCCTGTAAAGCTAATAACAAAGTAAAGATTGAACACATGTATTGCGCACTCTGTTACTACATTGTGTATAGTACACAGGTCAAAGCAACACCAGTCAGACATGTAAAACATCATAATGGTGATACATAGATCAGAGTTGGTTGGCAGCCCTGCAAATATCACTGTATTTCATGATGGGGTGTATCCAACCTGTGTTTATCCACTAGGTTTACAGTGTCTGTCTGTCTTCTATCAAAGTGCTATAAGCACATGTTTAATATATGAGCTGGGTCAGAAAGTTTACTATCAGGTTCTATGTTGTGATTGCCCTAGGAGGTGAATCAAAGTTTACATGACCTAGATGACCTCTGACCTACATTACCTCGGAGACAGCATCTATATATACAGAAGGAAGGCATTGCAACCCAGTGTCTGACTGTCTGTGGTAGCTGGATATACTTTTTAGATTTCTTAAAGCTAGCCAGCCAACCAGGAGTTTGGTTGTACAAATTGCAGCGACATTTATAATGTGTGCTTATAAAAGGGTAATTTATGAATGCTCATCTCATCTGTACTGTGTGTCCCTATAGTGTTCAGGGTTATTTTCAATCGGAAATGATCAACAGGTGGCAAAGGGTTTGTTTGTTTGATCTATGAACTCTTCTGCACAGAGATTTCTCAGATTTGCCAGTTGCCATAGTAACCAAAATGGAGCATCCCTTGTCTGATGGTGATGATGATGATCTGCATATTTATCACAGTGTTGTTTAGATTGAAAACATTTGGCCAAAAAGGGATACGTGGCTCAACTCATAGCAATTTGCTTTAGAGATTCTATTCACTGTTTCACCAAGGGGAAAAGATGTCGGTGCGCCAGGGTGGGGGAGGGTTGGATTCTTTGTGCAATGGTTCCTGTTATTTTATTTACTAATTGATTACGGTCGTGTGAAGATAAGAATGGACAGTGAAATTGATCCAAATGTTATCACACTTGTGTAATTGGTTTGTAAAGTTGTTCCAAAACTTGCTGCAGTATCAGTACTTGTAATTAACTTGAGGCAAAGAACAGACGGATGATAGTGTTGTTTCACAGCAGGCTTCAGCTGTAATTGCTGAAGTAAAGCAATAAAACCTGTCGGCGGGTAGGAACTGATTAGTGTCTATGTGTGGGATAAATGTTTCCTACAAGTGTACACACACTTGTTTTTCAGTAGTGGCCATGGCCGAGTATATGTTCAAAGTCGAGTTCTCGTACTATTCCCAAACACGGATAGTGCCCGTCTTCATTTCTGAGGATGACTTACACAGCATGTCTTACGCTGATGACTTGCCAATGCCGGTCACCGCTGATATCTGTCGAAATGACTTTCCATCCACGTACATTTCGAGAACTTTCTCACATACTGCTTCTGGCGTATGTACACCTCTTTTCCCGTGGATCATGATTTCTTTTGCACAAAGAACTTCGTACAGTGCGAAGACAACAAGAGTCTAATGACAACTAGACACTGACTTGGCTGTGACACTCAGGGCGGCGGTAAGGAATGTAATATGATTCTGCATATGTGAAGTGCACCGCAAAGTGTACTCCCATGGTGTGTGTTTATTAGGGGTCCATAAAAGCTCTCTGATTTTCACCGCAATGATAACAAGTCAGTGCAACTTCTAAGGCAAGTTTTGAAACAACTTCACAAACCAATTACACAAGTGTGATAACATTTAGATCAATTTCACTGTCCATTCTTATCTTCACACAACAGTAACACCACAGCTGTCCCACACTTAGTCTTATTTTTACTATGTGTGGGACAGCTGTGGTGTTGACTTAATCAGTTAATCCACTGATATAGACAGCCGATTAGCAAATTGGCAATGTTTTCACACAGGTGCGAGAGGAGATAATGACTTGTTGGTAATAAAGAAAGCAGTCAGTCGGTTTGGATTCGAAATCTTTATTTGAAATATCACAGTCAAAATTAATTAAATAAAATAAAACAAAATAAACCGTTGCACTAGCCCCAACCTCCCCCACCCCAGGGAACTGACATTTTTTCCTTGTGGTTTCAGCAACAAACTAATCATCTTCATACAGTCTATATTCAGAGTGGTCATTTCTAATCCAGTGTCCTCCAAGTTAGACATTAGGTTCCCACACTCACACACAGTCTGTAAAAAGCAGTAACTGAACTGACTCCTATAATCCCCAGTCAACCAGAACCAAAAATGTTCCAATGGAATCATTAGTTTGGTTTTACAGTTAAACCTGTCTAAACCGGAAACCTGTCTATACTGAACACCCTTTCTTGTCCCACATAGAATGCCATTTTTAAGGAACCTCTATAAACCAAACACTTCTGTAAACTGAACAGTTTTCTGAGTCTCTTTGATGGTTGGTTTAGACAGGTACTTTATCTTGTTGGAGTTTTCAGTTAGCTTTACCTGGTTTGAATTTACAAATCAATTTGTACAGATTAGGATATGCTAAAAAAATGTCAATATCCTGTTAAATTGCCTTATTTTGAACACAGGTAGATTGGCTTTGAAGGCAGGACAGTATTGAGTTTCCATCCCCTGCAGTTGGCAGTGAGGAACTCGCTGCTGGGTAATCATTTTAAGTCCAAAAGATAACGTGACGATAATTAATTCCCAACTGAAAAAATAGCTGTGAACTTCAAGATGTTTTTCAGTTTTTACTATTAAGAGGTAACTTCCTGTTTCCTGGAGCAATGCATGGGCAAAAATTTGATGGCTTCTTTCTCAAAATAGATCTTCTTTTCCAACATACATGATTAATACAGGACAATATCTCAGACCAAAGGCAGTATTAAAGACGTTAATCTGCTCTATAGACAGATGCATCATTATCACAGCAAACTGCAATGCCTGTGACTTTAAGGCGAGTACAGTACATCCGGAGAAGGAAGGTATTAGTGCCGGATGAGCTTCTACTAATAAATGGCAACGATCTTTTTCCATGAAATTTTATCATGCATTCCTTGAAAAAGGTTGCACAATAATATTATAATGGCTTTGTGCTGATTATTAGTCTTTGGAATGAAAATTGATCATATTCATGGCTGGCAGTGTACGTAAAACGGATCATGCCAATGGTGATCAGATATCCACAGTAAATTGATGGCTGTATTCCACCAAAATAGATATTGGGAAGAACTGGATGACCTTCTTTGCTGATTTTAGGACAAAATTAAACTGATATACGAGAATGAAATGGTATATTAGCTTTGATAATGAAATAAGAAATGAAAGCCCAGATCAAATATTAACAATACATCAGTCAACATATTATTATATCACAGTGTAATTGAATTGCCTTTTTCAATGTTTAATGTGTAATAATTGCTGTTCATGTATTGTAATAAAGAATTTTCTTTGAAGTAAGTAGGAAGACTGTGCCAGGATCGATATGAGGGCTGTAATATTTTTTAAAATTTTCTTCCTATTTTTGGCTTTGTTTTTTTTAAACTAAAAGAAGCACGCATTTATTTCCCTTTTGTCTCTAAAATTTTGTTTAATTTTAAGTAATTTTTTTCTTTCCAAACATCGATTGTTTCAGTTTTGTTGTGAACCTTTGTGTTCAATTTTAATCAACAAATTTTCATTTCAAAAATCAAATATTTCTGTTCTTGGGTATTTGTGTTTAAATTTTCGTTCGGTTTTGTCTCTTTTGATTCCTCTTTGTTCTCGTAATTGAGAATATCATGCATTTATTTGATTTTGTTTGTGATTTTTTAAAAGTTTTTAGGTAATTTTCTTCAAATCAGACTTCTGTTGTTGTTTTGTTAATTTTTTAGTTCAATTAAAAAACAAGCCATACTGATATTCACACATTTATTTTTTTTTTCAAATCAGACTTCTGTTGTTGTTTTGGTAATTTTTTAGTTCAATTAAAAAACAAGCCATACTGATGATATTCACACATTTAAATGAGTGACAGCCGTAGGCTACCATACCTTAGAGTTCATTAGTTTCATGCCATCGTCTCCTGAACCAAAGACAAGGAGAAAAAGTCTGTGCCTGATTTGTTACAAGGTTTAGAACTATTGTGCATTTTCGACAAGAGACTTCTTCAAGTAGATACCGTAGCAAGGCTGTTAGGTCTTTCAGGTCATAAAGGAATCCATACAACAAGGTCAGATCATCCCAGGCTGTCTCCAATTGTGCTGAAATCCTTTGAAAAAAAACACACAATACCAATAATGGCTGTGTAGGTATTTAGATCACACAATGGATGTGTACTCAAGGGTTGTCACTCTATTTAATTATAAAGCAGTGGTTATAACGAGTCCTGTAGCTGCGATGCCACGTTCTGTTAGACATAGCAACCAAATTCTGTCACTGAATCATGTGAGGGAACATGTTTGATTTCATCTTGCAGCATTTTATAAACAGCAAACATTGACACAGAGTACAGTATATGCCACGTGTCATTTATGTTGTAAAAAATTTATGAATGTTCAAAACTTCAATGTTTACTATATATGAACTTACAATGTACAGGTTATAGTGTACTGGTACTGGCATATGTACTGGTATCTTTATGCTTGACTTTACAACTTAAGGTAGATCGTGCCTCGGGACAGATATTTGGACTTTCAAACTTTATTTATTCTATTCTGATCTACCCCTTGTGGGGTTCATTTTAAAGCTCTTGGTGAAAGAAAACTTTTCACTGTCTTAGTTTTTCGAAAATCGAAAATTTTATTTTTCTCCATAGAGTTAACACAGGGATGGCGGCCATTTTGAATTTCAAATATCTCTTAATCTTAGGTAATTTGTTTCCCTAGTACCAACATTTGCTCGGTGACTCCCGATTTTCATTCTTGATTTTGAAAGAGAATGGTTGAAAGATTCATTGAAGAAAGTTTGAGCAAAAGTTTAAGTCTTTCATTTTCGAGGTGCATAATGCCTTAAACAAAATAAGATGCTACCTACTGTATTTTATGTTAATATCCAAAGATCTTTAATGAAGTAAATGGTGTTTGAGAACTTATATAAACAAATGTGAAATACATTTGATTGTTGTGTGAAAATCACCCACAAAGTTTTATTCGTGGCACTGAATTTTTTGGAAATAAAAAAAAATTAATCAGTCCAAAATTTACCAGTTCTTGAAATTGAAAAAAGCCCCGGTTGTCTATGTGTCAACTTTTACTCTTTCAGTTATGAAGTCTTTTAATGGGGAGTATATAATAAACATTTTCTGTTCAATTTCTAAGAGATTCCAAAAAAGTCTGTTGTGAGAAATTTCATGGTTCTTTGAAATCTGTCCTGCAGGCACATTTCAATGTAATTGTTCTGTAACTCAACCAGATTATAAGACAAGCAAGCTAAATTTAACTTTGTATTTGTTTCTGTCCTCAATTTTCAAACAGTCTGGTAAATCCATTGAAAGTTTGGCCAATAAAGAAATGTTTGTTGAATTAGATACAGAATGCGCTAACCAAGAATCTTGAATCCAGGTGTCACATGTCTGATATAGTTTAGTCATACATTTTATTCACATGAATCAATACACCCTTGGTGAATGTGATATCGCACAGCCTCAAAGGGCACATACACATACTCACAAGAAAAGCTGGGTGACAGATTGTCAATGTACACATCCATAGGAATTTGATCCCACCGTTGCCTTAACTCCCTCTGCACTCAATTTGGGTTGACCTGTTTTTCCCTGTCTTAATTGTCCATTCTTTCTTCTCAACAGATGACTTTCGACAGATGGAAATTTTTCAATGAATTTTCAGGAGACTTCGTTTTACAGGACCAGCAGCTGTAATTTTGGTGATTTTTTTGCGATTTTTGTTTTTAATGTCAACTCCAGTCTCTTTTTCTACTCTTTAAGCATGTTGAGATACACAGTATTTAGCTTGTCGACACAGCCTGTCATGTGTAACTGCATTGGTATTGTTGACAAGTGAATTCTGGTCCAGACTAGAATTCAAATATGCATTTGACACCAATAGACAGAAAGACAGAGTTGGCAAGCTAAAAAGTTGGTGTTTCAACTTGTTTTGGAGAGTGGAGCAAGAAATCATTGACTGAACCTCTCAGTTGAAAGGAAAAAGTGTAGTAACATTCTGATTGGCTGTGAATTTCACTTGCTACCAAAAATATGGCCAGTGCCAGACCTTGTTGTATCAGAGTAGCATAAATATGGCTAATGCCAGACTTAAAGTTGTACAGTTGTACCAGAGTGGCATGAGTTTTTTACTGCTGAGAAATCTGAACAGAGATACTAGAGATTGCAGAGAAAAGCTGCAAATACTGATATAGATAACACTGCTCTTCAAACTCTGAGAAAGAAACCGTATATAGTAGCAACCATTTCCAGTTGGACTAAATAGAAATCACAATCGCATTCAGTCCATATAATTTTTTACAGAAAAATGTCCGGTTCAATGTTCAATAAATTTACCCTTTAAAGGGACAAAGTCGGCAATTTTTCATGAATTTTGTTTGATACGAGATACTACTTATATTGTTTGACATGCTGAAAAATACAGAATAAATTGGTGATCATGCATATATTTGACCTCGGTTTTAGACAAATTAAATGAAGCCATTGCAAAAATGAATTAATGGTCATGACCTTTAATTCATTTTTGCAATGGTTTCATGTATCGTGTCTAAAACCAGGGGTGAATATATGCATGGTCACCTATTCATTCAGTATCTTCCAACATGTCAATCAATATAAGTAGTATCTCGTATCAAACAAAATTCATGAAAAATGGCCGACTTTGTCCCTTTAAGTGATGGGCATACAGTCTTGGCTCTACATGAACCAGTTACGCAATTTGGGGCTGTGCAAAATCCGTTTTGTCAGGTTTAAATTATTTTAGACTTGGTACACTGTTGCAAATGCACAAATGCTGTAGTTGTGAAAAAAAACCCCAAACTTAACCCTTCGGTGTCAGTTTGATATCCATTTGTATCAATGATATGTACTTCTGTTTCTGTAAAAGCAACTTTAATTGTGTCTGGATGGTATTTACAACTGGTAATCTGACCTCACGATTACGGAATGCTTGATGGATTTATTTCTGTTTTACCTTAATGATAATACCTGTCCTTATTGTCAAGTCTGTATGTCTTCACAAATACATGATAATTCCTATTCCATCAATGATTGTCAACTCTGTTACTTACACCCTGCAACTATCATCAAAGTCATATCAACAATGTGTCTGGTATTACTCTCAAGACCCTTGAATAATCATTTCAAGACTTTAAATCCACTGCTTTCAGATAGTGTATGTGATACCCCGATTAATACCGGGAATTGATTTCAATGAGAACTGAAATGTTGTTGCACATCGTACCAATGTCAGTCAGAGGTATTCTCAGGACAGTTCAGACATTTAGCTGTGTTCTCTCATGGTGAAATTTTGTATAATACTAATAAACATTACTTTTGGCACAGGAATATTGTGAATGAGTGATGAAGAAAATGTAGATAGATAAATAGAGATAAATAAATAAAAAAGATATATAGATAATTAAATAAATAAATAAATAAATAAATAAGTAAATAGTCGTAATAATAATGACAACAAAAGTAAAACATCAGCCATAATGGAAAATTGGAGACAAATTGTTAGATATGTGAAGACAATATTTGATAGAACCATGGAAAGTCTTTCTGGACTAGGTACACATACTAGTTACATACATGTACCCTACATGTAACATATTGTTTTGCTCTGTCACAAGAGATTGGAGTAAGTTAGATGTACATGTAGCCACTGGCAAAATAAACAAATAAACAAATAAACAAACAAACATAAATAAATAAAAGAAAGTCCTCGGTGTCAGTCGATTGCCAAGCAAACATTATTTTATACAAGCAAATGTGTTCCACTGTGTTTCAAATCTTTTTAAATGTATTGCTTATGATGTGGAAAGGATAAGCAGCTTCTATTCAAATTGCTACAAACTTTTTGTCCTTTCTTTTGAAGACATTTATACGCAAGCTGCATCCATCAGCTGATTGTGCTATATAAAGTAACCATCGCTGACTGGCTCTGCAGAGTGACTTTTGCAAAAGCAGGTCGTGGTAATTGTCAATTAGTAACAGAATATCAGCCTTAGCTAACTCTTGGTTTAGTAATGCTTAGTTTCACATGCACTCTAGAGAGTTCCAAAGGAATTCAATACAAAGACCAAATTAAATGAACCATGCTGTATGTGCCAGGAGGCAGTGAATATTTTTCTGTAGCTTTGTCTCTGTCGGTGCTTTTCTCTGATGCGGGTTTACTGTTTGTCCTGTCTGATTTGAATGTCTTGCTGTAGATTGTGTGAATACAAACCTGTCGGAATTGAAGTCAGTTTCTCCATTGTGGCAGTAAGTGATCAATTATGACCCTTTAACGAACACAAAGTGTTTCATCCCCAGTTTCCATAGGGATGGATCAAAAGATCTTGGCAGGAGGGATGGTCAAAATGCTGAAATGCAAGATTTTGCATGTTATAAAATTTGATATTTTGTTTTTTTAAGATTTTGCACAGCATGCCTTAAAAGTTAAACATAGGGCCAAAGTCCCTGAAGCTACTATAGACATGGATACAAAATTAAGTATTTCCTTACTGTATGAAATTATCTCACTAAGGTCATCCTACGGACAAGTAAACTAAATATTAAAGCTGTCTGACCAGCGGTTTTGAAAGAACAAGCAACTCAACAGTTGACAGAGCTCTGTTGAGTTATGTAGAGAATAACCTTTTGTGACATATATATTGATAAAGAAGGTGGATATCTTTGATTAACATTGTGAGTTCTGTTTAATAAGTTGAGACTGTACATACTCAGAGAAAGCACACTGAAGAGACAAAGGTTTGAAACTTAAGAAGTTCAAGGTCATCAAAAGCATTATAAGGAATCATGTTACACTTTCATTGCACTGTTTACACAGATTGCATAATTGCTATAAATAGCACATGAGGAATCTTTATACAGCCCAGCTTTACCATAAAAACCCTATCACTTTGACCATTCTTTTAATTGACCACTCTATTTTTTTCCTCAAAAAGTAATTTTATTTTATCCTTACCAAGTCAACCATAAATGGAAATTAGAACTTTCTCTATCTCTATCTCTATCTCTATCTCTATTGACTATTTTGAGCAATTTCTTTTAGATAACATACAGGGCACAATAAATGACGGTTTAGAATATGTCAAAGTTGGGATTCAGGAAAGTTGCCTTTACATGTTTTAATCCTCCAAGATGGTAAGCATTTCACTATGAACTGTCAAAAAAAAGTTGAACTTTCTGATAATTCTACACTAAAATTATTTTGGCTTTGATGATTTCCTAATTAATTCAATTATTTTTTCTGGGTGAATTGATAGGGTTTATACAGTACAAGAATTACATACAATGTAAGTCAAATTTTGACCAAAAATGACAAAAAAATTCCTTAAAAATACAGATTTGCATATTTCATCACAATTTTAACAAGTCTAAGTTGGGTTACCCCTAGGGACCTGTATACCAAATAACAAAGCTGTCTGACCAGCGGTTATGAAGAAGAAGATTTTTTACCAAAAACACCTTTTTTGGCATTAATTAGCCTATTTTCAACAATATCAAAAAATTAAAAAAAATAGTTTCTCAAAATCGTATTTTTCATCTACACAACAAATATCAAATCAGTAAGTACTGCGGTTCTCAAGATATTTGAGTGGACGGACGCCTCACAAACGGACATACATACATACATACATACATACATACATACATACATACATACATACATACATACAGACTGACGACGGACGCCGGACTGATACCCATCCCAATAGCTTCTATAGACTATAGTCTATAGTAGCTAAAAATATACATTATTGTTCTCTTTGCTAGCCTTTATGTTAATATTTTTTTCAAAAACATGTGGATGACTGCAAAAAATGTGTTTTAGCAATTTTTGATTTGAAATTTTTTTCCTTTCATTTTTGACCAACCCTTCCCAAGATCTAACGATTGATCCCCAGCATTAGAATAGTTCATACATACATTCCAGACCATTGATGTGAACCTACAGTGGGAGGACTACAGCTTAAGTTGTTTACAAAGTAAGCCTTTCGGATTTTAATCATCAAAGACAGTAACGGTTCAACTAAAAGGAAAATTTAAAAGTAATATAAAATAAAAGATATACCATAAAATTACTAGTATGTAATCAATTTATGATTGATATATAATTTATGAAAGCTACAAATTCTGAGTTTTTAGTGCAAGGAAGAATCCCTGTGGAGTCTGGACATTCCCATGTTACATTCCCACATTACATTCCTACATTATATTCCCATGTTACATTCCCATGTTACATTCCCATATTACATTCCCACATTATATTCCCATGTTACATTCCCACATTACATTCCTACATTATATTCCCATGTTACATTCCCATGTTACATTCCCATATTACATTCCCACATTATATTCCCATGTTACATTCCCACATTACATTCCTACATTATATTCCCATGTTACATTCCCATGTTACATTCCCATATTACATTCCCACATTATATTCCCATGTTACATTCCCACATTACATTCCTACATTATATTCCCATGCTACGTTCCCATGTTACATTCCCATGTTACATTCCCACATTACATTCCTACATTCCATTCCCATGTTACATTCCCATGTTACATTCCCATATTACATTCCCACATTATATTCCCACGTTACATTCCCACGTTATATTCCCACATTACATTCCCATGTTACATTCCCATGTTACATTCCCATGTTACATTCCCATGTTACATTCCCATGTTACATTCCCACATTATATTCCCATGTTACATTCCCACATTACATTCCTACATTATATTCCCATGTTACATTCCCATGTTACATTCCCATATTACATTCCCACATTATATTCCCATGTTACATTCCCACATTACATTCCTACATTATATTCCCATGTACATTCCCATGTTACATTCCATATTACATTCCCACATTATATTCCCATGTTACATTCCCACATTACATTCCTACATTATATTCCCATGCTACGTTCCCATGTTACATTCCCATGTTACATTCCCACATTACATTCCTACATTCCATTCCCATGTTACATTCCCATGTTACATTCCCATATTACATTCCCACATTATATTCCCACGTTACATTCCCATGTTACATTCCCATGTTACATTCCCATGTTACATTCCCATGTTACATTCCCATGTTACATTCCCATGTTACATTCCCACATTACATTCCTACATTCCATTCCCATGTTACATTCCCATGTTACATTCCCATATTACATTCCCATGTTACATTCCCATGTTACTTTCTCTGAAAATATACAGCGTCCTTCAGTTTGCTCTGGAATACGATTGTAGAAAGTCCTGCAGTGCTGTAAATCCGTGTCTTACAGCATCAGTCTTGATTTTTGTATGATTTGCCTGCCTTAGAACAAAATGCTACGTTCAGTTCATAACAGAATGCTACCTTCAATCACAAGTGACATACTATTCATACAAACGTCCTGTGATTTCCTTGAAATGCATTAAACAGATCAAGCATCAAGAAACAGCTTTTGTTGAGTAACTCTTTATCGTAAGAGCTTTTGTAATTTTGGTCATACGGCGTCTTTCAAGCTTCTGTCTCAATCATTGCAAATTAAATTACATGTTCCGGGAATTGAGTTTTAACTGACATTAAGTTGTGTGACCCACTTTTGTCGGCATGATGTCTATTTCTTAAAATACACCTGAAAATCTGGGTCAAATGCCTTGCCAGATGAGATATTAAGAGTCTGCAAAGTACAGTACATGCCAAGAAGTAAAAAGTTTAATGTATTTCCCATGTCGATGTTTTGTCCATGGAGCATTGTAAAAGTTATTTTCATCTGAAGAGGCAAAATTCTTAATTGCCTGAGACATTCCTGATACAAAATAGACTTGTTTGCGATTGTTCTTGGCGAATGAAGCAATGCAGTATTCAATGTTAAGGTCTTACTTGTGAGTTTTCTATTTGCCAGTTTGTTGACATTAAGTATACTGGTAGTTACCTCAATTTTATTGTGTACAGAAGAACACCCCAATATACTGACCTTGTATAACCTTTCTGACTACATACTAAATGTGTCTCTTATTAAATTATCTTTATCCTGCGGTCAAAGTATATTCAGAATAAAGAGATTGCTAATCTGCGAATATTATGTGCTAATTTTTGCTATCTTTAAAATGTGAAATAAATTTTTGATCTATTTTTTTATTATTATTGATACAGTCTTTAAAGCACTACTTTGTACGGTAGTACATGCAGACCGAAAATTGCTCGATTATGTCAACATGAGCAATTTCAAACTTCTGAGAATATTTTGAGAATATTTTTGACATTTATGGTTAAGAAAATTTGATCTCAAAAATGATCTCAGAAATCACTCTTGCCAGTGCTTTGTGAATTCCCGATATTCTCTTGAATTGTGACAAAATTAGCAGTTTTTATTGAAAATTCAATACAGAACATGTAAAGAAGAATGTTCTTCAAAACGTAGAAGTCTAATATTTGCTTCACAGCTTCCTAGACATAGCCTTGTTACAATACATATACAAATATTTACACTCACACAGACAGAAACAGACACAGACATAGACACACACACACACACACACACACACACACACATATATATATATATATATATATATATATATATATATGTGTGTGTGTGTGTGTGTGTGTGTGTGTGTGTGTGTATATATCATTCCAAATAGTAATAATGTAGGAGATTGGTTGGCAACCAAGTGTAAGCTTGATCTTTTAATTTCATGATATTCATCATTGAAATAATGACAAAGAAATGATGTTTGTTGATACTTAACCTGATGCAAGTAATTGTACCGGTATCTAAGTATTGGTTGTACAACACTCCACCACTAGTATATGTGTGCATTACACATGCTGTGTATTTGTTATACCGGTATGTCACAAACAGTTTATATCAAGAGTTTATGATTCACTGATGATTGAACAGGGCAGCATTTAAAAAGAACTTTAACACAGCTCTGGGCAGCTGAAAATAGCTCCCCATTTTGGCTGTAATAGTTGCTTTGTCTATGTCACTGCAAACAGTAGCACTTTACGTCTTGTCAATTTTTCACAAAACATTTTGGTAGAACTTATTTCATTAAACTCTTTATATTTGTCACCCTAAGTGACCAATGCTCCCTTGTACATTTGCAATACAAAATCTGTAACTTCAGTGTTGGATCCAGGCAACTAGTTCTATATATAGCTTCACTTTGTATAAAATACCTGACAGGGTCAAGCAGTAGAAAAGTACCACACACATGACAGACGTATATCTTGTTTGGTTTTGAGACACAAATCCCTAGATATGGTTGCAGGAACTAAGTTGTCCGACAGTTTTGTAGAAAGTATTAAAGCAGGCTAACTTCAATGTAGGTGGGGTCAAAACTTTGAGTAGAAATAGAAAAGGTCATTGCTTGAAAGTGGAAGTTTTGTTTGTAAACAGAAACATTGGAATATGGTGCCCTGACCACCAACACAGTTTGTACAGTGCAAATCTGTTATGTATTGAAATGTATCAGTTCTAGATAGCCTTTGCTAAATCAACTCACAGTCCCTGAATCAAAACGAAACAAACGTTATCTGCAGACCTAGATCCATTTTGCAACAAGTCTAGCGTTATCATGGAGATGACCTTACATGCACTTTTATCAAACAGAGTTTCCAGGAATGCGGTAATGTTTTATATTTTGCCATCAAGAGTGGCATTCCACACACTCATAAACTGGATATTTAAAGTTATAGCAAAGGTCTTGTAAAGATATCACCACTTTTTTCTGGGGTCACTCAAAGTCATGTGTGTCATTGTGACAGCCATCAGCAGAGTGCATTAAATCTTGATGTAAATTGATAAAAAAAAAATCAGTTTTTGGAGGAATCTGCTCGGCAACACGGCAACCTCATAGAAAATACATCAGTTTAACAACCTACTCTGATAAATCCCTTTGCTCCTCAATCATGTCTTCACCAAATGAAAGATGAAAACAGGAAAAACGGTTGGAGTTGATAAAAAATTTAAATGGTCATGATTTCAGGGCCGTTTAGCTATGATATGCTTTTATGGTATTATGTACAATTTCTAACAGCATGAATAATATGTACCAGGGGAAGAACTGAGAATTATTTTCTTGAGCTTCTCTTTAGGTAGACATTTTGATCACTCCTTCCTTATTGGTTTCTTTGTTTAACTTCTTTAACTATTAACCAATCAACATTGGGCTACCATGGCACTAATGTTAGTGACTGCACTTCTTTAATTATCTGTATCTGTGTGGTCTCTTTATGGGATTTCCAATGTGTGAACAGTGACAGTTAACTTTCAAATCCTGAACAGATTACCTTGAGCAAGTTATTGCCATTCCTCCCCTTGAAAAGCACAAAGCAATCTGATGAATAGATTAGGTAGCACCATTTATTGTCAGTAACCGAACACAAAGGTTTCTTGGTCTGCCGCAGTGGGCTTTTCCAAAGACATTAAAAGGGTGCACATGTACATTACACTTTGCGGTGTTTTCAGATAGCATTGAAATAACACATTCTCAATTGCTTCAAGCTGTTTATGAAAAGTCAGTGGTATTTGCAATCAGATACCATATCAAAGTCTACCCCAACAAAGAAAAACATGCATTGCAATCAGCAAGGAAGTGATATACTTGAGCTTTCTGTAATGAGAACATCAAACACATTAATTCCACCACAGGCAGAATTGATCCTATTACATGAATACGAACCACAAGGAGCAAAAATCGGCTCTACCAGTTTAACTGCTCAGGGTTGAGAAGTCCAGGTTTCTCAAATTCCTTTTTGCTACAGATGAAAACAAACTAGGAGTTAGTTATTGCACATCATTTGAAAATTATACACAAATAGAGACAGACTTTGAGAATGGAATACAGCCTTATACAGATGGGATAATGTTCTTCATACAGTGTGTAATCATATCGGTAGAAATCCTGGTTTTCTATTAATGTGTGTTTTTTGATCAGTAGAAGTAGAATTAAGTACCGGTAGAACATAAATTCAGCTATTTCTCAATCAGATTTGAACTCATAACGTACAGCACCTAGTCAACTAGCGATAACATCACAGTCAAAACAGCTTGGCTAAAGCCCCACCCCTATAAAACGAGTAGTTCAGTAACTGAGCTACATGTAAGTTGCTACAATTTTTCAGACTGCAACCCCTCCACATGCTGTACAGTTCATGAAGCCTCCACACACTGCTATATAAATGTACATGCCATCATACATTGTACACAAACTTCATCAAAGCAATAATCGCATGTCATAGATTTTGATATTATATAGTCTTTATAATTTTCATTGATAAGTTTTCTGCTATCAGACAATCACTAATACTCCCACAATCTTCTTTCTTGACAGGAACTGGAACGTTTGGAAGAGTTGTACTTGTCAGGGATAAAGTAACCAAAGATTATCTAGCTTTAAAAATCATGAACATATCAGAAGTCATTCGGTTAAAACAAATTGAGCACGTGAACAGTGAAAAGGCCATTCTCCAACAAGTGAGGCATCCATTCATCGTTAATTTGTAAGTATAGATATGTTTTACAACTGCCCATAATAACTGTCCCCCCCCCCCCTCCATGGGTAAAGGATAAGTCCTTGTAGTTAGGCATCCTCAATTTGATGAAAAAACATTCTTAGTATATTTCTGATCCCTGTATGTAATTTGATTGTATTGTGATGTATTAAAGATTCGAAGAAAATTGAAGCAGTTTTCAGAAATAAATCTGAAATCTTCCCACTAGATGGCTGTTCTGTAAGAACCCCTCCTAGAACATTCTCTCCAATTTCCTGCAAAATTTCACTTTTCGTTATCTAAGTTGAGTGGTTTAGGCTTGCAAGCATCAGAGGTCTGCATTTTGATATTATCCAGTGTTTGCCCTCTCATGAATGTCTGTTTAAGTTTTCCTAGACCCTATACGTTGCTTACGGCTTCCGTGCCTCCGACCCACTCATTGGGAGTGGGGACAAAGGCTTAAAGTGGCGACTAGGGTCTAGGCAAGTTGAAGTGTGACTGAGTTATGATCTGACTCACTAAGGTAAAGTCTCATGCACTGAGTCAGAACTGGACCCTTTGAAGATGTCTGTGTTATGTGAGAATTTAAGAACACAACAGGTAAGTCGAAGAAATGTACAGAAATGGAAGAGAGCAGCCAGAAATAGTAAAAGTTTAATATTTTATTTTCATGAGAATACTTCCAATCTAATTTGATGATGTGGGAAATGTCAAGTAGCTGGTTTCGTGTCCTTTATGAATGAGCTCAAAACAACAGTAAGTGGAAATTGTAAGGCCAAGATAATTTAAGATATGACTGTTTTTAATACCATATTTGAATACAATATAATGGTTAATTTAGAACTATTTGCAGTTTAGAACTGGAAATTATAAGGCCAAGATAATTTAAATATTACTGTTTTTAGTACCATATTTAAATATAATGGTTAATTTAGAACTGTTTGCAATTTAGAACTATTCATGTGGGATTTCGTTTAAGTCTACCGGTATTCATAGTTAATGCATGGGTAGAACACTGACTTGTTCATTTGTTTCATATTTCCACTGCCACTTCTACAGATGTAATGATCATCCCTTAGAATTATGCAGAAAGTGTTCTACCCATGAGGGACATCGTTTGAAAGTAATAATAAAATTAATGCTAATTTGCTGGCTGTTTTGAAGGATCTTAAAATGTTCAAATAGTTGTTTAAATAAAGATTGAAAGAAATATTGTAATATTTTATCATGAATTTGTTACCAGTACATGTCTGGATTTCTAACTCTCCTCAAGGACATGTGTCTGACATACATCCATTTGATGATTTGTATTTTCTAAGAAGTACGATGAACCAGGGTGCAATTTTGTTCCATTTTTTCACGTCTAAAGCAATTACTTTGATATGTCCTGCTGGATGCTCATAAATAAATTGACTTTCAATGGAGCAGTGTTGTCATGAGAACAAACAAAATTTAATCTCGTTCTCAAACTAAATCAGTTGTGAATAATACAACAAGGACCTATTTGTAAATGTACCATCATTGACATTGACTTGTTGCTATGGTGTATGTGTTGTCAAGGTCGGGCTTTGGAGATACATTGACAATAACTTCTAGATGGTCTTCAAACAGAATAAACATCCAAGCAATATTTTAAAATTTCCCTTTCTTGAAATCTGTATCAATGTGAATTCCTCATCCTGTATAATAAAGGTTCTACAAATCAGTTTTGGAACTAGATTGTCCACTGTTTTGTATCACTGACTTTGAACATGTGGAATTTGCCCTGAGCAATGACCTTTGACTTCCAGGGTCAAGAGGTTTTCACAGTTGATTAACTCTCTTGTAGAACTCCAAGATATTCCATTGTACCATCATTTATCCTTGTACCATTAAAGTCATTAATATCTTGACTTCTTTCATGTCAGACTTACAAGTGACCTTTCCCAGCTAAATGCATCATTCTTATCGTCATTGAACGTCACTGAACGGCAGGAATTGAGAGCTGCTTGGTTATGTGTTAATCATGATAGTATTTGAGAGGGTTAGGATTTGTTGCAAAGTTGTAATGAAAATTTTTTTGGCAGAACGGGGATAATATTTAAAATGGATTCATATCATTAGCAAAGCTCATATAACTGTCACCTTTGGTCAACATAACAGAAATTTTGAAACAAATTTTTAATTATAATTTTGTTTGATAATTGAGAAGATGTGGTGACACTGTGGGCAAAATGGCCTCTATATTGTTCACTCAACATGTGACAATTTTTTGCCGCACATACGCTGAATGAGCGTAAAGAGAGCCAAATCAAGCTTCCGCGTAATGTTGAAAACTTCGTCGAATTTCCTAGCCGCACAGCTAAATATTCAGGAAAGAGATGCAGATTCCATTTCCTCATATGTTCCTCTGTCCATTATGATATTTCGGCAATAATTTCATGAAGGAATTCTTAAAATACCGAAGCGAAAATACTCTATGTAAAAATAGGCGAAAACACGGCCAACAGCACAAACGATCGTAAACTCGTCATTTCAGAAAAATAAGAGGGAAATTCAAAAATCTAAAACCATAGAGTTTTAGTGAACCTTCATGAGATGCTTAATCTCAAATATTGTGAGAAATAACAGCGAAATGAAAAAGTTGGTCCGGCGGGTTTTTTCAGATGTATTTTTCATTTTACGATGTGCCGAATAATCTCGATTCCCATAGAAAACAATGGCGTTAATGCGCGTCCGATCGACCGAAAACATTGCAAACTTCTCGCCGGTTCAAATTTTTCAATTCTGAACCAATGATAATGAAAATTGGTACAATGATCCTCTGACTAATAAGCAAAAATCGTATCGTTTTAGATTTTTGAATTTCTTCGTTAGTTTTTTTTTATTGCCATTCTATTTATTCTGATCACTGAAATATACTGTTGCCGTCAACAATATGGCGATCTGACGGCGTTTACATGTGCAGAACAAGGGTCTGAAATTGACGCAAATATATCAGCAAGTGTCTCCTAAATTGTACAGATCAAATACCTGTCAGGTTGTTGTCTTTTATACAAAATTTGGGTGAATATGAACCATGAATATCGCAGTAAATTGGTAAAAATAACACGAAACGAAAGCGAACTGGTGTAGAGTCTCCACTGTGAACGTGTAGTGAACGTTATCGATCGATATTCTTTTGTTGCGAATTGTTACAATGTTGTGTTGCATACCCGCGGATCGCATGGCGCCAAACTTGTCCAAAGAGCGCCAAAATATGCTGAGACATAAAAGTATCACCAAAACTAAACAAATTGTCTTGGATTCAATTTGAGTGGAAGAAAACAACCGATACGTTGATTTTATGGTACATAAGTCAATATATACGGGCTGTCATGGAAAAATTCATGGCGTAACCTGAAATTACGAGCGACAGGCGAGCAGATTTCGATCGATATTTTATTGAAATGCAATTGATACAATGTTCGCTGTCGTCACTAGCAACCAGCCCAAAGCGTTGTCCGGTGGGGGCGCTGTACTGAACAATTTAGGGCCCTTTTTGCCCATAGTGTGAATTGAATTTTTAGTTTAATCCAATTCCAAATTCCAAATTTATTATAGCCGTGCTTGTTATCTTTTCCCAGTTGTCTGTAAGTGCAGTTTTCGTTATTTTGAATACGGTTCAGCTGTGATATTGTTTTTCTAATATTGGTGCTAACTCAAAAGTTTTGGCAAAATTTCCCTGCTGAATTTCTGAAAAGTGTCTTTTTCTGTTACGGTGCTGCCCTCATCACGATATTCACCGGAAAACATTTTACAGTTTTTGATCACAAAACTTTACCCTAGTTGGAACACAGGACCAGAAGGCATTATTAGCCAAAACAATAGTTTAAAAAAATTATTATAATAAATTTATGATTATGAATATTGTTGATTAAAATGTAATATTTCTGTCGTTATTGTATACTTACAAAAGTACCCAACTGCACTGGAATCCTTAATGATAATCAGTATTTATGCCATATTCACACAGTTGTAGTACAGACCCTCAGAAACAAGGTCTATAGTTATAGTTGTAGCATTGCACAGCAATGTGTAGTCACGGTACTGCCTTGATAGTCTCTCCAAACAATAAGAAGGGGGCTAACTATCAGCATCAAAGCTGTGCAAAGACCTACATTGTATTAACAATATTCATAATCATAAATTTATTAATACCAATTTTTTACACTTTTGCTATCACTAATAATGAATGTCGTATGGCGCTGTGGTCGACAAAGAGGCTTTGTTGTCTTTAATATCTACAGCGGAAAAGAATCATCAGTCACGTCTGTGGATTAAAGATTATCATGGGATATTAGTGCAGCTAGCTGCTACTCAATTAAGAGAACTTTAATCAACTTGATCGAAATGAAGCGTTCTGGTCCTGTTACTTCTCCAAAATTACATCAACAGTGTACCTTTTCATGACGAAACATAGAGCTAAAAGACCTTAAAGTAGCGTTGTAATTGAATTTATATACTATCTTTCTGTCTGAACTAAAATGGATCTGTAAGTGAATTTCTGAAATCAAATCAAGACCCAGTTAATGAAGCTGCTGGTTTTTTGTCTTGTGTTCGGTGAAGTGTATCGACACATCATTGGTATGTACTTTCTTTATACAACTCTGGGTAGGTTTGATGAAATTCAAATTAAGTGACCTAAAATGGGGCAAAATCGCTGTTGTTAGATGTTTCTGTTGGTAATTTTGGTGTTATTGGATATCTTAGTTGTATTGCTTTGCTCGCTTATGACTCAGTTTTGTCTAGAAGCTCTCTGCAGTTTTGGTATGATGACTCAAAACTTACTCTTAGCTGTTGTCGTACTTCATGTAAAACTGCAGCGAGATTGTAGACTAATGTGGATTTAGTGATCAGAACCTGGTTGTTTTAAAAGTACATGCAATGGTAATGTGAGATATATATGATTTCTGATTTGCTAGGGATTATATATTGTATTTCAAATTTGTCGTTGCAATAAATTGTTTTTGTAGTTCCTTAAATGTTTTACAATTTGGCCGGAAATTATAACAGCACAAGTAGATGAAAAATCTTCATTTGAAAGATTAGGAAATTAGTGTGGAAAGGACCATAATTCACTGTCATAGAGATGAATGCTGGGAAGTCACTGGACTGGGAGTGAGAGTGTCTCAAGTGGTTGAACTCTAATGAAAGCAAACAAGATTTACCATCAACACGTTTTTATTCCACACTAAAGGGATGTGTGAGGGGAAAGTACGACTGATGATGTAATTAAATCTCACAGTCGAGCCACACATGGCAACGGATCTTTGGTAACATGATCTAACAAAAGGGAGACACTAGCCTTGCGAGGTTTTTAGGGACAATTATAGGAGCTCTTTGTTGAATCATAACGGGGACTTGGAAATCAGAGGGAGGGAGGGAGGGAGGGAGGGAGGGCGAGAGAGAGAGAGAGAGAGAGAGAGAGAGAGAGAGAGAGAGAGAGAGAGAGAGAGAGAGAGAGAGAGAGAGTTATGAAAACTAGAAAACCAGTGCGATAAGAAAAAATATTAATTCGTACATCTTTTGTTTTAATATAAAATCTTGCTTGTTGTGATGTAAAACCTGACCTTTCCACCATTCCCCAGTTCTTGCAACGTTTTATCTGCATGTATTTGGGTCATCTTTTCCAGCAAAGTGACTAAAGTGACATGAAACAGAAACGACCAAGTTAATTCTGAAAAATGTCAACTTTGTCCCTTTGTAGTTTCACAAGAAATCTGTTGACATATGATGAAACTTGAGGTTGGTTGTATAGTCTTTTTAATATCAATTCTGTGACATTAGCTTCCTTCTGAGCTAGGAAGATTATTGGCAAATAATCAAATTTGTTTGTATGACCCATCTGACATTGCTTTTTGTGTTTTTTTGTGGGGGGGGGGGATGTAGTTTGATATGTGTGTAACTTTTGCCGCGTGATCCAAATCTCTGTTTATACATAGTCTCAAAAGATTCTGTGAAGGGAAAGAAAGCTCATTAAACTTTTTAGGTGCAAATGTCTGATACAGCCAGGACTCATGTTTGTTTCTGGTATACACATGCAAATCAGTGTTGAGTAAAGATTGATCGAGCCGGAAACCATTCCCTATGATCCAAAATCATTGAAGCAAGGAGTGATGAAGTGATCAGTTGACATGTTTTAACAGAGTACACAGATAACAGGTTGTTGATGGTGAGAAATTAGCCTGAACTGGGCAATAACTCTTTAGGCACGCCGACATGCAATAAATCATTGAATATTATGACAAACCCTTGCTCAAGTAAATCAAACACAGTATATTTAAAATTCTTAAACAGTTAGCATGCGTGAAGATTTAGCATTTGGCACGGTTCATAGACCAGTCCAAGGCAAGTATGAATTGGACGTACAATTGCTATGAAGTACTTATCATGAATTACTTCACACAAAGCCTCATCCAAATACCTCACTAAGTGGTGAGATTAGGGACAATCAGTAAGCTTTTGGTCTGGCCACAGGTTGACGTCTTTATAAACCATTAATCATCTCTTGTCGTACTCTGTTGACACTATAATGAAATACTTGCCGCTATTAAACTGAAAGGAGTGAGATATCAAATGGCAGGCAAGAAGTGGAAACATTTATTGAAACATGAGACGTACTGTCCAACAGCCATTAACTTTTTTATGTGTTGTATAAAGACAGTATTAAGCTGATGAAATCCCTCGTATTATATTCTCTGCTGGAGCAAATAAACTTGACATCATGCTATAATTCAATTCGGGGCTTCTTCAAACTGATCAAGATTCATTGAATTATATTGACAAACAGAAAAAAGTTAGCGCTTTGAATTTTATGAAATACTCTTTTCATAGGACATAGACTGAAAATATCATGATGACCTTAGGTCTGTGTCAATTCAAAAGATGAAATATTTCATAAATGTTCCGTGCTGGTAAAACTAAGATGCATCATGGGTAATTTGATGCTAGACAGGCACAGATTCAGCAATAGATGCAGTGGGAAGCATGTTGTCAAGGAGACAGACTGACAGAGAGAGAGATTGTGACAGAGAATCAGAGATGGATGTAGAAATGATGCTAGTAGACAGAGAAAGGAGATAATGCAGTGTCAAAGTAAAGTAGACACCCTTTCACCACTGTTGTTTGAACCAATCCCATTGTTTTCTGTAGTAAAGTTGGACCTCTAGAGAGGGAAATGGGGGTGGAAGGGTTAAAGAGACAAATTATACTGTTAAGACAATGACAGACAGACATTATATACCGGTAAGTGACAAAATGACTCAGAGATGTAAGTGTAGGGATGATGAAAGCAATGAGAGACAGAAGAACATGCAATGTCCAAGTAGATTCGGAAAAATCCGGTCATGGAGACAAATAGACAGTGGTTGGAGAAGGACATGCAGACAGATGGGTGGAAAGTCAGAGAATGACGAGTCATGTAGAGATAGAGACAGTGATGCATATAGTGGCAGATGGGAGAACATGCAATATCAAATGCACAGTGTACATGCAAAGAATTTAAGTCCTGATAGGTAGAGATGTACTGGTAGTGATGTGGATGTACAGATTAACTCTGTGTCAGAGATGTATAGATTATGCAGATAGAAAGACTGCAAGACTGGCGGACAGACAGAGTACGTTACAGCGAGAGCTACTGCATTCATTTGCAGCTTGGCCAGGACCTCCCTAATCCTTACAAGACAACATATTGAGCTTTAACAAGTCATATGATGCAACCATGTAGTTCAGAGTATTGCAGTTCAGCGCAGCTGTCTAGATCTCTGGATGTAGTAGAATTCCACAGACATCTATGCAAGTCTATACATTGTTCAATGACTTATGTTATTTGTTAACTTGTCTTTGTGATACACGTTGCCGTCATTAATCATCAGCTTCTCGGCATGACACAAATGACCCAGTCATTGTGAAAAAAGCATCCATGGTTGTATATATCATTCCCAGTTCTGAAGTCAGTCACAATTGCTTGATGCTCTCAGCCCTACTATAAAAGGTTCTTACAGAAAGCATTTTCTAGGTTTACAACACTCCATAGTGGCAGTTCATTGACTCTAATAAGTCATTATGAGGATCCATTGAAGTCCATTTATTGCTGGCTATTGAAGAAACACTGATTATTTTGTTGACATTTCATGGAAAAATCATTGTCAGCGACAGAGCATAATGAAAAAATTAAAATTACCCAAAATCTACATTTCTGTTCGTCTTACTCGAACATTGATTGATGTTGTTTCCATGGTGACAATGAAGTAAATACTCTTTAGTCCCACAATGCACTTTACATTTCGTGTGTTGAATTTTATTGGTTTGAACATTGTACAGTAATTCAATTTCCAGATCTTCATTTCAAAAGATGGCATTCAATTGAAGTAATCCCAAGATGACCAGATTGTTTAGCTTAACATAAATGATTGATTGATTTGGTTCATGTGTAGCCCATCTAGCCATACAGTCCCCTATGGATTCTTCTAAAGATAACATTGTGTGTTTTTGTTGTGAGGTCTACTGAGGTATAAATGTTTTCACTGTATAAGTTCCGTCAGTGCTCTTGGTTGTAATCCACGGATGATAGATAACCAGTATTATAATAATTCCAGTAGACGTTGTCTAGTTTGTTTCATAGTTGAATGAATTTGAGTTCTTAAAAAATGATAAAGACAGTGGTGTAGGACATGTCAGGTTCTCTTGCTCTTTCTTTGTCATCTGATCACCATCACTATTACCATTATCATCATGCCACCACCACCACCACCACCATCATCACCACCACCACCATCACCATCATCATCATTATCATTATCATCATCATTATTGTTATTGTCATCGTCATCATTATCATCATCATCATTATTATCATCATCATTATCAATGTCATCGTCATCATTATCATCATCATTATCATCATCATCATTATCATCATCATCATTATCAACGTCATCATCATCACTATAATTAAGATTCTCCTCCTCCTCATCATCATCATCAGCAATTTTCATCACCATCATCATCACCATAATTATCTCCCCTTCTCCCTCTCTTACACACACAAACACAACCCTACAATAATTGTCTAATGTTATAGCACTTTACCCACACATTGCAGATCCTATTAATGTCACTGTCACAGTGATCCATTCCAGGTTTGGATTATAATATAACGTTTTACAATAAACATGACAATAGATTGATGAACGATAATATTTTAACTATTGTGTAGGTAGACATGTTTTAATTATTTCTAATGAGGGGACAATTAGCAATTAATTAATCATCTGATCACATATTATTTGATTCATTTAACATTTCAAGAGCATAATTCTGGAAAGGATTTGAGATTGCCGGGAGAAATCAAGAAACTACAACAGCTGTCAAGTGCAGGCATTAGTTCTTTCCGTTTCACCTCAGTCTATTTTGAAGTCTAGAAGTACCGGTAGGATGGCACTGCACCGTATATGTAATCAATCAGATTCCCTTCTTGCAATCTGTCCTGATTTAAAACGTAACAAAGAATGAATTTTGATTTATATTCAGTTGTATTTAGTATTCAAGACAGACTTTAAGCAAATAATTTTATGGAAATTAATTTGCATATCAAACAGTCTTCGGTGTATTATCTACTGACATGCTTCATGACAACAATTTTCTTGAAAGTAAGCAACAGCAGTAGAATGTGTCTGGGGTACAAATATTTGTCAGTCAGATTTTTCAAATTTATCCAGTCCTTTTCTGGTTTAACACTTGTGGGGGCTCATTTTAAAGGTCTTTGAATGAGAAAAAAATTTGTCATCAAAGGTTTTTGTGATTAAAAATATGATTTTTCCCTATAGAGTGAACATAGGGATGTCAGCCATTTTGAATGTTAAATATCAGTAAATGTTAGGTAATTTGTTTCTCTAGTACCAAACTTTGGAAAGTGACCTGTAATTTTTGTTCTTGATTTGATTAGAGAATGGTTGAAAGTTTCATTGAGGAAAGTTTGAGCAACAGTTTAAGTCTTTCACTTTTGAGGCGCATATAATTAATCGACATGATTTGCAAGAGCCAATGTTCCTCAGTTCTTAATTCTAGCACTACAAGAAATGCATGTTTTTTAATTAAAATGAAAGGATAAGTAGCCTACTGTGGTTGTTTTGTTAAGCTTAAAACACAACACACGTGGAAACTTCAGCAAAAGAGCATTGACATCTCTTTATTACTTAAATGATCCATTTGGAAATGAAACTTTGAGATACGGCATTTACAAATGTATGTCGTTAGAAAATCAAAATGTACACATCTGGAAAGTTCAGTGTACCTTTTTCATAGAGTGTTGACTGCAGTTTTTCAGGTAAGGAATTACTGATGTGAAACATGTAAATTATGGCTTCGGCATTTCCAGTGGTTTGTGGTATGTGCCACCAGGTGAGGCTATCCATGTATGCCCTGTACTGATTTACCAGCTAGCGTACAGCTTCACTATGAAAACAAACAAGGGTTTACAGGGTTTACAAGATTGGTCTCTCTCTAGGGTTTATAAAATGGGTCTCTCTGGGGAACTTTAACTTGTGAAGATGATCTTCTCTTGATCTTGCCTTTCAAAGTTGTAATTTTATGAAACTGTAATTGGATTATAATTTTATGGAACTGTGTAATTGGATTATAATTTTATGGAACTGATATGTAATTGGGTGTAGGAATTACATAATAGATGATGTAATCCCAGTGACATTGAAGGAGAAAGTCTTGCCTCATAGTATATAACACTATAGATTCAACAAATGTTTTCATCTCTACTCCCTTTAAAGATCCCACAGAACAATTCTCTCATACAAAATCCTAATCCAATTAGGATCAACTGCAAAATCAATGTAAAACAAAAAAGGATGTCTAGATTTAGACAATAAATGAGGCCCAACATGATAATGATATTTACATTTTGCTGCAAAATTGTTGAGGACAACTATCAGAAACAGCTTAAGCCTAAAAACAAAAGAAAACTTGGATTGGGTACATTGTAGAATCTTGTACTGAAGAGCAAGGGTGACCCTTTGTTGGTTTAATTATCTGTTGAAGTCCTACAAATGCTAGAGAGTGTACTCAGATAAATTAAGTTGTCATAGCTACTACATCTATAATCCTACACCCCATTGATTTGATTTATTTCAGTGTAAAAAGAAAATCTTTCATTTAAGGTATTTTAAAGTCGTACAGCTTTTTACGGTAACATTAATAGGCCTGGATAGCAAGCTGACTGACATATGAAATTTCATTTTTTGTGTGTAACCATATATTTATTCATAAATAACTATTATTTATCAATAAATAGTTGACTTTGAATATAAACCTTGCCATGTTTTTATCGGTATTAACATTTTTTCTTTGTGTGATACAAGTATACTTGTACAAAATGGATCAAGTAGAGTCACTTGCAATATGAATCCGAGAACGCTATGCCAACAGGTATTTCTGATGCTTGTGTCAGTGGTATCAAGTAAGTACCCAGGTATGCAGTAGCAAATCAATTGGCAGCCTTTGAAAGCAAGCAACGGTGAGGACAACAATTCTCGGTCTTGATTAGCACACAGTGGTGTCAAAGTTCAACTTTTTATGCTGTAAAACCTGTTATTGTTTTGTTCAAGAAATGTTCTAAAATATTCCTCAGCAATTGTTGCTTTCAGTGGCAGCTACTTGGTCTTATGACAACCAAATTAGAAAAAAAGAGAAAATTAAAAATAAGTTGGCTTTCACCAATTTTAATTCCTTATGTTTAAAACTTTCACCGTGAGTCTGCAAATATTCAGCATCATCAAATGAAAATGTATGCTGAATGTGTGCATGTACATGTACATCTCACTTTCCAGAAATATCTGGATATCTGCAAATGATGTACCAGTAAACTTCAAGATATATATCACTTTGCCAATTATCTGCTCCTCTGATTTTCTGTTCACTATTTCTAACTGACATCTTTGCTTGTCTTTGTGTGCATCATATTTATCAGTGAGACATAACGAAAAAAAGTATTCATATTTAGTAATTAACTTTTCTTCAGAAATTTACAACCAGATATGTTTATTGCTACCCTTTCCAAAAGTGTGCCACTTGCAGTCCCTGCAAATCATTCTTTTTATAGTCACATAACCCTGAAATGATTTGTTATATCATTGATTATATGTCCACTACAGTTCCTGCAACTTGTTAGACTGGATATGTCTATAATGTACAAGCATGCATATATATATTAGGGGGGCCATGGAAAAAAACAGGAAAGATGAGGGGGGGGGGCCATAGATTTTTTCTATAATTTACTGGGGGGGGGGGGGCGGGGAAAAAAATCACCCAGAAAATAGAAAATCCTCCACCCTCCCCCTGGAAGTAAATTCTGAATCGTCCCTTATGACTTCAGTGTGCTGTGTGAAATTTCGCTTTGATGAGTTACTGTAACAGTGATTTAACAGTGTTTACACAAATCTGACAACAATGGGTAAACAAGTATATTGCTGTGAAGAAAACCTAGTTTACAAGTGGAAAGTAGAGTTTATTGAATTTTAATTTGGGAAAATTTATAATCGGGAAAGATGAAAGAACTCATAAACAATTGGTTATGTATATGTAATATTTATAGCAATTAACAAACATTTTTTAGAGCTAATTCCGTCAATGAATTTAAAACAACAATTTAATGTTATTCTGAAACAAAGTAGCAGACAAGTGTAACTCGTTTCTTTTGAAGAGAATTTTGGGACGGTCACAATGTTTGGATTTTGTGATGGACGGTAAACAGGTATTAGAGAGTGTGCCAGGCATTTTACTGGGGTTCTCCTTGGTGCATCAATGCAGTCAGATTAGAGGACATCAGAAATGTTACTGGTCTTTGTTTGCAAATCATTGACCAATGTTCCTCAACATTCAGCAAAAACACTGCAACGTTTATTGCTTGCTGTGTCTTTAGAAAGTGAATTTTATGGAAATGTTCCTTATTACAGATAGAAATAAAGATTTACATTCAGGTGAATTTGTAATGATGGAACAGCATACATGGCGTTTCTGAGGGAGTGAGGTATTTTGAGAGAGAAAGAAAGAGGCAAAGAAAATAATGAATGAGCACGTTTATTGGAAATGTGAATCGGGTTTTATAATTCCTGTTCAATATTTCCATGACAACATTGTAAATAGCAGAAGTTTGCATAACCCCAGCTAACATGTTTTTATTTGTGTATCCAGCCATCGTTTTATTGTTCAGTTTCACGTACAGGGTTTTTCAGCTGTTTTCATATGTCCCTGGGTGTAGCAGCGGTGAACAAAGATCAAATTGTAAGAATGATACCCTTAGTATGAGTGTGTGAAGTGTAATCTCTGGTCTACATGTTGTTGATGAAGGATGACCTTTGACCTTTGTTTTCTACTCTCACAGGCAGTGTGCATGTAAGTATTTGAATGTGATGATTGTTCTGTTGTTGAGGGTAAAATTGATCCACAACCATGTGCAGGGTGTTTTGTTGTTGTGACGCCAGAAAAAAAATGTTGTTGACATTTTAAAAACATGCCACACTGGTCTGGTCATTAACTATGCATTCATTGTTATTCAAGTAATTATTATTTCTTGATGAAAAGAGTTAAGAGATTTGAGTTATTGATTGTAGTAGAAGGGTTTGAATAATGTAAGGTGTTTACGTCAATCATGAATAGGGCATCTTATGAATGGAGGAAAGACGTCCAAATAGGATACTTTAACCAAGAAAGGTGTGTAGAACGCCTCAAGGGCTTTTGTAAACAAGACAGAAAGTGTTTGTTATGACGGGAGGTGTCTGACCAGGTGTGAATGTTTGTATGCTTGGGTATATGTATCTATCTGTCTCTTTCTCTGTCAGTCTGTTAGTAGAGGGAGGAGATAATGGCACAATGCATCACACACCGGTATAGAAAAGTCTTCAATGTGTTTAATGTGAGGTGAATTATGTGTGAATCAAGGTGTGAATGTAGACACACTTGCACACGTACAACTTCTTCATGTTGCCTGTTGCCATGGGAGGAAATAATTCTTGCATTTGAAGAGACAGGCAAGAGGTTAATGAAATAGACAGAATAACAGACAGCCAGAAAGACGTCTAGAAGGATGCTTTCTACTCAGCCAGAGGAACAGATTGACAGATTCAAAAAAATAAGGAACCAAAATACCGTACGTGTATTAAAAGATTACTCATAGCTTGAAAACTATTTATTCAGGAGTCAAATCGAGGGCGCAAATTCTGCACTGAAACAGCAATAACAATAAACAGGAACTATGGTAACAGTCCAAATAAAATTTAATGAGAGCAAAGTGCAGAGTAGCTTTGAGTATAATTTGTCGTAATAGTGCCCGTTTTCAAATGAGTTGAAGGTATTCACCATTTCTTTCTAGGCGGTGACAATGAAAGACTGAAATGATCACCACAGCAAGAAGTCAGAAAACTTCACACTTTAAAACACTGAATTTAATAGCTGCATGCTTTTTAGCAAAATGGGAATTTGAATTGAATAAGTTGGTTCATAAGTTAGCCAACAACGTACCGGTACATGTACTTTGACCATTGTCTGTGTAGGGAAACGTTTGAATTTGCTGCATTTTAAATTAGCAAACTCAGCACTCTAGCTAAATGAGTTAAAAAAGCATGCTAGCTCAAAAATAATACTGTATTGCAGCGTTTCAGCTTTATAAAAAATATCAATGTGATTTGAAACTGAAATGAAACAAAATATGGAAGAAGTGTGGAAAATTGATGTAATTTTTGTCAAGTCCATGCAAAAACTATCTAGTGTAATGTACAAAAATATGCTTGATGTTATTCTGACCAAGTCCCTGTCAAGTTCTACTGGTCTATTCCTAACATGGTCAAAGTCCTGCACAGAGGGCGGGTAATGTGGTGTACAAAGTAGCCACTGACTGTTTGGTTTGGCTAATATTCCACCTGAGTGAACATTGTGAAGTTTATCAGAGTTATCGGCAACATCAATGAAGAACTGATTTACTTAGATTGCAAAGTATTGTTGTAATAGCAAATAAGAAAATAAGGCTGAAAGAAAGAAGCAATGGTCAGACATCACCGAGTGGAATCTTGTCTATATGTTAATGACTTATTCCTGAAACGAGAGCCTGCATGCATGTCAGTGTTTGCATTCCAGTGAAACAGACCAGACTGCAGTCCATGTTTGCAGGATTTGACAAAGTGTCCATGTAATTGGAACTAATAAGAACTGACAAAGGGTAGGTATGGAGTGGACAGACCGTCAACAGGTGATTTGGTTTTAAATCTTCAACAAGTGTAAGCAAAAGAAAAAATGTGGATCTTGAAAGGTAGAAAGAGAAAATTTGATTTCTTTGAGGTCAGTTTCTTTTAATGTCTAGCTATATCCTTGAAGTACTTGAAAAGAAAATGTCTAATTTTGAGCAAGGTAGGAAGTCAAGCAGCATGTCTTACAGGATAATTGAAATGAATGATGAACCTTGTGTAAGAAATATGTTCAGTAGGATATCAGAATTTATTTTATTGGAGTTATCAAAAAGATTTGAATACATGTCTCATTAAATCTGAGAGAAAATTTTTTTTTTTACATTACAGAAGCCATTAAAGTGTTAAACATTAATCATGAGAAATAGATAAAAGCATAGGCTATCTGACAAGGCATTTTCACTTTAGCCCCTTTTGAACGTTTTCTTCAAGAAATAAGTAAATTTGTTTCCAATTAATATTTTGAGGACATAAATGAGTGGCTAATCGTTCCACACAGGCTGTGACAGACAAGGTGACGAGAGCTTGGAGAGATAGAAAACGTCATCTCTTTATGAACTTGATAGGTTACTCCTTATCCTTTCATGTATTTCACAGTCCCATCAACTTCACATTTTATGACAATGCAACTTAAAGTGAACGTAATTGACTTCTGTTGTTTCAATTAGTGTATGCTCCGTTTCATATGCACAAGAAAGCCTCATAATGAGGTCACTGACCCCACTCACAAAGTGGCATCAACATTGCCAGTAAGCCGTTTCCTCCCAGTGGGAGGCACGATGGTAAATGGGACAGTCAGTTGAGCAAGTACAAAACTTTTAATGTTCAGCCCAGGCTTTTCTGCCTGACCAACACGCTATTAGAGGTTTTAGCCGGGATTTAGTAGAGTTGTTAAAATTAACCACTGCAAGTCTGCCGCTGGGAGCTTTTCTGGTCATTGACTTGGATGTCCTAACTTTATTAGCAGTATTAGGGCATGTAATTACATCATTAGGTAATGTTTTTTATAGGTGGATCTCATCCCTTAGGGTGAGGTACAGTGAAGTAACAATGCACAGATGCTTCAGGCAAGAACAGTGTATGCGCAAAGTGGAAACAGAACGCAAGGAATATATTCATCAAACTGATAAAATAAAACTTCAAAATTTCATTTTGCTTTGTTTTTTCTTCAATGATTGAAGTAGGTGGAGTGTTGTAGAATGAGGTAACTTTTCTTGCTTCTTGTTGTTTTTATTTTAAATAAATGCATTTCAAATCACAGGACAGCAAAAACACAGATTCAAGATAACGAGAAAGCTTATATTGTGTCTTATTTGAAAAATTAGTGAAGTTATGCCGATATAACCAACATTTGTATTCTCAAATATCACGATTGTACAGTAATTGTAAACTTCTGTCTTTGTATATTTTGGTATTACTATCAGTGCAAGCATTTTGACTGAAGCATATGGAATGTTTTTTTGAAAGCTTCGAAAAACACAATCCATATTTGGACATGATCAGTACAGGATACGTCTAATGTCAGCTTACGTTTGACACTTTGCAGAGTCTTGCTGCGTACAACATGCTAATTAGTTGACAGTTCGCCCTCTAACTTAAACTGATGCCCCCACCTGATTCAATCAAATTCTTATCAATGCAAGAAAATTTACACGCTACGTACAGGCATAAGGCTGTTAGTTGACAGTTCGCCCTCTAACTTAAACTGATGCCCCCACCTGATTCAATCAAATTCTTATCAATGCAAGAAAATTTACACGCTACGTACAGGCATAAGGCTGTGGCACACAATCCTTAGAAATTCCTAATTTTACGCAAAATTCAGAAATGTCATCAGTTTAGAGGGCCAATTACAAAGTATATATATATATATATATATATATATATATATATATATATATATATATATATATATTACAAAGTATATATATATATATATATATATATATATATATATATATATATATATATATATATACATGTATATATGTTATATAGGTAAGCATTTGTCAAACAAGCTTATGCACCTCGCATTGAAAGACTTAAACTTTTTGCTCAAACTCCTCTCAATGATACTTCTAACCATTCTCTCGTCAAAGTCGTAATAAAGGTCAGGGGTCACTGTGTAAATTTTGGCACCGGATAATTAATTGCCTCAAATTTACCAATATGTGAAATTCAAAATAACCAGCATACTGGTGTTATATAACTCTATGGGGAAAGATGAAATTTTTGATTCTCATGAAAAGAAGATAGTAAAACTTACACGTCCAGGAGTTTCAGATTGAGTCCCGACAAGCGGGAGATCAGAGAAACAGCAAAATGTGGAGTCTGAATATTTGTCCCATAGGCTCATGGTACAGTAAGAGCTTGGCTTGTGTTATCTGTGTTTCCTCTGGCTTCTAAAATTTTTTAGTAAATTTACAAATTGGGTATTGAAACTTTTCGTAAATTTTGAAATTCATAAGTAAAGTTAACCGTTCCAATACGGAATATCATTCAATCAAATTCAAATTAAGTACAACATGTGCTTAGACAGAACTATTTTGAGGTTTGGGGGCCTTGAGCTGTCAATCAACCAACTGCTTTGCTTCCTTGCATTCGTATATTTACGAATCAACAATGAAAAAAATTAGTAAATCATCTAAAAAATTAGTAATTTTACGAATTTGAGAGTGGCAGAGGAAATACAGGTTATCCTTGATCAATGTTTGGGATTTTACAGTCAGTCAAGCAAGCAGTTGTGTAAGGATGACTGATATCTCAGATTAACTTGTCAGTTTTTGATTTCATTCCTATAAGACAAAACTCTGGTAACAACTTTTCACTTTAGTTCAGCTGCTTCAATAGAAAATATTCATAATTCATTAGAGTTTAGCCATCAGCGTATGATTTACACAACATGGAACTGAAAGATAAACAAAAACTTCAGTTATTTACTTTTCTATGGTGGCCACATTCAACAAAATTCTGGGAAAAAGTAAAATTCAAGACAGTTTTCAGTTTTTGAAGGGCTCAGGTTCATTAAGAACTGCTATGCTCTAATACTCAGAGAAAGCATTTTAAATTTACAGAAATATATATTTTTAATATCAGACGGTATTTTTGTCAAGTGAAAATATTTATCACTTTGCCACTTCATATTAAGTTGTATATTGTATGTCAGTGATTCGTTCCATGTAAATAGTATGAAGATGACATCATAACAATGGTGTGCTGTGTTTAGTAGTGGATGAGTTTGGTCCGTAAAGACAGTGTTTCGATATTAGCTTCACCCTGGAGGTATACTGTTCATAATTTTACTGTTTTGATCACAAAGAGAAAAACTATAGTAATATGAGCACTACATTTGGCTTCTAAACAGTAAAACAATTATGCATAGTTACTTCCATTTATATATTTAACTAATCATTTATTTTGTAATTAAACAATTCCACTCATAAATTATTGAGAGCTGCTTATAGTTAATGAGAGAGGTGAGTGCAGTATCCAAGCAACAAGTACCGGTACATGGGGAAAATTGATGAAAAATGACAAAAACAGAATGAATGCTGAATTGAAGAGGAAGCTTGCAAAATCTCAAAGAATAGGAACTTGGTTTTGTCATTCCCATGCTGTAACCATAGCAACAAGTCACTCACAAGTTGGATCAAAGGTTAAACATGGTGATTGTCAGTGGCACCTGTTTTTGTAATGCATCTCCCAGGAAATGTTGCATGTGTGAAATGAAAACAGACAGGAATATTTTTTTCTTTGTACGAAGGAGTTTTTGAACATTGAAACTAAAATTCTGAGAGGTTGATTACACTGTGTATTGTCAACTTGAAGAGTTAGAGGATTAGTCTTTAATCCGTATTGCAGTGACTTGGTGATTTTATCTACATGAGTTTGAACCAACTAACATTACTTTCAAGCAAGTTTTCCTACTTCAGGGAGGATATCAAGAAAACTCTCTCACTATTCTTCTTTCATTATTTGGTTTTGAATGTGCATCATAGTAATCTTCATGAAATCAAACTTCTCATTTTTCTCTGGCAAAGCTTGATTGATGTATTTTATGAAAATGTCATTATTTTTATTAATTTTGTAAAAAACTCTTTCTTGTTCTACTTCCAAATAAATGTAGAAGTGCTGAGTGTGTCACCTGTCAACACAGAATGTATAAGTGGCTAATGTCTGTTGTTGTTGATTACAAGTCTTATATTAATACTGGTCCTGACAAGAATTCATTTACCACCAACCTTACTTATTGTATGCTGTGCACAGTAGAAAAAAGAAAAAAGGAAAGTTAAAGGTTTGGTAAATCTGTTTCAAGTATTGGACTTTGTCTTTTACAGTTTGATTAATTTTGTACAAAGGCCAAGAGACATGATATCAATTTAAAAATTTAAAATATTTTATGGCATATAAAATGTTATGAGTATGATAACAATGAACAACATAAAAATAGCTTTCCTGTGAGGTATATTCAATTCAGTGTAGTGATTTACTTGTAACAACACACTATGGAATGCTCTTTCCTCTAAAATATTTTAACGGCCATCGTAAGTTTTACATTCCATCATAGTTTACAAATTGTGGCTGTTTGTGGAAGATAGTAAAATTTGAACTCCTTCATTGCATGCCAGACACATTTTCTTTCCATGAAAGCTATAGATAGACATTCTGTGTTTTAACAAGTCACTTTGACAAGATGAGATTTTTAGTTCAAGTAAAAAACAATCTCTGTTTGACTTATTTGTTTTGAAAATAAATATCAGGAGAAGCTGGATATTTCTGAGATATATTTTGGTTTAGTGGCATAAATTTCTGGTGTATACCAGTAGGTGGTTAATGTTTGGGGAGAAGTGATTTCGAAATGCTACTTTCAGCTCAAGCCAGCAAAATCTTAACTATGTCAACTGCATTTAATGTCAGTCACACCCTGGTGAAGTGGTCTTAGCTTGAGTGTTTAGGGAAATCAAAGTGCTAAAATAACTTGGAAAGAGTACTTGAGCAGCTTTCAGTGTCTACAAAAATACTCCATATTGCCCAAATACTCATGAAAACAAGCCTGCTGAGAAGGAGGTGATAACAAGATATACCAATGTATTGCATTACCAAACACAGATAGAGGAACAGATCTACTCATTGTTGAGACAGGCTGATATCTGCATGGTGTGTGTGGTATCGGAATGTGGGTCAAACTACACTGCACCTTGTGTGCTGGATATCAGAAATGCCTCTACATAAAGACCTACTTGGAGACGGTTTCTGTCTGGTTGCTGAGAGACTAACATTCCTGTGAAGATGTGTAACCTACAACTGTGGACACACAACTGAGCAGTGTGATTTGTTTTGGAAATGTTTGATGTGTGCAATATTATCCACAAGGAATGATTTAGTTTTCAAACATTTATTTTTTGGTAACATTCTTTGGTACTTGCAATATTTATGTGTCATAGTTATAACAATTTGTCTCAGTGGTAATTTCTTTGTAGACCAGATGAGTTGTTTTATCTGATGTGTAATTGTGGTTAGATATAGTAACAGTTTGTGCTTTTAGGGTGTAATTTATTGACTGTAGCTCTTTGTTAGCATTTGAATGAACCCCTAGCAAAAAGTGATACTTCCACCAAAGTAAGGGGAACACCATTTGATTTCTGGGGGGGGGGGTTATGGAGGATTTTGAGAAAAAAAAATTTGTCGCCAGGTGAGATAGAAGAAAAAAAAATTGATCCTGTCATGGCCTGAGAAAAAAAAAATTGTCATAACAGACAGAAGTGAAAAAAAAAATTGTCACAATGCACCAGAAATTAGCAAAATTTGGAAACCCTATTCTCATATATTCTTTGCCGGCGCGCCGCCATGTTTTTACCACAAGCAATTCTTATGTTTTTTTCCCAGCACTTATGATATAAGCATGCACTACATAGGTCTACTTTACACCTCCGTACACTCAATGTTTTCCTTCCCTTTTCTGACCCAAGAAATCATATTTCAGGATTTATGTTGCAATATCTCAATGGCATAGGCACTATCTAAAGGTGACTTTTTGACTTCTGTAAATTGTGAAAATTTTAAAACACAAGACAGGAGTCAATAAACTAGTGTTAAAATCAATATATTATTCTCTCAATATAAATATATTAGGAAGATGTACAAGTTGACCATGAAAAATTGAGGAACAACAAATATAATGAAATACAAGGGAGAGGGGGTCATGCACTAAAAAAATTGAAAACTTCTGGGGGCGTTACTCAAAATGTGGAGAGGAAGAAGGGGGCGGGTTTACTCAATTTTTTTTTTGCGAAACAAATTGAAACACATCTCAGATTGCACCATTGCACACATCCATTTCTCAAAATTTTCAATGCGAGAGGGGGGCACCCCCTCTCTTGCTCTCCCACCCTTGGGTCTTCGAACAGTTTTACTGGTAAAAGACAAATTTAAAATACCTCTCGGATTGCACTACACTGCACTGTGGCGCACATCAATTTCTCAAAATTTTCACAGGATCTAGGACAAAACTGAACTGTTGTGAATTCATCCTTTATTATCACAGAAACATGTTTTCATTTACCTCAGTTCAATGACCATTTTGACAGTTAAACATACCATATTCATGCTTTTTATTAGAAGCTGGCAGCTGGAGAAATGACACAAGAAGGTCACAGATTTTCCATTCCTGTATATTTATTTATCTTTAGTCTCTGGCAAACAGAACTGTTTTTCACAAATGTATTGTCATTGTTTGGTTGTTGAATATTGTGACACAAACACTGATCATGCATAAAATGTAAAAAAATATTGCAGTGTTCAATGTCATTTTCAAACAGTTTTACCAAGTGCAAAATAACCTGAAACTCCTCTCAGATTGCACCATTAAACACATCAATTTCCCAAAATTTCCAATACGAGAGGGGGAAACCCCTCTCGTTTTTGCTCTCCCCTTTGGGTTGTTTAACAGTCTTCACCTTGGGTGTTATAACAGTTTCACATAGTAAAAAAATTAAAAAACACCTCTCAGATTGCACCAGACTGCACCATTGCACACATCAATATCTTAAAACTTTCCATGCAAGATAGGGGAAAGCCCCTGTGACTCTTTCCCCTAAGCCTCTCGCATGTTCCCCCTGTACTTTCAAATTCTGCCCGGTCAGATATCCTAGTGAAAACCCTGTCATAATACCCATCCAAATTAAACAATATATTATATGGTTAAATACTACGTGAGCTTTTATATCTTTATTTTATTGTGACTTGCAATTTCATTTTGATGGTTCACCTTTTTTGAACCATCATGAGATAACTGATGATAGTCTAGCAGAGTACATCAGGATTTCAAAGGTCTTTACTGTTGCTGTATTTTGTAAATTTTACAAATACATGTATTTGTATTTAACTTTTCTAAGTGGGCGGGATCAGTCAAAATTTTAGAGTTAGAGAGGGGAGTTACTCAAATTCATCATGGTTGAGGGGGGGCGTCACTCAAAATTTCTGAGTTTCAGGCCGTAAATAATGACAACGCATCACAAACTTGATGACAAAGAAAAAAAAAATTTGCATTGCTACTCCATTTGAAAAAAAAAATTGACGCAGCTCTGACAGTAGAAAAAAAAAATTGCTGTCACTGTGACAGGAAAAAAAAATTTGCTCCCATACCCATTTCCTCCATACCCCCCCCCCCCAAAAAAAAATCAAATGGTTCTCCCCTAAGTCTGTTAATCACTGCAATAATTCAGTACATCAGTTGCTATGCTGTTCTCATGTTGAGCTCTGTTTTGGTGTCATGTCAAGTTTTGGGGTCATGGGGTTATCTGATCTTTTACGATCTCTCCAAATTGATTATCTGTAAAAGCTTAAAAGGAATTCTTCTCTGTCAAACCTAACTGGAAATTTTTGAAACTCATTACCCCTCCCAAATAATAAATAAATAAATAAATAAATAAATAAATAAATAAATAAATACATTTATAAATAAAGACTGAATGAATAAATAAATATATGAAAGTTTTTTTCATTTTGGAATTTTTGTATCAAAAAACCAGATGCTTTGATGACAAAGGAATAATATATGGTAGTGAATGGTAGATACCTGTCACAAATCTTCAAAATGTAAGTCTTTATAGTGAGCAAATGAAAAAAGCTTCACATAAAACAACCTGACTCCCAGATACAAGGAGTAAAAGTTTGTGTTACAAATCTAAGGCCTGCAGTTTATCATTCCTGATTGAGCCGCTTTGAACCTGACCTGAAGAAAAGGGCATTTACCTTTGAACACCAATCAGAGCTACCAGTATACTGCCCTCTATGGGCTGTGTGTGGATTCTTCTGTTTTCCTCCAATGTCTCTTGTGCTATCAGTCTACAAAAGTTGTCTCTGCCCATTTTTTGCACCCAAATGTTTCCTTTGACAAAAGTGGACTTCCTAAGGATCAATGGAGTGGTGTGAAATATGATAGGATGTGTTTGATGTTAAAAGAACATAAAATCTAAGAGTTTTCAATGCCTGTAGCATATAGCTTTAAATGTTCACCTCACCTTTCTAGATTGAAATCTGGAATCACATGCAGAGAATGTGATGGACATAAATCAGTCACCCAAGTCCATTTGTACTACACTGTTTGAGACAGTGATTTTTTTGCATGGAACAGGGCTCATTCCTAAGAACAATTAATGTGCAAATATAAACAGAGTCTTGTCTGAAATTTTGGATGAGACTTTTGGAAATTACACTTACAGAAAGGGCCATGTTGCTTCATTATTATCACCAATATTTATGATCAAGGCTACAAAAATGATGTATAAGGGGTCAGACCAATAACAACAGACATAAACTGACAAAATTTGTCCAGTTTGATATCTGCAATAGTGTCACATACATTTAGATTCTCACACAGCTCTCACTGGTTAAGGTAGGGACTTTTACAATTCTTTTCTGATCTACCACTTATGGGATTCATTGTGAAGCTCTTGGTGTAAGAAAACTTTTCACTGGCTTTGTTTTTTGAAAATTGAAAAGTTTATTTTTTCTCCATAGAGATAATACAGGGATGGCAGCCATTTTGAATTTCAAATATCTGTAAATCTGGAGTAATTTGTTTCTCTAGTACCAAAATTTGCACGGTGACCCCTGAATTTTATTCTTGATATCGAAAGAGAATGTTTGAAATATTACTTGAGGAAAGTTTGAGCAAAAGTTTAAGTCTTTCACTTTTGAGGTGCATACTACCTTAACCTAAATTAGCCTTATTTTTGCTCTCTTGACAACAGAGCTGAGCAAAGCAAGTCTATTGGCTGATCAAAGCCTCCCTTTGATTGGCTCTGTTATTGACAGTGCCAGTAAAAGGGCTCATTATGCAAGCCAGTGAGCACTTTCATAACTTCAACATTTGATTCCAACATCTTTCAATTTACCTTGATATAATTTCTGGACAGCTTGTATATTTCAATACATAATTACTCACACGAATCTCTGGTTGGATAACTATATTTCAACAAAAAAGTGCAGAAAAAATATACAAATCAATTGATACTACGTTATTTCTAGCCAAGAAAACATTCTGAAGTACTTCTTCTGCCACTATCTCTACTGTGACATTTCATTTTGCAAAAACAAAAGTGATTCTTTGCATCTTCCATGCTGTAACAATTTTTTTCAACAAGGACAGACCAGCTATGTTCCCTGCTGTCAATGCAATCATAACGTAAATTTGAAATATGGAAACAAAGAAAAGTATTCACACAGATTGGTTCTACATAAAAATTTGAGAAGGAAAATCGATGATCATGTTCTCAAAAGCAGATATCTTAGTCTACAATATAATACATTAATAGCAACTAATGATAGTTGGTGACTCACTAAATCTATATTGGCTATTTGCAGATACAATTACCTACAGAGTTTTTACAAAAATGTTACTAAACAGATTTGGAGAAATTGAAAACTAAACTGCAGTGTCTATGAGCTTTCACTGTTGGCTTATACTAAATTAGCTGAATACAGTATCTAGATTGGTATGTAGAGGGCGCTGTTGCTTGCCCTGATGCAGTAATAAAAAAAACAATTTTCAGTAATATCCTCCACATGGTTGCAGTTAATATACGTAAGGTAGAAAAGCTGTAATTCTACTTGGAAATGAAAATGGTATTGCTTGGGTGAGACATGCTTTTAGACATTA
Source organism: Ptychodera flava (assembly GCF_041260155.1). Lineage (NCBI taxonomy): Eukaryota > Metazoa > Hemichordata > Enteropneusta > Ptychoderidae > Ptychodera > Ptychodera flava. The sequence goes on along the minus strand of NC_091946.1, from coordinate 37,665,526 downwards.
CAATTTTAAAATGGAACGTAATCCTTTTCTTGACAGTAAATGTAAATGACACATACACTTTTAACTTTGGTGCAAAAATGTACCGTATGATAACTGAAAGGCATACAATTGTGTTTGCAAAGACACTTGAGCTTCATGATAAATACAATAAATTTATAGCTTTAAAATATTGAAACAAATATGACATTTATTTTCACAAATTAAGTACATTGAGTTAACATCTCAGGTTTCAAAGCATTACATATTTATTGTCGTGATGTGTTAGATGTAGATAACTAGAAATACAAGTATGGGTTATAACAAACATAGGGCCAAAGTCCCTGAAGCTACTATAGACATGGATACAAAATTAAGTATTTCCTAACTGTATGAAATTATCTCACTAAGGTCATCCTAGGGACCTGTAAACCAAATATTAAAGCTGTCTGACCAGCAGTTTTGAAAAAACAAGCGACTCAACAGTTGACAGAGCTATGCTGTGTTATGTAGAGAATAACCTTTTGTGACACATGTATTGATGAAGAAGGTGGATATCTTTGATAGCTCATTTCAGGATGGCCTGATCAAAAATAGAAAAAAAATTCCATAAAAATACAGATTTGCATATTTCATCACAATTTGAACAAATCAAACTTGGGTTATCCCTGGGGACCTGTATACCATATAACAAAGCTGTCTAACCAGTGGTTATGAAGAAGAAAAAGATTTTTTACCAAAAACACCTTTTTTGGTGTTAATTTGCATATTTTCAACAATATCAAAAATTAATAAAAAGAGTTTCTGAAAATCATATATTTTATCCACACAACAAATATCAAATCAGTAAGTACTGCAGTTATCAAGATATTTGAGTGGACGGACGCCTCACAAACGGACATACATACATACATACATACATACATACATACATACATACATACATACATACTGATAGTGCACGCCGGACAGATACCAATCCCAATTGCTTCTATAGACTATATTAGTCTATAGTAGCTAATAAACGAGAGTTAATTACATTCTAAGTAAACAAGACTTGCTTAAATCAAGATTTTCATCATAAAAAAACAGCATATCTGTCAGGTTATAAAGAATCTTAAGCTGGTTATCTTTTTATCAGTATTTTCATCCTATTAACCAAGCACATTTTAACTTTCAAATTAACATTGTAAGTAAGTTCTGTTGAATAAGTTGAGACTGTACCGGTACGTACTCAGAGAAAGCACACTGAAGAGACAAATGTTTGAAACTTAAGAAGTTCAAGGTCATCAAAAGCATCATGTAACACTTTCATTGCACTGTTTACACAGATTGCATAATTGCTATAAATAGCACATGAGGAATCTTGCAGCCCAGCTTTACCATAAAACCCTATCACTTTGACCACTCTTTTAATTGACCACTCTATTTTTTTCCTCAAAAAGTAATTTTATTTTATCCTTACCAAGTCAACCATAAATGGAAATTAGAACTTTCTCTATCTCTATTTATTTGACCACCTTATCATGACAAACTATTTTGAGCAATTTCTTTTAGATAACATACAGGGCACAATAAATGACGGTTCAGAATATGTCAAAGTTGGGATTCAGGAAAGTTGCCTTTACATGCTTTAATCCTCCAAGATGGTAAGCATTTCACTATGAACTGTCAAAAAAAGTTGAACTTTCTGATAATTCTACACTAAAATTATTTTGGCTTTGATGATTTCCTAATTAATTGAATTATTTAAAATCATATTAATTATTTTTTTCTGGGTGAATTGATAGGGTTTATACAGTACAAGAATTACATACAATGTAAGTCAAATTTTGATCAAAAATGACAAAAAAATTCCTTAAAAATAGAGATTAGCATATTTCATCACAATTTGAACAAATCTAAGTTGGGTTGTCCCTAGGGACCTGTATACCAAATAACAAAGCTGTCTGCCCAGCGGTTATAAAGGAGAAGATTTTTTACCAAAAACGCCTTTTTTGGCATTAATTTGCCTATTTTCAACAATATCAAAAAATTAAAAAAATTAGTTTCTCAAAATCATATTTTTCATCTACACAACAAATATCAAATCAGTAAGTACTGCGGTTCTCAAGATATTTGAGTGGACGGACGCCTCACAAACGGACATACATACATACATACATACATACATACATACATACAGACTGACGACGGACGCCGGACGGATACCCATCCCAATAGCTTCTATAGACTATAGTCTATAGTAGCTAAAAACAGTGTGAAAAGAAGATGAAAACCAGATTTAAGAAAAAAAATTTTGATTAAAGGTGAAGTCATACTTCCTCCTCTGTTCAGAGTTTTGAAATTTGAAATTCATCCATCTATTAAAGTGAATATTGGATAGTAACTTAGTCCTGATTCACAATACATACATTTGCTCTCATCTCCGAAGGTTTGTTCAAATCTTACTTCAGCATTTTAACCCTTTGCATCCAGACCCCCTGGTGACCTTTGACATCATACAGACATTTTTTTCTGAGTCGGGTTCAAAGGGTAAAACATAGGGTTGGCAATTGACTTTTCGTTACCAGATTTTTAACTGGGATCACGTGAAATTCATTTAAAAGATCTGTTTTAAAGTATTGAAAATGCCTATGTCATTGGTAATGAATTGAAAGAGGATTTTTTGGTGGTGAGAAATAGTTTATGGCATTTTAGAAGGATTGGAAAGAAATTTCACAAATTTATGCATGTCTTTCATCTGTGTCAAAGTTGGCTCTATGACACCCCCTCCCTCCCCATGGCCATCTTGTGTATGTATAAAGAGCGCCCTCACAGGCCTATGTCATCACATCAAAACAAGATTTCAGGTGGTAGGACAGCCTTAGATGAGATATTCAGAACAGACTTTCAAAGGATGTCGTACCTTTACATTTTCGTTTTGTGAAAAAGGTTGGCTGTAAGCCAAAAAATAACAGATCACTATGATGTGTATATTTACAAGTGTACAGAAAATGAGGAACGTACATACAAAATTTTCTGTGTAAACATTTCTGTAGCCACAAGTTGTTTTCTTTTTAACTAGAATACTATCTACAAAGTAAACCGCTCATTTTGATAATTTCTATCAAAAAACGAAGAGCTTCAAATTAGTTCAAGTAAAGTATTGTGTCTTATAAATGGTACCGTTGAATAATAGAAATATTTGAACTTCATAGACCTCAACTTTTATGAAATGTTGATTAGTTTTTGTTGACTATAAACACAATACCAGGATAAGCAACCCTCATTGGGATATCGTTGTGCTTTTTGACTTGAGGTAGCTATTATGAACAGATTTTTCAACCACTATATTTTGTTGAAAAAACAAAATAAAACTGTATGAGACAGATTTCTTATCTGATAACTCCTGTTAACCGAATAAAATCAACGTATCTAATGCTATGATATTTCTGTCATTATAAATCAATAAATTTTATGAACAAACTGCACAAAGTCACAGCATTTTTAAATTTCAGTTGTGTTATAATCCAGCAACACAAATTCCAGAATCTTGGAATGATTCCATGCAGATTTCTAGAAACATTGGTTCACATTTGACAAACCTACTTTACTATTTTTGTATGTTAAATATTGCTAGTCAGCTATTTTGTATATATTTTAATATATGTACAGGTATATAATTATATTCTATGTATCTGTCTATACTTTGTCTATTGATGATGACTCAGCTCTGCTTTCACGAGACTTGCACAGTCTACTGTTAACAAACATGGCCTTGTAGCCTTCCCTGAAGTTCCTGTTGAGGGCGCCATATAGAATTGGGTTAACTGAGCTATTCAGACAAGCGATGATGGCAGCCCAGGTGTGGACCATGTCAGGCACCCGGACCACATAATCCAGGAAGTTAGAGGTCATGTACGGCAACCACATGAGCACAAATGCTAGAAATACCACGAAGCGCGTCATGTGGTGGTGTCGTGATCGATACATTCCTGACGCTTCGGTGTTAGTACTGGCCAAGCTCTCACGGCGCTGTGTCTGAATCGCCTTGTGGCTCATTCTGACCGTGTGGAAAATCTTGTAGTAGCAGTATGAACATACTGTTGAGGGCAGCACAAAGACAGCCAAGAATAAGAATATAGAGTACCCCAAATCCTGCACCCTGCTCACCTGACAAGAATAGATCCGATAATCGTAAACAATTTTGCTCCAGCCGAAGTTTGGCGGCAGGTTGATAACGAATGAAATAATCCACAGTATAACAATCATCCAGTAGACATTTTTGCGGCGGTACAGTCGCGGATATATATTGCTTCCAGTAATGCAGTGATAACGATTCAGGCTTATTATCATCAGATGAAGAAGAGAGGAGACTGCAGATGTACCCAGAAGAGTGCCAGCAATGTTACACATTATTTGACCAAAGCGCCAAGAGTCATGGAGGAGAGAGTCAATACTGACTATTATGATCAAACCAAAGAGTATGTCAGCTGAGGAAAGGCTAGCAATGAACACGTTTCCTACTGTCCTGAGCCGTGGCTGGGTTGCTATGACGACAATCACCATAGCGTTTCCGAATACTGATGTGAAGAATATCAAAATCATGACAATCAGTTCAGCTATGACACCACCCTGTGACCTGTCATCTTCAGGACAGCACTGAGAATTGTTTGTGGATTCAGCACCTTCAGAAATGTTGCTCAGGTTCCTGAAAATCTCTTCAATAAAAGAGTATCCATCACTTTTGTTCACCATTTTGCCTTCTTTCTGCCTCAGTCAGCTCTTTTCTGATAAATCTTGAAACTCTGCAAAACCCTCACGACTAAGCAGACAGCCAATCTTTGAGTTCGGTCTCACAAGATTGAGTTTTTAATGTATCCACAAAGCTGTTTCCAGGTACTCTGATCAGTATCTTAATTCATTGCCATGGCAACTGCAGTGTTCATGACTGCGATACAGGTGGGATGCCTCACTGTTGCATTAAAAATGGTACCATGCATCTGTCTTCCAGCTTAGATCCCTGTGAGTGAGTTTTAAGGTTATTTGAAGCAAACGTGATGGATTTTTGATACTTTGTTGACTTGGCTAGCTCAATGTTCTATCAGTAACATTCCATTCACATATGCCTTCTTGATATTGGTTTGTGCAAATCATTGGATATTTTCCCACAACAAGTGATAAGACACATCATGTTCTAAGAACTTTCAGCAAGTTTGTTGTGTTTCTTCTTCGGATGAGAGAAAAGCCGAGCAGAAACTAGATGACTTCTAATTCTGTTACAGCATCTGCAGTTTAATGTCACAGCTACTGTTTCAAGCTTTCTTGATGTCTTCTACCAGTAACCGTGGAGACGGCATGGAACTAACGAGCACAGTCCTGGTTTCCAGTGAAGACCTGCTGTTAACAAAAAAAAAGGCACTTGTAAAAACAACTCATAACCAAATATCAGAATTACTCTATTGTACATTACAGTAAAGTAAATTGTTAAGAAACACCAAGTCTGAAAGATGTTGAAAATTTTAAAATGTAACAGTTGAAATATTCCTCAAAAAATGTAAATGTAAATTTTCACAAAGAGAGCCCATTCCTATTTTATCAGGATTTACTGAATGTTGACTGCACAAGAACACTGAATCAGACATGAAAACAAAACTTTGTTCCTTTGTCCTGCAAAACAGACTGTTTTCCTCATGATATGAGGCTATGACAGCCATTCCAACATTGCTAACTGAAAATGGAAACTTATCCATTGGAATGTCTTTGGATGAGGACTTTTATCAAAGTCAAAGAGGTAGCATGTACTGGTCAGTGTACACAGTTCGGTCTGTAAATCTATGACATAATGTTATACTGGCTGTGGATAATGTATGTATAGAACTTGCACATTCTGGATGTTTGCCAAAACATGTGATAATCTGGTCATTGTAAATGTATCCTGTTGTCTTTATGAGGAATGAGGGAATGCATACGCAGAATTCTCATCATCTTGTTTTATGAGTTTCCAAGATTGTATTCTACAGGCCTGATTGGATAAACGGATTGCAACCAGACATATTCTAAATTTAGTCTCTCAGCAAATTTTAAGGCAAGCATAACAAAAATTTCAAATTTCTTCTATCATAACAATACCATTACTGAAGCAGAGTGATGTGATAAAACACAAACAAAACAAAACCTGTATTATACCAATTCACCTCTAATGGTCCAATAACAAATGCATTTTGTCTTGGAAGTTTTTAAACTCTGACGACTAAAAGGTTACAACCATTCATCAGTGAGCAGCACTTAAACTTTTGAGTGACAACAACTCCTGTAAAATTCTTGTCATTTTTAAACCCAAGGTTCACGGGTAACTTTATCTGCAAGATAGCTGTTGAGGTGCAATGTCCAATTTTTGAATAGTGACAACATGAAATGAACATTGACCAAAACAAATATTTTCAACAAATATGAATATTTTTTATTGTTATGCTTAATTTTAGGGTATAGGTGTTCGAAATGACAAAAATTTCATATTAAAATTGTACATTGGCTTGAGTAACGGCCATGTCTATGACTCATAATTTTTGAAAGCTCTGTCACAGTATCCAAGATATTCTACAGCAGTAAGACTAGGATTGTTTCCAATGCATGTTTATGTGTCTGAGAAAATGATTGTTTTTGTCTCAAATTTACATTAGGCAAACATCAAATTCTGTATTAGCAGAATAATTTAAACGGATGGTATGCAGAAGCTAAAAATAGTGCTGATTGCGATAGTAATAAATATGGTATCGTATATACTACATTGTCTGCTAATTAACTGAAATTCAGACAAAATATATCCATTCAGCAATATTTTTTTATTGCAGCGTTTTTCATCATAGCAGTGAATGTGTTACAAACTTTGGCTGTGATTTTTTCATCATTCATGAATGTTTAATTGTGAAACTACATGAAAAAATGAAGACTGATATTTATTTTTGCATGTTCATAATATAACTACATGCATGATGACAGTCCTTTGACCACATTCAGAAGATTTTGTGACCTTTGACCTTCCTTGGCCTTGATGTGACACTGGACCATCCACTATCAAACAGGGGCTTGCATCTTTGATTACAGTGGCAAGGAGGGACCTGGAAACTTGGGAAATAATTGGGAAGATAGCATCAATCTCCATTTTGTTTATCAACTCAATCAGATACCTGACCAATGCCCAGAGAGAAAGCCTAGCAAAACTCATCACTTGTTTGATGTGCTATTTGTAAAAGATAAAACATTCAATGGCTTCATTATTCCTTTGATAACATCTAATTATTCTGGGTCTTTATATTTAGGGAGATTCGTTTTATAAACCCATCAGGCCGTACGCAGGGAATGCAATTTCCTATCGAAAATCTAATATTCTCTCCTAGTGGCTGACACAACAGGCTATCTTCAGTCGGTTGGTCCATGTTATCTGTTTTTGTAAGGAGGATTATGAAAAAAGGCATCAAGCTGTGGAAAGCCTACTATGACATTGTCGGTAACTACATGTGGACAAGAATTCCATTAACTGAAATGTGGGCGTATGGTCTTAGTCCATACTTAGCTTGCCAATAGACTTTGCAATCAATTGTTCTAGGCAGGATAGAAGCAGTAATTGTATCATGGCTATTGCTACGAGGGAAAAGCCAGACCTGTATCATCACTGTATTTCGTCCGTTAGTTGATTTGTCATACTATTTACTGAACAACTGGCTGTCTTGAACCACTTCGTAGTTGTACTCAAAATTTATGTATTGTGCACTGCTTTCTAGTCAAAGCCATAAAACTGTTCATTTGACCGTGAAAAAGGTCTCCAGCCTGGAAAAAATATTTCACCGGCATCCTGTTGAAGTCAATCCGTAACTTTGTCCCTATTGCGATTAGTTATGAATGCCTTGGGAGTTACTTCATTCTCATAATATCAAAACTAATAATACTCATAAACCTTTTCAGTAAAATCAATTTCCCAAACGACAACACTGAAAATCAGCTTATTTCTCTACTAACTAAACAAGAGTTATCTTTTAATGAACAACTTGCAGATTATATTTTTACTTTATATAAACAAAGAAATACCTAGTTATATTTATTATTAGCTACTATTATTATACTGTAATACTTTATCTTTATTGAAGAAAATTTGAACTTATTTTTGTATCACACTTTTATTGCCACAAATGTGATGTAAATCCTATATTTACAAGCAAGCAATAAAAATATTATTATTATTATTATTATTATTAATACCATAATTGCCCAACTATAGCACACAGCTCCGTTTCCAGGATACTCCTGCTACTGGGGACGCGAGTTATGAAAGTTTTCTAAGCTTGGAATCCTTTCACAGTCAAATGAGTAGTTTTATGGCATTGATAGCAAATTAATGCATGATGCTAGTATCATACCAAAACTATGGATTGGTTCTAGATAAAACAACTGGCTACTTTCAAAACTCAAATGATAATGAACTATGGGCTGCTTTTTGTCTGTATGTAGAAACTTACTGATACAAGCTCTGTATGCCTTTATTGTCAGACAGTTCTGTTTCCTGAGTGTCGTACCGGGTATATGTAATCATCTTACCTGTTTGGCCATATAATCTTCAAATACCGGTACTTATAAATGTACCATGTGCTAAAAGCTATACTTTACAGAAGGACTATCAAATTTCATATTGTGTGAACATATAAACACCATACAATTTGAGCTAATTCCCAATATACCAGGAGAGATTTTCTCTCAATAATAGGTGTAAAATTTGACGTAAAGCATCTTGGATAAGGTACACAAGTCTAATATCACACCATTTTGGTAGCGTTACATGAAATACTGGTCCTTGGTCAAGTTGGTGACGAGTCTGCATCTTATATCACCTGTTTTTCACAGTCAAGCAATACTAAGTAACAGTGCAAGTGATATATCTGAATGCAAAGAAGATTAAATTTAAAAATGCACTGCAACCTTAGTAGTGTATTGTGTAGGAGCTGGTTTATGTTTCCATTTTCCAAGAAAGAGAAATATCATTTATGTCAGGTTTGCTCATAGACATCAAGGTACTGTATGTATGGCTGTTAGAAAAAGAGATATTTTTACCTCCATGCATTATTCGGTAATACCTAATACCGAATAATCTACCTCTGCTCTATTACCTAGGGTTTGTTTTTCACAATAAATGATGTCATTAAGTTTCTGTAACTAGATCCATTAGTCTAAGCTCAGGCAGGGTGTATCACTCTGACATGTGCTGTTCATTACACGATTCCCCAACTCCATTTGTACTTTCTGTCAAGTTCTGAGACACTGGATTGATTGAGAATCCTCAGAAAAGCGTTTAGAAACTAAGGTCAGTGGCCTTTTTTAATTGATTGTCTGAGCTGCATGACCCGACAACAAAAGCAGAATATACAGTAAGATTGATAAATCATAGCAATAACTGGATCCCTTGTATGGAGATGATTGACTCGTAAATTAAAAAGTCTACATGGCCGGCTTTTATGTGGGACATTGATTTATGAGATCTAGCTGGAGCTCACATATCATTTCCTGGTAATATGAAAGCCAATCAAATCATAGAGATTTGTAGAGTAACTTATGACACCCACACTGCATGATAGAGGGTGGCTGTGAGTGTACCCCTAGAGTATCAGATTTCATAGAGGGTGCGAAACTGCATCTCAAGGACGATCAAAACAAAGAAATAGGTATATGCTACAAAAAAGCTGAAGTCTGGAAAAAAATGAAATGTATTCTTGGAAAAAAATACAAGTATGACATCTGACAAGGAAGACTTTTTTACCCTTTGAGTGTCAAAATCAATTTTTGTCACCTTTATAATCCAGAAAGATTTGTTTCAGATTTTTTCCAAAATCTTAGCCAATGAAAAGTGATATCTCTTTGGTCAAAATTGTCAAAAATATTTTAAATAAATTGATAAAAATTGGTAAAATTTTGCACTTATTATCTAAAATTTTGATGGGAAAAATTACATCACTGAAAAGGTTTAGGATATATACTATATGATACAACACCTGTAATTAATTATGAAATTTGTAAATACGAAGGATTCTAAGCAATTTTATGATGACCACTTGGTGAAGGTATTTTTCAGTATATTATGCCCATCATCTAAACAATGGAATATTTAGCAGACCTCAAAATCTCCCTCCGTCTGTGAACCTGACATAAAACCATAAGGAACAAGTCAATGAGTGCTGTGTTGTTAACCTGCTTTATACAATATCGGTCAGAGTGCACTGTGGGATACATAATTTTCTGACTCAGAAAATGTTACAATTGCTCACTTCAATCAGTGTCATGGCAACTCAGCAATTCTATCAATTCTCTTTCAGAAGTCAGTGACCTGGAAAACGAACTTTGACCCATGTTAAGGAGGGTTATTTAATTTGCAGAAGTATGAAAACTTGACTCCCAACTCTGTTCGGCTAACTAGTAAAATGTGTATAATATTTTATGACATTTCAGGTCCATCCGGTTGAAATAATTCCTTGAAGAAACAAGACTGTTTTGATATATCATACCTAAAAACAGGCAAAGCAGAACTTTTCTATGAAGTGTGTATGAGTGTTTTAAGTAACCTGACTTATCCTGTTTAAAACCCTCTGACCCGAAAATTGCATTTTTTTCCAACTTTTGCTGTTTTTTCAATCAGTTGCGCCCTATTACCGATAAAGAATAAAAAAGACAGCACATTTACATGGAAACGCACATAAATTTTTTGGAGGCCTGAGGAATAATGAAGCAAGCTATTAGAAAAGCAAATCTTCTAATCTGAGTTAAATTATTCAAAGATATCGAAAACCCAGGTTGAAATTCTTCAAAGGGTAAGATTCACTATGGGATATATCACATGCAGTATTCAGGGACATTTTTATGACAGTTTGATTTTCAACTCACAGGTGTTCACCCTGCTGTGATTCATATGACAGCCAGCACATGTCTGATAGTGCCGAGGATAAAAATTATGGCTTTCAAAACTTTAAGATAGATAGTTGGATATTTCATGCACAGCTGCTGAGGGCTGGTACCCTGGTAAAATCTACCAGGGTTCATCCATCATGTTACCAGGGTTCACATGATTCCCTTGGTATATCAATGCAATCATATTAGAAGACAAAAGATCAGTAGAGTAACAGGGTTCCAAAACCATGGAGGTGTTCTACCATACACTAGCTGTAATATATAAAATGATATATCTAAAGCTGACTGCCATAACAGAGGGTTCAATCTCTCTGAACCAAATTGTGATAGTGATTTTTTTCCAACTGGAGAGCTGCTACCAGAATAATGTACCGGTACACTGATGCATGATAAATTTGCATTGACACAGTCAATGTCATGATGAAATACATCACTATTAAAAATATTTGAGCAGCGCCCCTCATCCAACACAAATATATGATCATACAAAAATCTGGTAGGGAAAGCAGTGATATTATCGAGTATAGCATGCAGAGATAACTCACCAGTACCCGGTAGATATGCATTAAAAAGTCCGTCTGTATAGATTGTCAGGACTCTGATAGTTCTGCTGATGTTTCTCAAAGGCAAAGAGGGATTTGAGAAGAGTCAAGCCAATTGTAGCTTTAACCCCCTAGGTCAGCTAAAGAAAAACCATTGCCTTTTATTTGTCTTGTTAATCATGTGACATCTTCTAGGAAAACAAAACTGCAGCTAACCTGGGTAGTTTCAGCTGTGTGGGCTGTTTTCCTATGCTTACCTTGCAGAGGCAGAATGCTAACCTGACAGCTGATAGCTCAAAATGTTTTAAAATAAGCAACAAATAACTAACACTTGGAAATACTTGTGAAAATATATTCATATTACAATGATTTTGTCCATTCATGTCACACATGAATGTCTTTTACTAAAGCTTAAACTAACCTCCAATAATATATATAACCCATATTTATTCACACATTTTATATACATCAATTATTCATGCATTTATATACATCTATATATTTTTAATAATTTTCATTTATGTTTACATTTTATATTGTTTGTGTCTTTTTTTCAGAGTGTTACTTTATGTTATTGAGAGCTTTACGACTGTAATTTTAATCCCGATACCGTAAGGAATGAAATTTCAATTAAGGATTTCTGTTACATTTCACATAAAATATTTGAGAATAAAGTGTGCTAAAAAAGGATAGATTTAGGTGAGTTTGAAGATAAAGATGCTTATGGTGGCAACCTGTAATTTTTCTGATGGTACAATCTATGAATAAAGTTCTAATATTATTGTCAATGTGTATTTCACTCATAGCACCCAATAGTTAGGTGATTCATTGGTTTAAGCAGCCAAGCAGGACGTAGGAGATACTAAAACATTGTGACAAGATACTGTCTCTTTGAACTTTCTGTGTGTGTGTGTGTGTGTGAAAGATCAGTATTGTATAGTACAAATGAAGATATTTTGCTTTCAATTATGTCATTAGTAATAATAATGTAACAGATTTCATTATAGAGTCTGGAAAAGTCGATTTCTAATTATCAGTTCTAACACTTTGTCCATTTTGCAAGGCCTCCAATGAATAAAATTAAAATTTTTCTTCTCATGGATAAAATTAAAATTTTTCTCCCAACGAATAAAATTACAATTTTTCTTCCAATGAATAAAATTACATTTTCCTTCAAATGCAAGTGTAATTTGATATAAACTGTGTTTGAAGAGCAAGATTTTGCTTGTAATACAGACAATGGAATGTACTAAAGCTGATAGTGTAAGGGATATACTATTAGAAAATTTGAATTGTCAAAACCTTTGCTGTTATATAGAGCATGTACAGTAAATCCGTCTAAAACTGTAAATTTAGATGAGTTAATTTTACTGACATATGTCAAATTGACCGAAGAGCTTTAGGAAAGGCCTTCTCATTGGATCGCTACAAAATGTGAATCATCACCACATCCTATAGAAATTTTCCAACAACAAAATGGTAACTGCTTTCCTGAGGATGCCGTTCATCCAATCTATCTTTGGGGAAAGAATAACATTGAAGTATTATAATGAAAAGTGATATGTGATACACCCAATTACAGTCTACCTAAATTGTGATACACCCAATGATAGTCTACCTAAATTGTGATACACCCAAGGACAGTCTATCTAAATTGTGATACACCCAATGATAGTCTACCTAAATTGTGATACTAGTCTACCTAAATTGTGATACACCCAATGATAGTCTACCTAAATTGTGATACACCCAAGGACAGTCTATCTAAATTGTGATACACCCAATGATAGTCTACCTAAATTGTGATACTAGTCTACCTAAATTGTGATACACCCAATGATAGTCTACCTAAATTGTGATACACCCAATGACAGTCTATCTAAATTGTGATACACCCAATGACAGTCTATCTAAATTGTGATACACCCAAGGACAGTCTATCTAAATTGTGATACACCCAATGACAGTCTATCTAAATTGTGATACACCCAAGGACAGTCTATCTAAATTGCTGCTGAAGTATCTTTTTTCACAGGAAATCCCACTAGACTTAGGAATTTACTTCCCATGATTATTTATAGGTTTCTTTTGTTGGATAAGACAGTCTGCAATTTCTCAATAAGCTACTCATCAGCAGAAAGACAGGGCTATGTTTGTCCTTATTCCCATCAGTCCATGTAAGCCAAAGTTGAGTTTCCCTAGTGGTGGTGGACTATTAGATAAGGGAGATTTGACAAGGATTCCATCATGCAAAGTTTTTTTCAAGTCTCAATATTTGGTGAATTTTGAATTCATATTTTCAATGACTATGCAAATCCCTTTTCTAATTTACACACTTTGTAACCCTTTCACCACCATGGTTTGGCCCAAACCAATTGTTGTCAATGGCGATTGTGGATCAGTTTACTGGAAATGGGAATGAACAGGTCAAGCTGACCTTTACTTGAATATTTTGTTTTCATAGACCAACATGGCAGCAAGTTTTACCATCGATTTTTCCCATTTTTCTCATCTCCCATTCCAAGATCCCTTAAAGTAATTCTCAATGACTGCTCCTGCTTCAACAAATTCAGAGCAAAGCAGTCTAGAGTTCTATGTCGAGAGGTCTTGTTTTTACTTTGGTAATTATTTAAATTTTACATTATCCAGTTAACACTAGTATCGTTCTTTAAGGTTTGAGACAAAGGTCAATATTTTAGTATTTTATCCCTTTTTCAAGTTTCACATTTATCATGGCTTGGTCATGTGACTTACACAGAATGTATGTTACTTTGTAATAATTGTTTGCTCATTACATGAACATAATTAGGTGACATCATGGTTCTACACTCACTCAAAATATTTGAAGTTCTAACTTTCAAACTAGAGACTGGTTTCATCAGCATTCAAAAACTGCAAACTTCCTGTCTTCCAGTGCGTGTTACTTGTCTTTATAGCAGTTACCGTATACTCTTGAGTACATACTGAAGACAGCCATTCAGCAATAAATTATTTGACCATAGGGAACGCTTCTACAGATCTGCCCGAGTCGAATACTCTTTTATTGCCAGCAGGCTGGGCTAATTGTGGAAATACATGATCTCACGTATAGAGACGTGTTCAGCCTCAAAGGTTTTCATGCATTCATACTTAACCATGGGTCAGTAGCTACAGTATATCTGTCAACACTCATCCTTTTTTCCACACATAATTTTAAGGCCATAAAGCTCTGGAGAGTCAGAAAAATTGACACTCGAACTGAAATTATGCTTGCGCTGTGAAGCCTAATGGTTGCCGTGACGTTGATGGAGGTCACAGGGTTATTTCAAGAAATCAAAAGCAGGATATCCTACTTTTTGCATATTAAACTTAACTGCAAGCCAATAAAGGGTAATCCAGCTTACCTGCATTTTCTTCTCTACGTACATTGAGCAAGGAGCTTAGTACATAATGTACACTTTTTATTTCAATTATAGCTCATTTGGCTGTAATTTTTTTATGTTATTTCAGTATTTTTGTTCTGTTTATGAAATACCGTTTCTTTAAATTCTTCCCCCAAACTCATGTCATAATACCTGAGTTTTCAACTTGTCAACACAGCTGCACAGTCTCTATGTGAGTGGAGTCCGGTGATATTGTTGATTACTGAATTATGTTTTTATGGGGCTAACATCACTTACTTGCACATAGTTTTCAGAAAAAGAAAAATTGCTTGTTTTCTATTCTAGAGCAAAAATACTGAAAACATCAAAAGTTACACCTATTATCCCTTTAAAGCTACTTAGTCACTCCAAATTTGCATATGTCCTTATATGGTAAGAAAGTTTGATGTATCCTTATATGGTAAGAAAAGATATATGAACATACATCCCTATATGGTAAAGAAAGGTGTGTTTACCATGTTTAGTAAAAGAATGTCACTCTCACTGTACATTATTTTGTGGCAAGCAATCATGTTTATGCATGCCAATCCAAGTGAAGATCTATTATTTGCTGCCACAGATATGTTGTACCGGCAGGTGACTGAGTTTCTTTAATGTATAGGTCTTGAACTCGCCAAAGGTATATATATATATATATATATATATATATATATATATATATATATATATATATATATATATATATATATATATATATATATATATATATATATATATATATATATATATATATATATATATATATCTATATATATCTCTCTCTCCACGGATTTCTAAACATCATGAGAGACCAGGCTGTACTGATCAGGAAGCAGGATAATTTGCTGTCAACCCATCTACCGGTATATTAACAGAAACTATTCACATTTCAAAGGTGTAAATGTTTTCTCGGAAAATTTTGCAGACATTGAAATTTGTACTTTGTGAAGGGATGCCAAACCACAGGGAACTGAGAAATCGGTTTGATTGTTGGTGGCAAGTGAAATTGAAAAGAGATCTACTACTATGTCGGGATTTTCTGTGGTTGGATAACATTCAATCTGAAATATAAACCTTGCTGGATGGCATTGTGTTGGTGAAGTGTTGCCTTGTGAAGTATCATCTCAGGAATTGTCACAACATACGCCAATACTATTGATATTGAACTGTCACTTTTCATAGCTAGGGATGTGGCTGAGTGGCTTTGAGTGCAGCGCCTACTTTGCTAGTGTAAGTTGTGTGTTTGTCATACACTGCAAGGAGGGACTTCAAACCATGCAGAGTTGATACACTTCTGACCCAAGGTAAAATTGTATGTATTCTTCACATGTGAGAGAGCAGAACTGATGAATTCTTTGATAGTGACACCGATGAATTCAAATGAAATGTAGATTTGACGATTGGGAGTAATTTTCCTTTGAGATTTCAGATAGTGTGTGATAAGGGATAATCAGGCAGGTGGACAAAAATGAACTGTCGTATTGAGAAAAGTTTGAGCAGGAATGGTTGTATAAGTGTCATTTCAGACACTGTGAATCACGTCACTCTTTCTTGTTAAAGTTTGGTAATAGCATAAAAAGTTCATTGAAATTCCTGACGCTTCACGAAACACTGTGAAGGTTTTACAAGCTTTCCTTATTTTCTTTCCAGCTCATGTCTGCCATAAAATTTGAAGTATGGCTTTAAAATAGAAATCTTTGATGCTGCAAATCTTTAATATCAAACAGAACAGGTGTATGTCAGTAAAAATGCAAATTTAATAAGAACAAAAGTGATGGTATGATTTTAGCGTGTTGACATGTCTTGAATGCTCTTGTAATTCTAAATGTTTCTGGAAAAGACATTTAATCAGATTGTGACAAAGTGTTATCATAGACAATACAAAATTCAGCAAGCTTTATGTGCAATATTTGAAACCCAGTTTCTTTCTAAAATTTGAGATCACAATCAAGACACAAAAGTGAAATTTCAGTGAACTCTCAGTTTTTTGTTTTTTTTATTTCAAATCTTTGTGTGTTTCTCTTTTGGCATTCAAAGTGACTGAAAGATTAATGCTGCAGTGGAGGTAGCAATCTTTACAATTTAAAATTTGCGAGAAGTATGTTTTGAAATATTAATTTTACACTTTACAAGTGACTGTACACATGGACGACAGAAGATTACCAACATATTGTATTACACCTAATTTGTATGTTGTACACACTTTAAGCTGTATAACTCAAACAGCTTGTCACCAGTAACACTGTAGCATATTGAAACCTTTCCACTGAGTATGAATTCGTAGTTGGCACTGCCATAAAAAACTGAATGACTCAAAGCGTCAGAGTAGGAATTTTATCGCTCCTTTTTTCCAGCTGTTTTGCATTCCTAAGTGGAAAATAAGTGAGTACTTTTATATCCAAAATAATCGTTGCAAAGAGAGAGGCATGCAGTAGAGTATGGAAGCATAAATCATTGTACCAGCGTGTGTCCTTTTCAGACTTAATGAGTGAGTAAAATATGCCAGTCAGTGGTTTCTTTATCCCAGGAATAAAGCTTGAAAAATCTGCCAGAATTCAATTCAGCTATGCACAGTGAATAGTTGTTATGCATGCCACATGAGGGCCCATATGTTTTATTATGGTGCATGCATCTTGTAATCGGAAGCACTAACCGTTGGAGTGTTGCCATACAAATATGAAGTGTTTCTTTTCAGATTTGGTCATGTACTGGTAGCCTATTCCAAAATGTTCTCCTTTCAAACAGCTTTATTTTAGCAAGTTGAAAGTACCAAGAAGACAAATATAAAAATTATTGTGTGAAATTAGGTTGACCGAGGTACTGCACTGGGCCATAAAGCATTATCAGTCATAGCAAGAGTAATAATAAATTTATGATCATGAATACTTTTGATAAAAATTAAATATTTCTGTCATTATTGTATACTTACATACCGGTAAGTACCCCCTGCACTTGAATCCTGAATGATGTCAGTTTCCATGCCAAATTCGCTCAGTTGTATTATAGATACTGTTATTAATAAATTTATGATTCTGAATATTCTTGATAAAAAATTAACATTTCTGTCATTAACTGCTGAATTGCCTACATGATTCAGCAATTAATGAAAACATTTATTATTCAAGTGCTGTAGTGTAGTTATGTAAGTTTACAATAATGACAGAAATTATTGATTTTTTTTCAAGAATATTAATAATCATAAATTTATCAATAACAAGGTCTGTACTACACCTACGTGAATTTGGCATGGAAAGTGATCATTATTCAAGATTTGAATGCAGCCTGGTACTTTTGTATGTGTACAATAATGACAGAAGTATTTCATTTTTGTCAACAGTATTCATAATCATAAATTTATTAATTTTTACACTCTTGCTATGACTGATAGCACCCTATGGCTCTTTGGTACTGTGGATTTAGTCTCTGATGAGGAATGCAAATTTTCTGTAGTGGCAACCACTTGTGCCCACACTCAACTCTTGAGAGTAACACATTACTTTATTAGAATGCTTAACAAGTCCTGCAGACATGAACTCAATATGTCATAGCTGATAGGCAGTCCCTGTTGAGGGATATAAGGTGTTGGAAAAGTTCACAGGTAAAGGTAAAACACTAAAAGTGGGAAAGCTCAGCAACTATTAATCATGTTTTTTCCCTCTACTACATTTTAGATGATATTAAACATTGGTCTAATTTTGGTAGCATGCAAATTTTAACACAAGCATTCCAGTTCATTGAGGAAAATTTCTTTCAAAAATTTTCATTCAATGACCGATCTGAATCTCCACCGATCAATGTTGACTAATGATAAAAATAATTGTTACCTACATTGAATTTGAAAGATGACGTAGAATTATTATATTAAGATAGAATATTGGACTCTAAAACTTTACAATACTGTTTCTGTCTTCTACCTGTGGAGGATCACTTTGATGCTCATTTGGTAACTAAAATTATCACTGATATATATTTATGAAAATCAAAAATTTATTTTTTCCCGACAGTGTTAACATAGGGATGGCAGCCACTTTGAATTTCAAGTGCTTTTGCGCGATGACACCTCATTTTTTTTCATGATTTCGAAATGGGAATGATTTAAGATTTACTTATAGAAAGTTTGAGTGGAGGTTTAAGTTTTTCCATTTTGATGAGGCCTACTACTAACCTTAGTTAATGTCTCCATTTTGTCCTTAGAATCTAGCCAAAATTGTGGTCAAAGTTACAATTGCCATGAGTGGTAGTGGCTGGCTTTGCTGTAATGATGTAGTAAACTATCATGCAGGGATGACAAACCGTCTATATTGATAGATACACCAAAAATGCAGAAATCACTGCCGAAGCGCCATGGCACATGCTGAAGCATGTTAAAGGTGTAATATTTCTTGGTATTCTGATGATCTATTTTAAGAGAATTGCAAACAGCATTATTTACAATCCAAGGCGACAACCAACACATTCACAGTTGTCCAGTCTGATGCAGAGCTCATTTCTTCACTGATATATCGGTACAAATAAACTCAGTGACATGCAAGCCATTGAGGAAAAAAATAAACTGCCCAGTAGACTGAACAAGAGTGAATATATCAATAATTCCAAGGAGTACAAATGATTGTTGGCTTTTTACTTTGGACTCCAGATGGCTTATTTTAAACACGGTGAGACATAGATAGCTTGAATTACACCAAGTGTTCAGACATAAGCATGTAACTGTAACACAAGCATGTATTCTTATGCTGTCAAAAAACAGTATCTAGATAGTCACTTAAAATTTCAGACATACTTCTCCCATATTTTTGTCATATGATCATAACACATATTGTTTAATTTGAGTGTTTACTACATTCGTGAGTATATTTTTGTCGAAATAAAAATCTGATTTGAATAAAAGCAGAATTGTGACCCCTGGTGTTACTTGGGAATAGATATTTATTGTATTGAAAGTGGCACAAACAGTGCTGACAATTGACGTGTTGGTACTTTTTACCCAAACACATGACTGTCAAGTCCTAAAAGACTTATTAACATTCTAAAAATAGAGTCTAATGTAGAAGATGGAATCAATCAACTGTTTCAATACTGCCTTCTGTACTAATCCATCTCCAATCTGATTGTTTGAGTATTTCTTTTTACCCCGGGGTAGTGTGAAAAGTTAATTCAATCCCATTTCATTCCATCTTCCATCATCCTATTTTCATACTTAACCGCTTTTTTGTATGTACATAGTATTCATGGACAAATACCATCAATATTGGACAACATACTGTCCATCAAACTGTTATTAACTGTACATAGTGCGTACTGATCTGACACACTGTATTCTGTGCAGTGTGTGTGTAACTTGTACTTTCAAGCGAAGTACCTCTATAACAAAAGTTATGGGTCAAGGGGATTAAAGAAAGTTTGAAAACAATGCTGATACATCACTTTCAGAGATGTAGAAAATTTTGGTTACAGATGGCAAAAAGAAAAGTACAGGCAGTTATAAGTAGTGAACATGCACATTAAGTTTGTGCAAAATGTCCTGACTTTTTACCAAAACTATATTTTCACAGCCGGCAAAGTTTAGCTGACAGCCAGTTGCTTTTGCTTGCTGCCAGCTATTTTCTACATCCCTGACTTTGACCTCATTGGAGTTTCTGGACAAGTGAGAAGAATATTCCTGACAGATAAAACAATAGAGAGACAGCTTTGTAAAATGCCATTTGTGTCCACCTGTGAGAAGAGTTAAACTTCAAAGAATTCACATTGCCATCTCAGTAAGTTGACCTATACTGATGTTTTGATGCAGCATTGTTAAAGTATTTGAAGCATCCTGACAACTCATCTTCGTTGTAACAATTGTGAGATAACTTTGATCCAAAATCAACAATATATCACATCGTCTAGATTGTGTTACTCACCATCTGATGGTAATGACTGTACAGAAGTTAACTGGGCAGCGGTTTAACTTGAAACAATGTACTCACTCAATGATCTTACCAAGCGATCTGCTGAGATGCAGCATGGGAATATGATTGGCAGTTGGTACAGCGGGATAGCTCTTTTAAAGATGGTGTGTAGTTTTCCTTTCTATACAGTCTGCAAGTCACCAAGATGCAGAATGAGAGCAACTGCTGACGCACTGCTGTATATTAGTCATGCTTTCCGGTGACATTAATGTTTTGACATCAGTATTAAAGGAATAATTAGCGCTCCCAAGCACAAAATGTTAATAGATTTTTTCTTGTCAACAGCCTGCTGTTTTCATAATTTGCCAAGGCAGGAAAATTGAAAGGATTCGTCTCAGTGTGGGCAGGATGAAGCGTAAGGATGTTGTTGACAGTGATGCTGGTCATTTCAGATGTGTTAGCATCAAACAATGGCACTCTGTGGGAAGTTGAATTATATGGGGTGATGTGTGATTTTGCTTCAAATTGTAGATGAACGCAAATGACATGAAGCATTGACAGTGCAAGATAAGATAATTGATGTTGAAAGAGACAATTGCCACAAAGGTCAGGTTTGTGGGTGTAGAGTGGGTATTACGGCATGATATATGTGTAATTACAATCAGTGGTTACTCGTAAATTCATAATTGATAATCGCAGTTTGTGAAATACGTGATATCGTGATTTGACCATGCTCTCTTCAGGGTACTAACTGTAATGAAACTAAATCCCGCATGATTCACCAGAATGCTACTGGATGTATAGACATTGCCAGTTTATTAATAGCATCTCTGTCGATTCTATAAAGGGAGTTTGACAATGATAAAGTACTAGAATGTTATTGTCACATTTCTGAACAAAAGTTGAACTTTAAATTTAAAGATTTAAGAAGCTGAATTACACAATGGATGATTTTTGAACAAAATTTTCTTGAGCCATGAAAGAATAACAATTTATTTTGTTTTTTTGCAATGCAACAGAGGTAGCAGGCAATTCTTTTTATGAATTCTTCAAACAATATTATGACAATTAGAAACAAAGAGAGAAACAAACAATAAGTGTTGTTTCAATGAGTTTATTAGTGAAACAAGAACACAGTTACTGATGAAACATTTGATTCAAAGGGATAATTAGCCGCAACTTTGGAGATTTTTTCAGTCTTTTGAATCAAACTCCATAGTTTTCTGTGGTAAAGCTGGACCCATAAAGAGGAAAATTGTTGTAGAAGAATTTGGAAATGAAGATTAGTTGATACTGTTCTGTAATCAGAGTTCTGTATTATAGTAGCTATTATTATACTTATCATATAATCATGAAGGATACAGTAGATCGTGCATTCTAAAACAGAAATAGCATGCTTCAAATGATAGAATTCATGGATGCTTGGCAAGAAGTGGAATAAAATTTATCTGAAATAAAACAGTGAAAGCATTACAGCAGTATATTATTTTGCTGCTAAAGGGGATTTTAAAAATTGCAAATTTCCAAAAGGTAGAACTGGTAATTCCTAGGAACAATTTTAATTACTTGTGTGGAATTGAAATTACTTGAAATTTGAAATTAGTCATACCGGAAAATATATCAAGAATGAATGAGTCACTGTTTAGCGATCATTTTGATGATTTTGAATTGTTCTATCATTCTCGCTCTCATATTAATATACCGGTGTGTGTGGGGGTTGGGGATGGGGAGGGGGTATGTGAGTAAGTAAATAAAACTTGACTATAGACATATTTAGATCTAAATTAAAAACAGGCAATGAAAAGCATTTAAGTGATAATTGTCTGTGGTGATTCAGGTGCAGCATTAGAATGGCACCTAATTATAAACACCTCTTCAATATTCCATTCATGACAAGTTTTCTATTTACATTTCTATTTCCACTGGTCTTTGCTAGTTGAAGTGAGAGAACATATTTACCAAGTGGCAGGCAAACCATATAATGTGCTAGAGAACACTATCAGAAGTATATGTACTCATTACTGAGTTGGGAACCATGTGTTCTGTTAGCAAGTATGTACTTGTATGTTCAATTGTAATGAGACTTTTAATATAATTGTGTGTGCTGATATTCTATGGCAGAGGTAGTGTGGCTGATGAAGTAGCATTGATTGATTGATTGATTGATTGATTGATTGATTGATTGATTAATTGATTGGGAAGTCAATAATCTGGCAAGGTTAAATGACAACATTGTATCAGTCCAACTAATAAAATATTTTGTCTCTGCCATAAAACATTTGCCATTAGAAATATTAAAATATAATTACATGAGAAAGTACTGGCAGTTACTGTAAGGTGATTACTCTACTCTTGCCCGTTATGTGAGTGATTGAGTTTCACATAGACTGCTTCTCAGTTCAATTATCTTGATCTTTTCAGAGGAGGGGGAATTCAGCAAATATCACACAGGAAATTGGTGCACTATGAACAATTTGACCTGAAATATTTCACAGTTATTTTGATCTGAAGTGAAGTTTCCTGAGTGATGTGTAATATTTGCCTTACGAGTCATGGTTTTGTAGGAATTTATACCAAGTTTATTACTCATGTGTGACCAGACCAGCAGCAATTAACAGCTGTCAGTACAATGTAATTTCTGAGTGTCAAAGTCATGAAGCTATGTCTTCTGTATAAACTACGTATCCCAGTGGACCAAGAAGCAGTGTTAAATCCAAAAAAAAAATACTTAATGAAAAGTCATCAGTCACTGATCGTTGATGTTATCATTCTATCACATGGCTATGAATTGAATAAAAAAATCTCACATTACACTTGCAGATACTGCACATTGGTAAAAGATGCACTAAGATGGATTGGCTACTGTGGAAAATATCAGATGTACAATTTTGAACAGCTCATATGACAAGATCAGAAATGACAGATTTCCATGCATGCAACATGGATGAATTAATTCAAATTTGACACTCAGTCAGGCGTGTGTTACCATGTTTGATAACAAACATCTAGAGCAATGATTGACATGTCATTACAAAATGCTATTGTTGCCAAGCAAGGAGTGATATTTTTTCTGATCAAAGACGACTGAGTCCCCTTCGTTTCTGTGATGAAAACCCCTCAGTGTGTACTTGAAGTAATTGCATAGCAGCAATTGCTTTACAAAACCTCAATGGTTTGTAAACAATTCAACTAAAGTGTCCAATAAAGTATCAGCCTGCTAATTGGGACACTTAAATTGGCATTATAATCAACGTGTAAATATGCAGCTACATCAATGCGAATTTATTATTCAGTGTCTGAGTGTGTCTCATGTTAAACATTGAGACAGTAAATTTTCAAATGTGTGTATAAATATTAATGATTGTGTATTAATTTTTAAAACATGATTATGAATGGAAATGGAAATATTAAATTTTGTTTTTCATATATTATTGCTCTGAATGTAGAAAATTAAGTTTGCTTTTCATATCTCAATCATGTTTCATCTTGCCGTATTGAAGCAGTAATGTACCGGTACATGTCAAAATGAAATTGCTGTCCAGCTTTATTTTTCTTTATTGAAGCTGGTTCAGGTCATAGTTCATCAGTCTTTCCTCAGATGTGTTCAAATACTACAGTACTTTGGCTGGAAGAAGTCAAAGGTCACTGGCCAAAGGAAATGCCATTTGTAAAATCTGTGATTCATTGAAATGGCCTCTTGAAGGTGATAATGACCATAGACAATGGAGCAGACCACTGTCAATATGTGTAATAAATACACAGCCATGAATTTGCTATTTGCTTCTGTGGACAATATTTTCATGGAAATTGTAACTGAAGACATTGTAAGGCATATACAATCAACAAGTTGGATATACCGGTATGTTTTATTAAAGATAAATTTGCTGGTTGTAAGGGATATACACAACTTTACATTACATCGTGCTAAGTTGCTGGTTGTAGGGTTATATACAACTTTACATTACAGTTGTGCTCAGTTTGAATAAGGTTCAATATTATCATGTGGACCTTAGCTGCCTGAATCTTGAAAATGGCAACATCATGACATTTTGCTTCACAACCTCTACAGATTTTAGGACAATTATATCCTTGCCAAACTCAATCTTAGCCGCATATTGATACTGTGCAGGGGGTAGGGAAACACTGGCTTACATCATGCACAGAAACAAACACTACAGGTCTGGCACTGTTGTTTTCATCAGATGTTCTGTGGACTTACAATGCTAATCCTATTAGACATTTCTTACAAAAATATATATATATATATATATATATATATATATATATATATATATATATATATATATATATATATATATATATATATATATACACATAATTTTTTTTTCTCTGAGCAGTGCAGAATACTGCTTAGTTGCTATGGAAATGATATAGATAGCACAGAGTTCAACGAACTCTCCTCTGACTAAATTTGAAATATTTTGAATAAGGCAGACATGTATGGATGAGCCACTCTCTTTTCAATTTACCAATGTAATTAATTTATTGGTTGAGAAAGAGACAAAGATAAAATGAACCATATTAAATATTTATTAAGAAAAGGCCAATGTACTCATGCAAAGATGAATAAATGTAGAAACAAGAGTTTTATTTCATCCTGACCTTTTCAAAAACTCAAAAAATAACAAATTGTGCCAATCAGCAGTATAAGGCTAACCATTTACTGTAATTGTGTTTTGTAGGGCTGTGATTTTCATCGCTGTAGTTGCTTTTACATTCTGCTTTAAAGTACAAGTACGTGTACAATAGGGCCAGCAATGCTTAAAATGTACAACACTTACTGTCTATACAACATGGTCAAGTAATGGAGAATACTTTATTAAAAAATGGACATCCCTGATTAAAATTTGTAAGCTTTTTGACAAAATAATTAAATTTATAGCTGAGTTGAGACCTGAGTAAGATACATTTTTACAACAGGATTAAATTAAAATTTGCAATCTTTATTTTATAAAAATTTGAATTGCCAGTTTGATGTATGTTGCACCTGTTTCATCATAGGAGCTAATTAAAATTTTCAAGTGTTATTTTATAAAAACAATTTTGTTGATTTCTAGGTTTAACATGCGGGATATCTTTTTCTTTCCATAGATTGAGTAATGCATGACAGGGCAAATGGATTACAGATAGCGACATCGGCAAATTGGCAAAATTTCACATCCATGTGTGGAAATATTACCAGCGAATTAAAGTGGAATGTAGTTTTAAACTAGGCTATTTCTGCACCTTTATTGAATTCCCTCAGATTTTACCATGCATTAGAAATGGTATCAGATTTAGTCTGAAGCAACCCATACAACTTTAGATGAATAGCAAGAACAAAAACAAATCAACAAATAATTAAACAAGTAAATAATTATGGACAAAAATAGCCCTGAAATGTTGCACACAGGAGAGACGTATGTTGTCTGTAAGCCATGCTTTTACATTGAAAATAGACATTAATATCTGTATGCATCAACTCTCTGATACTCACAGCTGTTTTGAAGACAACACAATATTATGCCAGCTGTTCCCTAGTCCCTACTAATATTTTATCTTATCCTTTATTTGTATTATCCTTAAATTCTGTTTAATGTCTGTTTTGTAACCAGGTATTGATATTATTAGAAAGAATACAGTAATTAAAAATACAATATGTTTGCCATTTGGCAAAATATTTCATAGCTGTTCAGTCAGGTAAATGCTTGGAATCAGAAACAAGTCCAGATTTTAATGAAACTTACAACCACCCAGACTAAGAATTTGTCTATGCACATGCTTTTGAATGATTGTTCAATAATGGTCTGAAAATAGGCATTACCTAAGTTGAACACCGTGTTCTGCAAAACTGAGAGTACTGTACATGAAATTCACTCAAATTTTAGGAAACTTCATATCTGCAAAATAATCCTATTTTAATATTACAGCTTTTCAGTAAAAACTTACAAGAGGAATATGCATGGTTGCGAATCAAAAAGAAAAATATCACTCAGTTTCCCATTGACATTAGTTTGAACTGAGGAAATTTGAAGATACATAAGCTGAACTGATGTATTGGATGAAATCATGTTGGAAAAAGGATACTGTGTATCTGTCCATGTAGCACACAGCATATGCTGCACAGCTAGGATACTATATATCTGTCCATATAGCACACAGCATATGCTGCACAGTATACTGTGTATCTGTCCATATAGCACACAGCATATGCTGCACAGTATACTGTGTATCTGTCCATATAGCACACAGCATATGCTGCACAGGATACTGTGTATCTGTCCATATAGCACACAGCATATGCTGCACAGTATACTGTGTATCTGTCCATATAGCACACAGCATATGCTGCACAGTATACTGTGTATCTGTCCATATAGCACACAGCATATGCTGCACAGGATACTATATACGGTATCTGTCCATATAGCACACAGCATATGCTGCACAGGATACTATATACGGTATCTGTCCATATAGCACACAGCATATGCTGCACAGTATACTATATATCTGTCCATGTAGCACACAGCATATGCTGCACAGTATACTGTGTATCTGTCCATATAGCACACAGCATATGCTGCACAGGATACTGTGTATCTGTCCATATAGCACACAGCATATGCTGCACAGGATACTGTGTATCTGTCCATATAGCACACAGCTATGCTGCACAGTATACTGTGTATCTGTCCATGTAGCACACAGCATATGCTGCACAGTATACTGTGTATCTGTCCATATAGCACACGGCATATGCTGCACAGTATACTGTGTATCTGTCCATATAGCACACAGCATATGCTGCACAGTATACTGTGTATCTGTCCATATAGCACACGGCATATGCTGCACAGTATACTATGTATCTGTCCATATAGCACACAGCATATGCTGCACAGTATACTATGTATCTGTCCATGTAGCACACAGCATATGCTGCACAGTATACTATGTATCTGTCCATGTAGCACACAGCATATGCTGCACAGTATACTATATATCTGTCCATATAGCACACAGCATATGCTGCACAGATACTATATACGGTATCTGTCCATATAGCACACAGCATATGCTGCACAGTATACTATATATCTGTCCATATAGCACACAGCATATGCTGCACAGTATACTATGTATCTGTCCATATAGCACACAGCATATGCTGCACAGTATACTGTGTATCTGTCCATATATGATATAGCACACAGCATATGCTGCACAGTATACTGTGTATCTGTCCATATAGCACACAGCATATGCTGCACAGTATACTGTGTATCTGTCCATATAGCACACAGCATATGCTGCACAGTAATTCTCAGAGAATGTTATGATCTTGTAACTATAAACTTTGCATATTTATCAAATAACAGTCCTACTCAATAGAAAGAAATCCAACCAGCACAAAACATGCATGTAACTTCAACTTCCACGATTGTCAATTTAATATGAAAACCAGCGGCTTACCTGGCATGAGAGGGTGCGGATGAAAGACAAAAGCTAAGACTCAAGTACTTGCCTTCTCTGAGCCTAGGGATGACACTGACGTGTTCTCATTTTCCAGGGCGCAGACTGTACTTATACCATCATCCCACGCATACACTTCACATATGCAAACATTAAAACAAGAAGACAGAGTGGGCGTACTGCTTTTTATATCTCCCTCGAAGGGTCACCCTGCATAATTAAAAAAAAATGGTACAAGACACGTATTATATTGTGCTTTGAAAGTAGGTACACCAAAGCATATGACATAATGCAGACAATTATGGGCTTTGAGTCTGGAAGAAGGGAACAGTGACCAGTGAGCATATTGCCTTGATCTATACCAGGTCTCTGTCATATTATAATATTCAATTCAATTTTTGTGATACGCATTTATATACCAGATCCCTTTCATAGTAGTCAATACAGTTTGTATTTAAATGTACCGTTATTTTCAGCGCTCATTTTACAATTTATTTTCTTTTTTTTGAAATATTGGCATCCATTCAAGAGACTATTTAGTCACTATTGTATGATTTTCCTTATAAAATTAGACTCAGGAAGCTGACTGAAAATAGAATAAGGTTACACAAAATTGGATTGATGGATTTTTTCTATTTTGAAATCAGCTGTGTTCGACGTTTCTATTTTTACCAATAAAAGTAGAACTCAAGGAGAGCAATAACCTCAGTACCAAATTGGAAAAAGAATTCTTAACCCAATTTGATTTGATGGAATATCCCCATAGAAACTTTATTGTTCCTTTTTGATTTGATCCTTTCATGGTGAATTAATATAAAAAGAAATCGTAATTGAAATGTGAAAGAGAAGGATATGAAATGTCATTGAGTCTGTGAACTATTACTTTTTCCCAAATTGAGTTCTTTTTATTCTACTGTGCTCAGTGATAAAACTTAAATTTTTCAAGGCAGAAACTGCTACGAGGAAAACAAAATAATTACAGGAGCGCTTCAAAGTTGTCACTTAAGGTAGCGAATGCGTTTCAGGAACAGATATTCAGACTCTAAAACTTTTACAATTCTTTTCTGATCTACCACTTATGGGAGTTCATTTTAAAGCTCTTGGAGAAAACTTTTAACTGTCTTAGTTTTTCGAAAATAGAAAAATTTATTTTTCTCAACAGAGTTAACACAGGGGTGGCGGCCATTTTGACTTTCAGATATCGGTAAATCTTGGGTGATTAGTATCTCTAGTACCAAAATTTGCATGGTCACCCCCTATTTTTATTTGATATTTTGAAAGAGGATTGTTGAGAGATTCCTTGATGAAAGTTTGAGCAAGAGTTTAGGTGTTTCATTTTCGAGGCGCATACTACCTTACTATCTCTATGTGTCACAGTTTCCCATTGGAAATGTTAAATATACTTTTTGTCTGAAGGCTTTTTATTTTAAATTGAGAGAACATCTCTATTAAGTCTTGAATTGCAGCTAACTCAATCCAAATAACACACTCTGAACATCAACAGGAAAGAAAATTGAACATACTTTTCAAACTTGCAAATGTTGACTATTTGATCTGAAGCTTGCAAAACAAGGTGTTAAGGTTACTTATAATTAGTCTCTATTAATTTACATGTACATGTATCCACTTTGTGATTTTGTGTGTAGGGCAGTAAGCAGGTAAATGTTACCATGGTTCCCCAGTCATTTTATCAGAGTTC
The DNA here is from genome assembly GCF_041260155.1 of Ptychodera flava. Lineage (NCBI taxonomy): Eukaryota > Metazoa > Hemichordata > Enteropneusta > Ptychoderidae > Ptychodera > Ptychodera flava. The sequence goes on along the minus strand of NC_091946.1, from coordinate 37,635,612 downwards.
CCCTCGGTATTGAATGTAATCAGATTACCGGACAGCAGAAATGTTACAGGGGTTCCCATGTCATTTAAAATGGTTCCCCAACCTTAGTAAAAAACACTGCCATACAAAAGACAGATGTATAAGCTGTCTTTATCCATAGAAGTCAGAAACAACAATAGTAGTCAACCAACTTGCTGTTTATATGCATGGCTATCCATGTGAAAATTGTTGATTAGCTATTAGTAACCTCCAGATGACGATTGTTTATCAATCTACAAAGACATGCATACATAGATAATATTTTATGATTGCAAAAAAAACTGCTGGATGAAATTAAAGATCATTGTTATATAGTCAATTACTCGGTGGTCATGAAGTTGCAAATATTGTTATATGATGAAAGATGTGTGCCAGCCCTGTATCAGTAGCACCCTAATACTTCAGTGCCACATTTTTTCTCATGGCCCCAAGTGAAAATCAATGATTGGCTGCTATAAATAAAGGTGACAGAATACCTTTAACTATCTACAACATGAATAAATCTATTGAAGGTTAGTGCATTCATCGGAGACATTGAACTTTGAAGTTTTACCTTCAACTTTAGTACTAGGATTTTTTTCAGTCTGAAGATTGATGGATTAAATGGATCAAAATAACCTTGAATTTGAATTAGCATTGCTCCTTAGAATGCTAAATGAAAATGTTTGGCACACCCATTTCTAAGGTAGCGGCTGCACTTAACCAACAATCAAAAGCAATATTTTTTTTAAAGATGACATGAAAACCACCTCAAAGTATGGTAACATTAATTTACTTGAAGGATGAAGGGGTACATATTTGGGGTAGAAAACCTCGATTTTGGTATTAATGGTACTTTAAGTCAAAAACTTGATACTACTTTATAATAAAATTTAATATCTTATTTAAAAAAACCCACCCACCGATTTTGTTTTGCATTTTCTATTCTTATTCTTAAATGGATGGGGTTTAAAGACTGACATTAAAATACGGCTAGTTTTCAATCGGGTTCAAACTCACAACAGACGGCATCCAGTCATCTAGCGGAGAGGCAACAGACAGAACCGCTCGGCCAAATAATGATTAAAATCATGATAAGCAAACTCAAAATGATTCTTATTCAAAATTGAGAGAACTTCATTGGCAAACAAAATTGTCGTTTGTTGTGTATTATCTAAAAAACATAATGTGGAAATTTCAAAAAAATTGACCCAGCTAGAGAGGAGCTAAATTTTTAATGTTTTACACAGGAGAAAACAGAATTTAGGGAAATCAGGTGATTTGCATAAATTTGCATAATAATTCACTTCTTTCTTGCCCAACGTTCACTTCTTTCTTGCCCAACTTACAACTGCTTGTCATGCTCTAAGGTCATTACAACTTGTATTTTAACCTTGGATTAATAGATCATGAAAATTAAATGAATCTTTGCAAAAATGTGATTCTGAACAAAATATGCCGTGTTAAGTCAATGATTAGGATCTCAGTGGACAAACAGTAGCTTGCAAAAATGGCACAAGGATTCTCATTGCAGTGACAGTGTTTTTAGATTTGATTCTGATATACAAGTTTGAAATACTGAACAACTTCGAAATTCCTTCCTTTCATTCTGTGTGATTCATGTTGTAATGTATCGATATTTCTTATTTCTATCATATTTAATATTTGATTGTCACATACGTGCAGCAGGAAGGTGAGGTCTTTCCAGGCAAGCTTGCAATATCTGATGTGCTGATGGGTAATTGTTTAAACAGATGTCACTTCTCTTTTCAAATGTTGCAACAAATCAGAAGAAAGAATTGACGTAGGCATAGTTGTGTGAGATGACCCAAGGAGAACTTGATTATCAGTACATATGGAGAAGCAAATCTTATTTGCATAGCTGTGTAAATATGTCAGCAATTTTAATGTGAGGAAATTGAATCATTATTCATGTAAATGATGTCTTTTAAAATTGTTATATAAGTCCTTTGATGATACAGGTCCAATTATAACAATGTTACAATTGACAAGAATGTCCACATGTAAAAACAAACAATAGTTCAGGGTGTCAAGCAAACTGGTTATGCAAGATGTTTCAAAAATTGTACTTCTGGAAGTCTCTTTAAAATTATAAGTGAAAAATTTTCTGCAATTTTGTCTTCAAAATTGTCATTTCTGAAAAAATGTTGAACTCATGAATAAAGTGAAAAGTTCCGATTTTCAAACATAAACTTTTTTTGTCTTGAAAGTACACAAGTAAAATATTTCTTTACTTCTATGATTTTAAAGTGTTTTCACTAGTGAAGATTTTCTTTTTTTCTTGTACTAAGGATACAAAAAAATTGTTTTTCTATCAGCTGAATGTATTTTAGTAAAGCCTTAAAACGGTTGATTCTGCATTTTAAGGATAAAATGACAAACTTTGGTTTCTTTATTGATATAAAGATGACAACTACTGTAACTCAGTAAGAAGTAAACTTGATTTCACTGATTACTTCCTGTGCAATAGACTCAGTGTTGCAGTTTTACAGAGTTTGCGAAGGACCTCCACAGATATTAGTCAGAAAACTATGACATCAAGCCATAGCAGTTTATAATCCACTTGCGTTTTCATTTTCCCACTGTAATGCCTTAGAGCATGGTGATTCAATTATATTCCATTGTACTCATGCCTCCAGATTAACGGGAAACTCTTAAATGAAATGAAACAATTTTCACAGCACTTGAAACATTGATAAGCTCAATTTTCAAAGCAAATTCTGTTTGATAGCCATGCAGTGACGTTTCTTATTTCACCCTTAAAGTATACTTAAAGTATACTTCTTCAAACGATGAATCAGACTTCCAATTTATTTTAAGCTCATATTAGACTATGAAATTGTAATTTTTGTGGTGTTTGTTAAATGTGACCCCAATAACCCTGTGGAAAAGCGTCATCCGGATTACCTGTCCAAGCTCCGTAGACATGCTTTTTTAATCAATTGCCAAATTTCAGAACCTATACATTTTAATCAGCACTATAAAGGTTCTCTGTATTCCCTGTATAAGTTTTATGAGCACGTATTTGCTGCCTACTTATTTATAGAAAGTCTTAGTAATACTGTCACAATGGCTGTACCAGTGTAATTACATGAAGTTGATTAATACATTACAATGCATTCAAAAGTCATCAAAGTCTTTAAGATCAATAGATCCAACCTCCAATCAAAAAGGTTAAATTCACCATGAGTCATGGCCTTCCATTGATTGATTTTAACTTTTTTAATATCTAAAGTTACAAGTAGCATAATAGCATGAGTATTACATTTTGAAAATTCACCAACTGAGTCTCCATGGGTAGAAAGGACCGACAGACTGTTGATGGCCCATTACTTTGAAGTATAACTTTTGCTATATCAGTATTGGACCTTATGTTAACTTGTCCATGAATTAGGTATTTAAAATAGAAGAGGCAATATTTTGTGGAGCACAGTCTCCTCTTGAATTCCCTTACACTAAAAACTCAAGAAGTTGCATCTAAAAATAACCCTGGGCATTAAGATACTCTTCTTGCGTCATTGCCTTCCTAGTCTTTTGACTCTGAGGTCAAATACATTGTGACTATACTGCCAATGCTGAGTTACTTTGTCTTGCGAACATCATCAATTCTATGTAGAGAGCTGCTTTGTCACTGCATTTTCTAGTTTCTAGTGTGGTGTCATGTGCCTTTGTCTCTGTGATTATTGGTGCAAACTGAGTTGCCGTGACTGAAGGCTAAATTACAGAAACATGCACACTTTAGTTTGTACATACATGTATTACATGATTTCTGGTGAACAGGGACATAAAAGACTATTAGCATGCGACATCGTCAAATCAGATGGTACATGGCCCACCCAGACCTTCTGGACAGGATGTCAAACTTGTGGGAAGAAAGACAATCTTGGGAAACCTGTACATTTCACCCACATAATTGGTAAATTGCATTTGTTTGAGTCCAAGATATCTTTGATGTTATTCAAAGCAATTCCTGATTTGGAATTAAATCTGTCATTGTTAAGTTGATGGTGTGGAAGTAGAGCAAGCCTAAATGGATGTGGTGCACACCTGGGATTTAGACTGAACTCAACAATGATCAATCACAAGTGCACAATTAGCGGATTGAAAATCACGTCATTGTCATGGAGTCCTTGAAAAGCAATTTCCATAGAGATCTGTAACATACAACTTTTCCTTGAATGAATGAATGAATGTACCGTGGAATTTGAAATACAAGATATGTCTGTGTAACTTGTTCTTCTGAATAGGAAAATGGCACAAAAACCTCCAGACTTTCACATACATTTCACAAGAAAAGCAGGCAAATCTTTCCAATATGTAAATTTCCCTTATTTCTCAAGCCTTTGGCTTTTTTTATAGTGTTTCAATGTTGAATAGGATTGTTGTTCAATCTCTAAAAATGTAAACCGTGTCTTCGCGTGTGTTCTTCAAAGCTCCCAAACGGGTAGTTCTGTATTGACAATATCTTTCAATCTCACACAAGAAATATTCTATGTCCTCAGTGGGCTGCCTTGCTTAATCTTCAATGCTGTTTAATCTTTGTCTTGTCTGTAATTAAATCCCCTGATTACTGTTTTATTGTGTAAAATTTTACTGCACACATTTCACTATCAATGTGAATCCAACTGGTGATTTTCCATTAAAGTCTCCAACACACATGTACCGTATTACCACAGCTTTCTGTCCTATATACTTTAAGTGCTTGTTTTGATCAGGGATCAGGCTCCTGTTTGCTTCATTTTCCCACTTGAAAAGCAAGAACTTGGAGCTGTGATGGTGAGTTTCACAATTCTCCATTGACGGTGGTGCTTGCTTGTATGAATCTGCCAATTTATTAACTCTTCAGTACATAAGTGTAATGCAAATATGTACTAGTTTAGTAGAGTTGCGGTCAATTTTAACACGCTAGCTCGGTTAATGAACCAGCTTTTCTGGAGGTGGGGATTTTGCTGAATGGCTTTAGTCACTGAATTCTCTGCTAGGCCAAAAAAGGTAACAGATTGTGAGTTTGATACTGATCAAGAAATTACTGAAAAATATTTGTCTTGACAACGATAACACTGAACATAGAGACAGTGGAGTGACACTGTCTATGCACTGAATATGTTTCAAATATGCACTACACTTTATGTACTGAAGGTAGAGGATAGATTTCCATACAGTGATGAAAATTTTTTGTAAAAATCACCCTTGAACATTATTGTTATTGTAAATGAAAATTCTTCGTAGGATTCAGATATTTTTGAAAGCTTTAGTACTTGCTGCAATATTAAAAAATGAAAAATCTTGGCCCAGACTACGGTAGGTTAATCAATGATTGTGTCAGGTAAAATGTAACTCAAGCTATTGATTAGAGTCCTGACCAACAGATATGTCTGATCAATTGATATACTTGCCCTTTGCCAAGCAGTTTTGAAATCAATTTACCGTTGCCTTGGTTTAGCAAGGAAAACCTTGAAGATTATTTCAAATACAGATATAATGATCTTTGAATGAACCAATTTGATATATGCAATGATGTCATGGCAACAAGAAAAAGAATGTTAATTGATGTTTTAAAATTACATGATGTGCTTCTGTATTTAAACAATTCTAATGGTTTGCCAAAGTAATAATGGCCAAAGAAAACGTTGCTTTTACTCAGCAAACAAATCTACATGCCAGAGACAAATGTTTAATTGATGAGAAAGATAAAAAAAAAGGTAGATGAAATTCAATCTCCTCAGCCATGCTGGATTTACCATTGCATTTCATGAAATTTATGTTGGATTGATTTTAATCGACATGTCATGATTCCTTGATCAATTTTACTTCAATTTTAACCTGTTAATAATTCACCCTACCCAGCATGTCAAAATCTTCCCTTAATAGCTTACAATAAGTTAATCAACAGTAATGAGATACATTCAAATTTTATTGTTCAAAGTTCGATACTGGTCTCAGCACCAAGCAAAATTTCAAAGGAAGTACTGTTTTATCCATTGATAGTAATTTATTGCATCAACCAGCTCCCAAGGGCTGCCTTTGTGATTTCTCGTCTGTCACTTGATGAGACTTCTAACTGGTATCACCATAGTGTGTGCTCGCAGGGATTTTGTTACCATGCTAATTACAAGGTGTGTTAATGCTAATTAATATTGTTGATGCTTTTTACTTCAAGGGATAATTAAAAGCATTTATGCCCATGAGCTGCTCATTTATTTACACGTCAGCCATCACATAGGCATGGTTGAATACCTCCTTTGTGATTAGGGAGAGATTTAGGTTTATTTTCCATTCTCAGGGGTTTCAGGGACTTACATAAAAACTAGAAGTGGGCATGAAAGTATATTGAGCGCAATAATGTGGCATTATTTCAGACTTGGCCAGAATACTCACATCACTTGTAAGAGCACAGGGAGAAATGTGTTGTCGTTTGATGTCAATGAAATGTTTATAGGCTGATATTACAACGCAGCTTTTCCTTGTGTGCGATAAAACTGCACAGTACTAAAAAGAAACATTTGAGTAAAAGGGAAAAAGCAAGCTGATGATAAAATCTTTGGTAGCTTATAAACCACTTGAATTGTGGTACTGGTACATTGCATCATAGTAACTAAATCTCGGGTTAAAGTTCTTAAGAGATTCTTAAGGACGTAGTATGCGCCTCGAAAGTGAAAGATGTCTTGCTCAAACAAGCCTCAATGAATCTTTCAACCATTTGCTTTCAAATGCAAGAATAAAAATCAGGTGTCACAGTGCAAATTTTGGTACTAGAGAAACAAATTACCCAAGATTTGCAGGTATTTGAAATTCAAAATGACTGCCACTCCCGTGTTAGCTCTATGGAGAAAAACTAAGACGATGAAAGTCTTTCTCACTCCGAGGGCTTCATAATGATCCGTCACAAGTGGTAGGTTAGAAAAGAACTGGAAAAGTTTGAGAGTCGGACTATCTGTTTCCAAGGCCCATTCCACCTGAAAGCCAATTTTTTCTGATTATCATGTTTTCCAATACAGAACAAAGTGTCATAGAAGACCTACAAATCTGGTTTGTTGATATTATGCTCACTGAGAAAATTTCCCAAGTCCTCATTCTATCAGATAGAAAGTACTTTTCTTGAGAAAATGTATAAATTGTGTATTATGGGATTTTTCTCTGGCAGAAGAGAGATAAGCATATGTGATTGGATGAACTTTAGGGTAAAGTATGTTTGTTTGAAATTTCAGTGTCACAAGCCCTAGACAATTGTAATATCTACGAGGAATAGTATACATTACAGCAACATAAAATCCAAGGCAAAAGCTAAGTCCCCATATTTCTGGCTGATTTTCAAAAAATAATTTTAACATAACAATCAAGAAGGATTTTAGGATCAACTTTCCTCATATCAACTTTTGCTTGAAGTCATATCTTTTTCATTAAGGGTTTAGAGTAGTTTTTCCCAGGGATATATTTCTGAACTCAATACCCTTCTTAGAAGGCTTTCCTATCTTGCAGTCGTGACTGCAAGATAGGAAATAGCAAAGAAATATTGCATAGTCGTGTCTCTCTTTAACTGGTAATTTCAGTGTACAGGAGTGGGTGTTTTTGTCTCAGGTGTGGCTCTCTTCAAGTGGTAATCATCTGCAGTGCTCTGACAAAATATGATTTCCAAAAAAGCACATCAGATAACAGCAAGTGTACTCATCCAGGGTATGCATCTATGTAATAACAGCTACAGTGACTCTGAAAAGCACCAAGGTTTTTCCATAATTTTTCTCCCAATTTACAAAAGAAACCCTTATTATATAGGTTCAGTCATATTTGCTCCCATGCCGTATTAAACTCATCCATCTACAGAAGAATTCAAAATCAATACTCTACCATGGGGATTGTTGCCATGGATACCAGTCAAGTCACTTCACTGGCATCTCTGCCATGGGAGATATGATGAATGTTTCTGGTGTTTAAAAATGTCTTGAAAAAGGCGATCAGAAATCCTGATGCAGGTCAACAATTAAAGCACAGTATTTGTGGAACATTTTGACGTCTAGCTGACTGCAATTAGCTTTCTAGACGGAAAGCTGTGTATTCATTGTTAAATATAACTGATTTTGTCCTTACAGTTGGACTGTACAGAGCAATAAATTATTGTCACTTGCACATCTGTACAAATAGCCCATCACCCTTTTACCAGTAAAAAGAGAGAGAAAAAATCAGCGCAAAAAGTGAGAAATTTGCAGTGCCATTGACCGTGATATCAGCCTATATCTTCCGATACCTCTGCTCTGTTCTGCTGCAATCAATCAATTATACAATATGAGGTAAGTAGCTCTTGCAACACCGCAGGTCTTTCCTGAGTATCCGCTTCGAGTAATCAGAGCTATATTCACACATATGTGAACTCTTCCGATGCGAGGTATTGTAAGTTCAGATTATTTGAATGTCTAATGCTTCTGTGGTATGGTTGGCCAGCAGTATCCTATCTCTTACAGTCACTGATTTTGACGATGGCTATGACTTCCATTACCTGTACCTATCGGTGTATACTTTGGAATGCATTAACTTCACCAAGGCGTGTACTTTTGCAACATGACTTAACTTAAGTGCATGTCATCGGTTCTTCCCAGGAAAGTTCTAACATGAACACATCAATGATGCCCCTTGATAAGTTCTCACACACTTCCATTGCATTTTAACATTAGAAAAATGGCCAATGTTGAAATACACCAAATCAAAGACCTTTTAATATATCTATTGCATTACGATGTCTAGTTCAATTATGGAAGAGGCATTTTTAGACTCTAATAATTATAGCAAAAATTCATTAAAACGACATCATTGTCATGGCTTTAATTTAGATCCTACTGGACTTAGAAATTTGAAACCCATGTCACTTAATGTTCCCTATCTTCCCATTGCACACAGAGTCTTTTCACAATCTATGTATTGTGAGAGGGGAATCTATTCACAATCTATGTGTTGTGAGTGGGAAATCTATTTGTGACCTATGAGTGGGAAGCGGTACAAAAACGTATATAACCCATGGCTGAAAGTTAATATTCAGGATGATAAGGCTTACAGGCAGACATTAGGTCAATAGCTATTACATTTTGCCCGTAAGGCAAAAAAGGAATCACTTAACACGGTGGTTAAATGTCAATATAACGTCATCACATTGCCAATCTACATAGCTGCACTGTACATTCTTTCTCATAGAAACTTAATATTTGTTGAAAAACTATCGCACCGTACAAGAGTCATTTGCAGATGGTGAGGTCTGATTTATCGTGCAGTCGCTGAGTGAGGTAATTTTATTTCAAACCATCTAGCAGTGAACAGATGGGTATTTTAATGGAAATTCCTATCGTGTCTGACAGAATTACCGTGGAAATCTCCAAAGAATTCAGGGAATATTAGCTAGTTGATAAAACAGGTGAAGTAGAAATCCCACAGTGCTCAACCTACGTGTCTCGGTCATCAGAATGTAATGACTGGCAGAAATCATGGGATCTTCATTTAGAAATTTCATGGTAAATGGTGATGGTTATTATTTCAGACAGCAATGGGAATACTGATAGTTAGAACTTCGATCTTCATAATTATAGATTTTAACATGACACAGCAAACGTATGACAGAAGTACAGTGTATGTTTACCTTGATTATGATTCATTTCAATCATACTTCTGTGTATGATTTGATATCATTTAAATATCTTATCTTAGAGTATTAAAATTATCACCATGATTTGTTGGCACTGCTTTCACGAAAAAAAGTGAAATTACAGTTTCTTGAGAAAGCTTTCTGCCACTTATTTACTTTCATAATTCACATCATCTGCATATACTAGACCAGCATGTATTGATTCAAATCAAGTTTGTTCAAAGGGTTAGCATTTCTAACATGTTTCATGTCTGCACTCAAAGAGATACCAGTACTTCCAGCCTCACCATGAGGTCTGATTTTTCTGAACCGAAAGTTGATTTCTTTGATTCAAGCTATGACAGGTTTAATGAATGGAGCACTGTGCAGGCAAGCCATCTCTCAACAATACAAAGTGGTTTGTCATTTAAATCTCTAAGCAGTAGGTTAACAAAATCAAGTGCAACAATGAGAAAATAAAGTTCAATTCCTGTGGATCAGAGTCTCTTAAAGTCACGTACAACTTTCAGATTTTCCTCTGATGGTATGTCTTCCATAACCCATGTTTTTTACGGCACACAAAAGTGTAAAACTTACAAAATCTGCTACAGTGACCTTTCAAAACAAATTGCTTTTTCTCTGATGATCAAACATAGTCTGCCATAAACCAAAGACAGATAATGTAACTTGCACATGTTTTGTGTTGCAATTGAATTTTCTTACTTTATATGTCCATGGGAAGTGGTTTTTATGAACATTAACAGGCTGAGTACGTGAATATACTGGTAAGTCAATCATGAAATTCTCGCCCATGCCCGAAGGATCAGAGAAGGAATTTTCCTAGTTTTCATTTTATTAGTTACAGTTTGATGAAAGCGCTAATGCTACAAGAAAGATCCCATTAAATCGCAGCTTAAATGCTTGTCAAAAAAATGCCTGGTGTTTTTCCATTAGATGCCGGTGGCAACCATAAAATTCATTTTATAGAAAATCACAGAACGCATATCGAGTACCTTTGTAGCAAATTAAAATCAATCGTGCGATCACTTTCAGGCATTTATACGTGTTGCCACTAGGGCTGGTATAAACATTGTCAGATATCAAAGTACTTATTCACCCATAATGTACTTCTCATACTAACTTTTAAAGTTTCATTTACAGCAGGCCAAGGTACGTGTAGCTTAGTGGAATGTGTTGGAAAGTGTGTGTGCTGTCACTAGACAGCTCTAATAAATTCTATTAGAAAAACAATTTAAAATGAAAATTTGGTGTGAGGCTGTGTTTTTGGACTTATTATTAGAAAAGAGATTTAACTGTTTGGAATTCAATATGTTTCCAGTGAAGAGTCATTATTGGAAAAATAATGAATGTAATTTCCATTTAATGGTCTTCTAGTTTTCTTTGCCAATTTTGTAATGTACTATGTCCTAGTTTGCAGTTGGACCCACTGATGTATATGAATTGCTGCATTTTAAACACTGAATGGCATTAATAATTGTACAGTACCGCTGTGTTTAAATGTTTCATCAATTGAATGAATATTTTTAAGGTAGAACGCACCTCGGGGACAGAAATTCGGGCCTTCAAATTTTTTCAATTTTCTTCTGATCTACCACTTGTGGGGCTCATTTTGAAGCTCTTGGAGTAAGAAAAGTTTTCACCGTCTTAGTTTTTTGAAAATCGAAAATTTTATTTTTTCCCATAGAGTTTACACAGGGATGGCGGCCATTTTGAATTTCAAATATCGAGAAATCGCAAGATATTTGTCTCTCTAGTACCAAAGTTTGCACGGTGACCCCTGATTTTTATTCTTGCTTTGGTAAGAGAATGGTTCAAAGTTTCACTGAGGAAAATTTTAGCAAAAGTTTAAGTCTTTCACTTTCGAGGTGCATATTACCTTAAGGCTTACTGTACAAGTTTAATACAAGGTAAATAATACTTTTGAGATACTTTTGCAATAGGAATTAAATCATAAATATGTAGAGTCTGAGGTTTTGGTGACTGGAGTGTACTGGCAGCCTTATCAACCCTTTGAGCGCCAAAGTCAATTTTGCTGTCGTTATAAAATATACCAAAGTCAATTTTTTTCAGAGTTTTGATAAAATTTTGATAAAAAATTTTAGCCAATGAAATGTGATAGCCATTAGGTCCTAAATTATAAAAAGATTACAGGAAAATTAACAAAATATTGTAAAATGTTGCGCTTAAATTTTGATGGGAAAACATTACAACACTCAAAGGGTTAAAAAAGCCTTCATACCGGTACTAGGAGGACTTGTTACCTCAGAGTCATGCAGTAAAACTTCAATCACATACCGGTACTTGTTAAAGCTTTAGTACCATGAAATGTAATTAAAGCATATGCTCTGCTGGAATAAATGATGTCTTTCTGTTCAGGAAAAAGTCTGAATACACTGACCAATGAGAGGTTTTCAAACTGCTTCACAATTTGTAACAAATATAATATTTACATAGCTGAATTGTTGACACATCCATGAACTAAAGCTGAAGTCCAAAATTACTCCCGGAATATTCAGGTGCTTTATTCATATTTCAAATATGTAGATAATAGAACTTATGAATGACAGACTCTGTTGTGACTTAAAGTGCTGCGTGAGTGCCATATGAAAATTAAAATTAGTGAGAAATTTGAATTTATAGATTTAAATTGATTAAGGGTGAGAAGTATGAGCCAATTTTTTTATGCAAGAGCAGATATATTAATTGTAGTAGTCTATTTAACAACTGTCAATGAATATAGTAGTAGTAGTAGTAGTAGTAGTAGTAGTAGTAGTAGTAGTAGTTGTTTTATTATAGTGACCTGAGGAAAAAAAGACCTCCCAGCCCAATGGGCTTATAAGTCACCTTATAATTCATTATACAGTACAGGAATGTGAGGAACAGGGTATACAACAACATTAAAATAACTTATGTTGCCACTGTGTTTGTACTCTATTAACATTTTTGACATGCCTGCAATATTATATGTATTCTGAATCGTCCAGTGTTGATATGCTGTAATAAACTCCATGGTTAATTTTACTATGTATACAGTCATATGCAGTTGTTCATTCTTAAAATTTGTGAAAATTTACTCAGGAAAATTTGTTACATGCAACTAAAAAGATATTGTGCATTATTCTGAACAGGTCACTGTGTGAAATATCTAAATGTTGTAAAACAGCCTGCTCCATAGACCAGTGATATAAATTCCTTTCACTTCTACTTGTAAATGATACATGCATGTGGTACTGAAGATCACAGAATGTAATAATATCAATGTCAATACATTGAAGGAGTGGGTGACCTCCTTCGTTATTGAAAGTCACATCACCTTTTGTAAAATCCATGACCCAGCAATTGTACATGCATCATACAAGATCGTAAAAAAACCTACTATACAGCGTGCCTTCAGAGAAGTTGGTGATTGCATCGGCCTGGTAAATTTATAAAGTACCCAAAATGGAACATTTCATTCTTGTAATCAGGTTGTACAGACAAGATAGACTTTTTAACATGTAACGTTAGAAATTACAGCACAATTTAGTGGTGTACCCTGTGCTGCTTGACTTCTTAGAAACTAGTATTGAACAGAACAACATAACGGCACGCCGGGAGTTCAAAATTTAAAAGGTCGTCAAATGTCAGATTCCTACAAATCATTTTACTTTTTTCTAAAGTTTGCTATTTCTGCAGACTGAAGGGTCAAATATTAACATTGCAGCATTAACCCTTTGAGTGCTGTAATTTTTCCCACCAAAATTTTAGTGCAACATTTTAACAATTTTTATGAATTTTTCTGTGATTTTGTTATTATTTTAAACCAAACGGATATCACATTTCATTACCTACAGGTTTTCATCAAAATGTTGGCAAAAATCTGAAAAAATTTGACTGACAGGTACATTTTATAAAGGTAACAAAAGTTGACTTTGGCGCTCAAAGGGTTAAGCAGAAAGTCAATGTCACTCAGAGTAAGGATGACTGACCTATTGCATTGTTTAAAGACATACAAAATCTTTGTTCCTTTTCGATGTCTTAGCCTCATTAGTGTGAAGGCTGTTTCCAATATCTATGCTAGTTTTAAATGCAATGATTTTTATCATGGTAACTGTTTGATTTATTTGCTGCAGGGAAATTACCTTTCCAATAAATTCCCAACCTACGTATAGTTTATTGATCTCTTAAATTGAATGTGCTAAAATTTTATGAATGCCTTCATAAAAGTTTTGGGATTTGCAATCTATTGGGCAGCAGATCATGCGATGATAGTATTGCCTTGGTAAAATTGAGAGTGAAGTATGAAATAGTCCTGGTTTTGAAGTTTCACAATTTTCAAAGCATTTTTTTGATTTATTGTGAAACAACTAGGGAAAGTTATGGAAATAGGTGAAAATATTAGTTTCGTAATTTGAAATTGAAAAGTTGTGTCAGTGAATCATTTAACCAGAAATTTACTGATATTTTGAATTCCAAGCCAGAGATGACACATTCTATTCATGCTATTATGAAGATATTTCTAATTTCTTCAGAAACAGAGACATTGTCATCATTATGTATACCTCTCAGATCTCATAATGACTAATCAGATGCTGTATACTGCACAGTACAATAAATTACCCACAATTCAGTTTGATTTGTACACACGACATTAAAATTTTTATAACTTTTTCAGTACTGCCTGAAAGCAATAATATAAAACCTCTAGATACTTGATTAATTATATCTATTAAAAGTATGACAAGATATTTCAGTATAAATTTCAAAGAAACCATTAAATAACAGTAAAAGTCACATTCTGCAGGTACTACAAATGCCATACTTTTAGGCAGCAAGTTATGACAAACTGAAGGGGTCATTCTCTGAGGAAACTTAGCATGCAAATTTCTTTTGTCTTTCTGTTTGGAAAAAATCAATATCCTTTTGTTTCATAAAACAGGTGCAGCTAGTCTCCCTACTTTCCATCACATTATTCTGTATGGCTGAAGACACAATCAGTGGAAAATTTTACAAAAATGCTATCTCCTCTCTCAATCAAGCATACTTTTCTAAATCATTTAAAATGGGAATTGAGAAGAATGGTGTCCTCAAAAGTACGATTTCAGAATTTAAAAAAAAAATAGCGTCAATGACACTGTAGCTCCCATCCTGGACTATTTAGTGTTTCTTCTCTGGTCAGATATTTGAACATGTGTGAAAGGGATAAAGTGCGTGAAGTGAAAATACTTAAATGAAATGTACTGGAGACAGTGAAATATGTTTAATGTAATTATTCAGAATATAAAATGGAAAAAATACAGAATTAGATATATCGAATACTGTGATAATGACATAGTCCCCACTTGTAATAGGAGTATTAGTCTTGATGGGGCAGGAAAATGTGGTCATTAAGAAGTATCACTGGAGTGTATATGTTGAGATCTATGGGCACAAAACACATGAGGCATGTCTAAGTTATGGTTCTAAATCGGGAAAAAAGATCAGACCTCTAGCAGTATTGGCCAGCCAAGAAATACATATGCGCATTATAAATGAGGTACAAGATGTGACATCTAAAGGTCTAATATCCTATCAAAATTGGAGGGTATAGAACTTGTGGTTACTGAAATATGCATATATATGTATAATCAAGGTCAAAGTTCATCGAGGTCAAATGACATTTTGAAAAAAAAAATTATATTGCTAATTAATCCCTATATGCCAAAAAATCAGATCTCTAGCTCTATTCGCTTGCCCAGAATTAGATGTGTACATAATTAATGAGGTAAAGCGTGTGTTGTCATAAGATCTCCCATCCTACTAAATTCAAAGGACATAGCACTTGTGGTTACTTATTTATTGACATAAAAATATATTTTAGGTAAAAGGTCATCGAGGTCACATGACATTTGGTCAAAAAATTTCTCTCCTATAGTTATCCCTATATACCAAAAATCAGACATCCAGCTCTATTGGCTCGCTCAGAATGAGATATGCGCATAATTATTGAGGTACAGTATGTGGCGTCATAAGGTGTCCCATCATACCAAACATGAAGGGTGTAGCACTTGTGGTTACTGAGTTATGGAAAAATATGTATATTTGAGGTCAAAGGTCACCGAGGTCACGTGACATTTTGTCAAAAAAATTGTTTTGCTAAGTTATCCCTATATACCAAAAATCAGACCTCTAGCTCTATTGGCTCGCTCAAAATTAGATATGTGCATAATTAATGAGGTACAATATGTGGCGTCATAAGCTGTCCCATCATACCATATGTGAAGGGTGTAGCACTTGTGGTTACTTAGTTATGGACAAATATGTATATTTGAGGTCAAAGGTCACCGAGGTCACGTGACATTTTGTCAAAAAAATTGTATTGCTAAGTTATCCCTACATACCAAAAATCAGACCTCTAGCTCTATTGGCTCGCTCAAAATTAGATATGCGCATAATTAATGAGGTACAATATGTGGCGTCATAAGGTGCCCATCATACCATACATGAAGGCTGTAGCACTTGTGATTACTGAGTTATGGACAAATATGTATATTTGAGGTCAAAGGTCACCGAGGTCACGTGACATTTTGTCAAAAAAATTGTATTGCTAAGTTATCCCTATATACCAAAAATCAGACCTCTAGCTCTATTGGCTCGCTCAAAATTAGATATGCGCATAATTAATGAGGTACAATATGTGGCGTCATAAGGTGTCCCATCATACCATACATGAAGGCTGTAGCACTTGTGGTTACTGAGTTATGGACAAATATGTATATTTGAGGTCAAAGGTCACCAAGGTCACGTGACATTTTGTCAAAAAAATTGTTTTGCTAAGTTATCCCTATATACCAAAAATCAGACCTCTAGCTCTATTGGCTCGCTCAAAATTAGATATGTGCATAATTAATGAGGTACAATATGTGGCGTCATAAGCTGTCCCATCATACCATATATGAAGGGTGGTAGCACTGAGTTATGGACAAATATGTATATTTGAGATCAAAGGTCATCAAGGTCACATGACATTTTGTCAAAATATCCGAGATATATGCGTGAACGGATGGACTCACGGATGGACGAACAGACGGACATGACCCAATCTATAAGCTCACTGGACTTCATCCGTGGGGACTAAAAATTGTGTCACTGCATCCTTTTGCAATATGAATACGATGAGAAACTAAATTTTTATTTTTCGTGGCCTTATACATGGCAGTCTATGGAGATCTTCCTTATACATGGGAGTCTATGGACGTGTAAACTAAAAATATGCAAATTTCACCACGATTTGCCCAAATTTGGGAAAGGTCACTCCTATGCACTTCCATACCAAGTTTCAAATCAATAGGACTTGTGGTTTCAGAGCAGGAGATTTTTTGACCAAAAATGGGAGAAAATTACAAAAAATTCATGAAAAATAGCAAGTCCAAGATACTGACCCAAGATGTGCACAATCATTCATGTCAGCCCAAAGTACTTACATGCTAATTTTTCATGTAATCTGCTCAGTGTTATTGAGTTTTTTCAATTTTGACCGTTTTTACATTTTTTCACTTAATTTGCATATTTTGGCAATGACAACTTCATTTGAACAAAATCTCATCTACAGCCCATCATCCATGTACACACCAAATATCAAGATGAAATGTACAGCGGTTTGGAGTTTTTGATGTTGACGGACAGACATACAGACATACAGACATACAGACACACAGACATACAGACATACAGACATACAGACATACATACATACAGACATTTCCCTAGCCTATAAGAATAGCTTCCATTGCCATATATACATATGGCTATGGGAGCTAACTAGTCTGTGAATTGGTCTACACATGGGAGACACAGTAGATTTCACTGAGGAGTTTCCGTGTGTACAAACGATGAATTATGGGAAATCTTCAGTACTGTGTACTGCGGAACAAAAACAAATTGAATGATAATTTACTCATTTTTTTAATGAATTCCTCAGTGACAATGCTGCTATAACAATCTTGTCGCTCCGGGATTAGATGAATGTAGATTAATCCGGATAAAGTGCTCTCTGTGGAATTCTTTGTTGAAAATGATAACAGAATAGACCTTTAATGTCAACAAAAAAGTGCTAAATTTCTGTATCTGTAAGTAATTTAACATCTACCGTATGTCCTGGTGCATCTATAATATTCAAAACGCAAGCTAGAAATTTTGAGTACAGGTTATAAACTACTTAATACATTTCTGTGAGACTGTTAGTTTAGCAGTACATAATGAATTAATTTAGAAGACTTGTACCGGTAGGTTTTCTAACTGTGCAAAAGAGTTGTAACTGGTCTTTTATACTACTGGTACAGCTAATAATATCACTTTTGAACATTTCATTTATTTTTTTCTAAAAATTCATAGTCACTCAGGCTTTCTGTGATTCTTCCATTCTACCAGGTATTACCAAGACAACATTTCACTTTATAGCTGGCAAATGTTATGGAGAGGGCTTTGTTCATAATTTTTTTTTTTTCTTGGCATGCTAGTCATTCTTGCTTCTGATTTCAGTGTTGAATCCAAACTGGTTTTGCATGCATTGACTACCCAAGCCAGTTAACTCTGAGAATATAGGGAAATGCCTACTGATGTGGTAGCCAATGAACCTTGTAAGTGTTTTAAAAGTCTTTACATTCATCAAATTTCCTTCAGCAGAGGTCCAGCTCTGCCTCAGAAAACAGTAAGAATGCCAGCTAGCAATCTTACTGAGGTATACTCCTGAAACTGTAAGACAAAATTTCAGTGTGTATGAAAGCTACCTGTGGGGCAAAATTTGAAAACTGTAAGTTGTATCAGTGTTAAAATAGAGTATCCATCAATATACCAAGGTCGCTAAGCTAAGAATAGCAATTGATAGCCTTGCTATATAAACCTGTACAGTTTTGTTCCTGCTTTATTCCTATACACTTTGCCTGCTGCATCTGTCTTTGTTTATTCATGATATTTTATTGTATCTGTAAATGGTGGTCTGAAAATTGCTTGAAATTACCATTAATCGCATGCTATTCCCATGGGTTGGTGTTTTGTGTTTGGACAAAAGTAGCTCATATGCTAATAATATATGTTGCTAGGATCTGATGACTTCGTTGTTTTTATGATAAATTTGATAAATTTATTCTCAGTGTTGATTGAATTTCAAAAAAAGTAGAGATGAAAGCAGTATTGTGCCATTTTTTTAGATGAGTGACCTTTTCTTAAAACGTGAAAAAAAAAGAGAGTGACTTGCCAAACAAATGTTTCATCAGCTTTTCACTTGGAAAACATGAAATATAGCAACTCGTGAACCTGAAAAATTTAGTGGTTTGAAGGTGGCTGAATGTACAGCGGGTCTTTTCATGACCCTGGATCCTGCCTACCAAATGACAACTGCAAGCCATCTTATGGTAGTCATCAGCAGTTTACAACATCAAGACTTACATAAGTCTTGTGACTTGCAAGATAGCTTACAGAAAACATGATAATAAAATTCATATTTACAGGTGAAATATAATTAATATTTACAGGTGAAATATAATTAAGATTTACAGGTGAAATATAATTTATATTTACAGGTGAAATATAATTTATATTTACAGGTGAAATATAATTTATATTTACAGGTGAAATATAATTTAAATTTACAGGTGAAATAAAATTTAAATTTACAGGTGAAATATAATTTATATTTACAGGTGAAATAAAATTTATATTTACAGGTGAAATATAATTTATATTTACAGGTGAAATATAATTTATATTTACAGGTGAAATATAATTTATATTTACAGGTGAAATATAATAGATGAGGCAACCACTATCATTTTCCTCTTCGTTGGTTTTGTTTCTTACAAAATAGAAGATAAAAATCATGTCAAATTTGATCGAATTATTTTTCACAATTGTTCCAGGTAGCCCCAAATGAGCTCAGAAATTGCATCTATTCTAGAGAAATTACAGATTTAATCTACAATTATTCTCCTAGAGTTGAAGTTTCACAAAATGATTTTGTATTGCCTGCTGTTTTGCTGTATTTACAGTTTTTTTCAAAGTCACTTTGGTATAAATAATGTTGGCCCTATTGTATCTATTGGTACATTCTACTGGTATGTATTTGTACTGGATCCCCAAAGAGATTTAAAATCAAAGTTTTATGTACTAGCTCTTTCAGCGATGTTTCAATTGTGCTATCTCAGATGGTCACATGACCACTTGCAACCAATCAGCTTTGTTCTCTACATGACCTCATGGCTTGCCGCCTTTTTCTCACGCTGTTTTGTCATAGCCGAGGCTGCTGGTTTTTTTCACCCTCCCACCAACCCTCTGTAATAATGATGTTTTGAGCTCTCTTTTGTACTTGTTTTCTGCCTTTATCTGCGATTTCTGTATTGCTTTTATCAGTGGGCAGTAGATTGTTAGTTTAGTAGAGTATGTCTATGACTGGCTGATTTAATCTACATATACAGCAGTTTGTGTTAGTAATGAATGTCTGAAATACCAATGCATTACTTTTTTTGTGTACTTCATTCAGTTGAGTAGACTGCCATAACAGTCAATTTAATGAAGAGATCTTGCAATCCTAGCCCTTAATTCAGTCAAGTATTTATAGTGCTCTACAAAACTATGTGTCAAAAGTTGTATAGTTATGTTAATGTGCTGAGATCCAGTGCACGGCAATGAAAGTAAACACTAGTGTCAGTAGATATAGGCTTAGCTGTGAATTTTATGCATTAATTTCATGATTTTATTTTTAAACCAAAGTTGGCTTGTGTAAATGTGCTTACTGAAGGACATGTATAGAAGTATCACTGCTTGCTGATTTGGACCATGCCTGTATGTTTTCACACCAGAGTCAATGATAAATAGGTGCCTGTGATACTTGTAAAATGGCACCCCCATGGAAAAGTATAAAAAATGCAGTATTTCGTGCACATACACATTGTGATCATCCAAGAAACAAGCATGATGCTATTTACTTGAATGCACAACATAGGGTGGTCGATATTTTGTTGTTGTAATCTTTATTTTCTGTAGCACGTGATCAGATTTTGAAAACGGGGGAAATATAGTGTTAAAACTTTTGAATTTACATGCCACTTTCGACATTATGACAGCATTATGCACTTTTTCAGTTTGTAATGGGTCTTATTCAAAGAAAACTTGTGGAAAACTAAGGATATTTTGAGATTGGTTTATTACACATTCACAGCTATTGTGGCTTTAACACAAGATAACTACTTTTCTGTACTTCGAACTTGTGCTTTCCAAGAAAGGATGTCAACACTTCTGTACCTGGAACTTATACTTTCAAAGTGTAAGTGTTTGTAATGTTATTAGTTGTAATCGGTGTAACCATGTGCAACTTCAGCTGGGTAAACACTGTCAATGTTCTTCACTGAGCCCTTGCAACTTATCAACTTTAAAGTACTGATGAGGGGAAGGCCATATTGATGACGGGCAAACTAAAGATTTTTATCTATCGATATGAATTCAGTACCTCATGGGGTTATGTACACACCTTGATCGATCTCTGTCAAGGAAACTATCTCAGTTGCCATGGTTACCGGACTACCTGCGTAAGCAGGGAAAGTAGAATAGTCAAACATTGATTGGAAATCTCATTTGTGGTATTCTGATCAGGTCAAAGTTATCTGTGCTTGATTGGAGTGACTTTCTTTTCCGACGGATATATCCCCTCGGGTAAATGGCATAGGGGATGTTGCCAATGACATGTTTAGTTCTTGGTTAATGGTACAGTTTACCTTGCACAAAATGCCTTACAGCAAATGTAGATTTTCTTTCACAAGATGGTATCTCCATTTCCTCCCTAATCATTAGGCTTTGTCCAGATTTTTGTTTCCCCATTGATGTTGTGATAAACACTCTCTTAGCTATTTGTTAAGGGAGACAGCCCATTTCATATCTGCTGTTTACTGTCCAATTCCTCACGTGGTGTTGTTCATCAACTTTTTCCCATTTAAACTTGTGATCCATCAATTAATTACTTTTCTATTCTACATCCAGATTATTTTCTGTATCTATAAATATACCAGTGTACAGAGAAATTAAAATATCTCATTTGATCTATGAGAAATGGTGTCTTTCTTGTGAGTCATGAGTATTGGCCATGTGCATTCTCAAAAATTCTGTGAAAGTACAAACAGTGATGTATAAACCAGTTGTATGCATCGTATAACATCAGACCAGAAGATGAGTTCTTTTCTGTCAGTTGGTTTTATCTTTGCTTGGAAAATAATGACGGCAGGCGGGAATTTGTCCGTATCAATAATAAACTGACAGTGAAGAGACTGATATCATGTTCATTCAAATCAGAGAAAAAGCTGTCATGACAAGTGTTCATGGTTTATTGATGTATTGACGGATGTTTGCTAGCTGACTGATAAATTTGGAGGGAGTGGTGACAGTTCATGGAACAGCATATTAGTTGATCTGTGATGACTTGACATTCAGTCTGACTTGACAATCAAATATGAAGATTACTTTCAGCTGTGGTGATTCTGTATTAAGCTCTGTCGTTGTCCATTTTCGCAATTTTTTTTGAAAAATTGTGCGAATCTGTCACTGGTTATCCTAATTTTGTTCTTTCATAAAACCAATTTGATACCGCTAAATGTACGAACAGAATCTTATTATAATGTCTCTATAACTTTTTTCTGAGATTATGCAAATAGGATTTACATGACCTGTAGGCACTCCAGTAAATTAGAAATCAAGAAGATGATTTAATTTTAGCAACATTAATTATTAAAAGATGCATTAGCTCACATCAGCGATATTACGTAAAAATTGATGTTTCTAGCTAAGCTTATTATGAAAATGCAATTAGCTGCAGTAATGCAATATAGAAATTTTGTTGTAATCCCAAGAAGCCCCACACCATTGGCTTGTCATTGTGGTTGCTATATCAATGCAGAGTTCAGTGGCTTTGCTGATTTTCTATTTTGTCATAACTATTCATTCACATTGGAATTTCAAATTTAGTGTGCCAATAACTGAAAACAGCGACAGATGTGGTTTATGAGCCTAGAATTTGATTCTTAGCTGATTGCTCATAAGGTTTACAATCAGGAAAGGTTGAGATGGCTCATGGGATTATAATCAGCTATTTCAGAATCCAGCAGAAGTACAGTGAATTTGATGAAAATCTCTCAAACTATCACGAATGAATCGTAAAGGAGGGATTGTCAGTGCTAGATTGGGCTATTCCTATTGAAATTTATACATTAAAAGATATCATGTATTAGGGAAAGGGACACGGATAAACAGGGGAAGAATTATGGAAGAGTTCTTTGTGTCTAATTTTTAATCAGTGTCTGCTGTTACAAACGACATCGATTTGTTTGGAACATGCCTGTTCTGAAGTGGAGATGCTTTGAGAAATATCTACACACAGAGTAGAACTGAAAATACTGATTTGCAGGTAGGCAGATTTGTGAGCCTTAATAATGCAAATGATTGTCATGTCAAACTTCATACTCAATTCTGCCGCTCTTTCGCTGTGAGCAATTGCATGATTTAGAACTATGACATCCACTAATAAGGAAATATGATAGTTCCCACTTAAAATATCAGAATCTTGAGAAACATATGATGAAAACATGAACAAAAAAATTTTGAAATGCTATGTTTTGATTTATTTGGTTTAACAAAGTGTTTTCTGTATGGATGAACAAGACAGATGAGCTTTAAAGGCTGTCAATTTGAATACATCCATGTTTTTTTCTTTCTTGTAGGTATCTTTAAACTTTACATACAAAAAAATTCCTGAAATTTCTGTAGGATGAATATTTTGCCATACTGTTACTGTAAATTTCAAAGCAAAATATAGTCTTCAGAAAATTGCATCTTTAAGTTCTTTCACAGATATTTCTTTTGAAATATCAAACCTTACATCAAATTCAAAATATATAGGGAACGAAGTTCAGAAATTTGATAATGTCAAGATATTTTGCATAATGTGTTGTCCATGAACAGTTTTCATAATCAGAGGCCAGCAGCCAGGCCAGTATTACAACCAACTTTTCAAAGATGTACTGTTCTGCAATGCATTTTATAACGCATTGCTATTCGAGAATGACACATAATACCCTGTATTTTTATACTGTAAATGTTTATTGCTCATTGAGAGTTACTGTCAGCATGCGCTCTATGCTTATAAATATTCTCTCTGCTGTCAGTAGATTTGCATCGCAGTTTTTGACGCACATTACAGAAATCACATCGAGATGAGCATTGAAAAGCTGTCAACATCTGGGAGGCAGTTTTAGCGATGTGCTTGGATTGTCATAATAGCGGTATGAAAATATCCACAATACATATTTTTACAGCCACATCACAGCTGGTGCAAAAGCTTACAGAATAATGCAGTATGTGCTTACATTTACATATATTTGAAAACAGTTCACCTTCCTTTCATGTTGTGATTCTGTGATATTCTAAATATCATGAAAAGTGGGTATACAATATTACATAACAAGACAAAGGTATTTTACTTTGATAAAGAAGTCATAATTATTTTCATTCAACCTTGACAGATGACATGTAGATTGACAGCTACTTAGGAGAGATAATTAGTTTAGGAATGATAATCTGTTGTCTAAGTGTTTACATTAAGGGAGGGTAACATTTAATTAAAATTATTTTCACACCAGCATGTGAAATAATCATTAACACCAACCGTCAAATGTTTCTGTAATCACGCACATTAAAATATATCTAGAAAGATTATATCATTTTAAAAATCACAATATAAATAATTTTGAATTTGCTGCCATTTTATTCTCAATAACAGTTAAGCAAAACACAGATATAGCCAATATAAAGATGTAAATATAAAGGTTACCGAACAAATGTTTTTGGGTGATATATCATCAAGAAAAAAATGTTGTGTTTTGAACAGGACGGTAGAAAAACCCAGCATACTTTTTGCTGTTGTAAGCAGCATTTTTTCTCATTTACCAAACTTCCATGTACTTGATGTGTTATCTGCCAAACCAATGAGGTAACTTGGCAACATGAAGAATATTTCAGCAAGGACAGAAGGTAGAGAAAGTTCCCAAAAATGACCAAAAATTCAAGATACATTGACTATGCAAGAGTCATGCTGCTCACAATATTAAAAATGTAAAAGCTTGGATAGATACCACTTGAATGTCATAATGAAATAAGGGCATGTATTTACCTGCAGTCTCCCAGTCGGTGAACATTAGCCTGCGAGACGATCAATACACAGCTTTCAGAAGGCCTAGATATCAGGAACTGAATGCACTACATATTGCTACTCAGACTTTGATCATTCACAAACCCCTATATAATGAATGGTATGTTCCATCCTCTATGAAGTATGTAACATGAATGGCATGTTAGCTGGACAGGATGACTAAGCACAACTGCCAATGTGTTGAACATTTCAAGGCCTGCTCTCCCCTTACAGTAATGCAACATCCCATTCAAAACTGCAATTTTTAATTATTGAAATATTTCAGCTAAGTTTACAATACTAGTAATGTTGATATTTTTAAAAGCGTCCTTTAGATCTTATAAAAATGTACTAATTAAACTTGAAACAATTGGAGAGTCAATTTTTGTCATGATAAATATGTTAGAATATTGTTGAAACTGAAGTAGTGAGTTAACTCAAGCAAAAAGTACCATGATTGAGTAACTTACAGCAGGCATACACATGATTCAAAGAGTCTACATGGCCCTCTGTGTTGAAAAAGAATGATTTTTGATAATGCCTGATTTTCTGTGTTCCATCATTTCTCGTTTTATGTTTAATTTAAACGAAGCATGATAAGGTAATAAATGATACAGTCACACAGATTTGAAGTCAATTTTTGATGTGAATGTACTGTCACTGACTCATGCCTGACTCGAAATAGTTAGTTCGCATTAGGGCCTCAGGATTACAACTGCAGAGACATGAGATGTCAAATACGATGTTAAATCTTTCGGAGGTTTAGTATGTCATAAGGTGAAACATTGACCAATTATGCCATAACAACATTTTAAATGTTCTGTATTGCACAGACAGCTCTGACATTGAATAAGAAGACCTTGAACAGTCATTGAACATTTGAGTTTTGACACCACTTTTCCATCAAGACAATAATCAGAAAAATGGTTATCCTAGTATTTGTGTACCGGTAATTGCCTGGTGAATGTTTAGAATAAAACTATGTGAAAAAATTAATTGCACCTAATGGAAATGCCAGTCTACCTGATGTATGATTATGAGTTGATTATTAGTATTAATGGAAAGATGGAGTTAAGCTATTAACTTTCGTTTATTTCTCTGTTTGATGGCTTTGATGAAATACTTCATCAGGCATTTGTGATCTTGCCTTTTTGCAATCATAGTAATAAGTTCATTCTTGATAGCATCAACCTTACCTAATGATTTGCCATAATTCTTCTAAATTTAAAATGTCAATCATCTTCACATCTGCTGTAGGATGAAGGGTCATTCAATTGAATATCAGTGGTTCTGTCACAACATTCAAGCGAAGAGTCAGAAATCAGACAAGGGCAAGACTTACACATTCAAGTTAGGGGCCGTGGACAAACGTAACTTCCATGTTCAGGGGAGGGGATTTGGCTGTATTTAGATTACCATGCGCAAAATCGCACTACATGTTTTTATGTCATAACATCTCGCTATACATTTTTATGCATCGAAAATTTATCACGTTATATTGTTTGGCTTGTACCAGGCCAGTATGACACTGGTACCAGTAAAATACATGTAATGTAACAATCATTTTGGATACACTGTTTCAATTCATTTCATTCTATTGGTTGAGTCATTGTCAAGTTGGCACTGTACAAAGATTGATATTAGAAAGGGAATTTGGTGGGAGCATGTTTGTGATTTCACAGCGACATTATTACCGATTGTAAGTCTGCTGATACAGCAATGAGGCTTGTTTGTTTTTTTCACTTCCAAACTTTCCTTCAGGAAGGAGGGGGCCGGGGTGGAGGCCAAATTCAATTAGTTGCATTTACCATGTACATGTTTTAATTATCCATGGCCCCTTACAACAGTGTTTTGAAATCTTTCTTAAAATGATAAGTCACATACATGTTCAGCATACAATAATGGAGATGACATGGCCAAGTTTTATCAGTGAGAATTAAATTTGATATGATAAAGTATGCATTAGATGCAGGATTATTTCAAATCCATTCTGTGATAATAGTCTTAAAATGAATATTTAAAGTATACATGCAAAACTCAGAAGGACCTCCAGAAGGACCACTGAGATATAAATTTTCTATTCTATCTGGAGAGGATTAATGTTAGACTAGTGTAGCTGTTTTTTTTTTCAAAGGCCTAACTAATTTCCTGTCAACATGGTGCTACAAACTGCATACAGACACTTATTCAATGTAGTTTAATGAAAGAAAACAAATGCTTCACAACTTCTCTCAGTACTTGACAAACTCAAACCTTCGATATACTAAGATTAATGTGTGATTAAACAGGTTAACCAATTTGTACTTGTTACTTTTTTACAAGGAATAGATTGGGAAATATGAGAGTGGAATAAACAGATAGTGAACGGTAAGTAAAGGAAATGAAAGGGAAGAGATGTCCTTCTCTATTATGTCCACATTAAGGCCAAAATTAAAGTCTCTTTTACAGAAGTGAATTGTGACTGTATCTGTGAAAGGCTAAAACCCTGCCTCACGACTGAAATCTCGAAATTCTCTCATAAAAGTCTGGTGAAGCACTATAATATCCCTTGCAGGCCGTACTTTTTAATTAGAATGTAACTGGATAATGCTTTCTCCACCATAGAGGTTGCAGTAGAACTGAAAATGCAATTAAATTGTAATTAGAGTTGAAGGTACAAGTATTGAGTTCATCGACTGATCAAACAAGAATCTACATTTACCATGGAAACATAACACCCGACAGGAACCTCAACTTCTTCTTGAATTTCACTTGAGTGAACTTACTGTCTTTGATAGCATTTGCTACAAGGAGATGAACACTTTTATCTTCTAGGCTTCTCACCTTTGTACATCAAAAATGCAGGTAAAAAAAATTGACTGTAAATCAATAATGTCTACAGCTCTCACGTAGGCTGTTCAAATATTGAGCTTCATCCACAATGCATTCTGGGTTTTTGATTCAGGAATAAAAAGGAAGCCTCAGTTTTATGTCGTTTAAGATACAAGCATTTTGTTTACTTTTTCATACACCATTTCTGCATTTGTTATTTAATACTAATTTTAATAGCAGATAAAACTTTGACAGTTTTTGCCCTAAAGAAACGAAAAGAAATCAGTCGTATTTGTAATTTTAATATTTAAAATATATTTTGTAGCGAACTAATTATAAACAAATGTATCAATTCCTGGTAACTTGTAACTGTTTTTAATCAAACTGTATCTATTCTTAGTTGATATATCTATTCTAAGACTAAAATCTACAATGTTGTCACTCCAATCATAGATACAGTAACCAATATATCAAGCCAACCTACTATTGTGAAATGATTTTGTATTCTGCTGCCTCATCGAAATGCCTTTTGATCTCATTTATTGTCCACACAACAAAGGAAGAAAAGTGCATGATTTTTATATTGTCGCCATTATTGCAATCACTGCAATTCAAGTTGACTGTGGCCTTAACATAATCAATGAAGTAACCATCGCAATTGCATTTAAATAACTAGATGGGACCATTATGGGCCTCTCTATTGTGATATTAGAGATGGTATGTAGATGTGTTTGGGTTACTGCAGCTTCACTTGGCAGAAGGTGAGACAAGCCAAGCAATGCATTTATGATGGTGGGTATATTGATGCCTGCAAATGGGTTGGAAAAATCGAGACTAGTGACATTGAAGATGAGAAATTTGCAAATATTCAGTAGTGTGGGCTTTTTGGATACCAACACTCTAATATACAATTTCCTTACAGGCATGTCAAGCAGGTGCCTCAAGCATTCAGGTCATCGAGTCTACAAGCATCCCTCAAAGTGCATGATAACAGTAGTTATTACAGTGATGTAATTTGTTGGTTTTTCATATTTCATAAAAATTATGATTCAACAATCAGAACACCTTATTTGTAATAAATAAACAAATAAACTGCTCTTTATTGACAAATATTAACAAAACAGCTTTTCGCTGTTATTTTATTAAAAATAACAAATAAACAAACACAAACATACACACAAACAAACAGACACAAATAAACAACAAGCCCGTGTACCCTGTGCTCAATCATCATTAAGTTCGGAAAAACTGTGAAAAGTTAGCTGAACTATGAAACTCCTTGAGAAGATCTGTGGTGAAGATCCATCAGGGACACAGAGGCTTACACCTGTCAAATATTTACAAAATTCTGATTAAAACAGTTCTTTCTGTTGGGCAATACTGGTTTGTTCCAGAACTGTTGTCAAGAATATCAGTGATTATGCCTCAACTGGCATGGGTATTTTGGATTTCCTTTAAGGTAGAATGCGCCAAACTTTTACAATTCTTTTCTGATCTACCACTTAAGGGGGCTCATTTTAAAGCTTGTGGAGTAAGAAATATTTTTGCCGTCTTTGTCTCTCGAAAATCAAAAATTATATTTTTCCTCATAGAGTAAACACAGGGATAGCGACCATTTTGAATTTCAAATGTCAGTTAATGTTAGTTAACTTGTCTCTCTAGTACCAAAACTTGCATGGTGACCCCCTATTTTTATTCCATATTTGGTAAGCATATGGGTAAAAGTTTCACTGAGGAAAGTTTGAGTAAAAGTTGAAGTCTTTCATTTTCAAGGCGCATACTACCTTAAAGGCAAATGAAAATGTTGGCTCAAAGCTGTATTAGGATGTAAAATGATCAATTATTGTGATCTAAGACTTTGTAAAAAGCTATGCTCAAAGAATAAAACTTGTTTGGCTTTTCTTACTTGTCTGCATACTGTATGCAGAGTTTATGACACATGGAATACTGCAGGATATCTGCTATGATTAAAATTACTTCTTATTCCGTATTCAATTTCCATTTCTCAAAAAATATTACCAACCTGCAGGTAGACATTAGGGTTTGTAAGTGTGTCTCATATTTCTCAAAGTTAATCTGTAATTTAGTCATTTTAAAAATCAACAATTTACGTAACCATTGCGACTTAATGCAAGAAAAAAGTACTGAACATTGGAGGGGGATCCATTTCTATTTAAGGAAATCATAATATCTCTAATCTACATCTCTCCAGTTGCTTGACTCTTTAGGAGTGGTTTCTGTCACCATGGTTACTTGTCAAGATAAACTGTGTCCATTATCTTATTTCCGTGTTTAGCGTAAATAGCTTAGCTCATCCATTACCTTCAGTGCTTCAAGTTATTTCTCCATTGCAATTTGTCTCTAAAAGCTCTGTGTCTTGGTAAAGAGTGCAGGATATCTGTAATGATTATGAGCAATTTCTGGGTTGTTTTCTGTTAACTGATACAGCTGAAGATGGTTGGGGCACTGCTGTTGCATTTGAAGACATTGTCTATTTTACATAGAAAAGGAAACTGAAACATTAAATAATACATCAATGTCTGAACATAAAATGCCAGACAGGTGGCTATAAGTATGTCCATAAGTATGTCCCCTGTGATGAGAAGATGTTACCCCTAGGATACTACAGCCTTACATTACATAGGTCAAATATTCGACAGTTGGGATCAACTTTGGAGATTACTGTTGAGATTGTTATAAGGACACACGGTTCAAGTAAAATGTCAAAGTTGTACAAGCTAGGGAAGGATTATTATCTTCAATTAAAGGATGTGCTGGTCAGCTGGATCCCATGTATACCCTTCAGGACATTTCTGCAAGCAAAGTTATTCAACAGCTCTAAAATTCCAAAATTTTACATCTCAACTTTCAGTACAAGTTGATCAAAGTGTAACTACAAACATGGTAGTTTTAGGTACAATTTTGTCATATTCACAGGACGATAGGAGCTTATATATTAGGTGGAAAATCCAGTGTCTATATGTACACAATGCGTGTACTATGTAATATGAACATGTATGTTAATACATGTCATGGATTGCAGAGCTTCAATTCTTCAAAGGAAAGTGCAAGTCCTAAAAATGTGCAAGTGAGGTATAAAAAATGTGAAAATGGTAAAGAACGTGTTGCTCAATTACTGCTGGCTTAGCTGGCTATTCAAAGTTCACCTGCTTGTACATGTACCGGTATAACCCAGGTTCTGTTACATATACAGACCAATATGCGAGACTGAATTGGCTTGATATAGACACAGCTTATAGCTTGTAAATCGAATGTGATCAAAATGTGAGCACAGCACCAACTGACACTGTCTTTCAAAATGCCTCTCAAAGTTTACCTGTTTAAAACCGTTACCCTGCTGAGGATCATTAAAAATGTATTTGTTCAAAAATTGTCGGTAACCCTGAAAAGCCAAGAGGGACAAAGAGACAGTGGTAGAGCTACAATTAAATGCAAATCCTTTCAAGACAGAAACCTTCCTGCAAACTTCAGGTAATATCTTTCATTTAAAAAGTAACATTAGCAATTGAAATGGATGATAATGTGATAATGTTTGCATCAGTCTTCCAGTGTCTAGGGAGTCTGTACATATGAAAGATATCTCCACAGATTATGAGTTTATTCATCAGTGTTT
The DNA here is from genome assembly GCF_041260155.1 of Ptychodera flava. Lineage (NCBI taxonomy): Eukaryota > Metazoa > Hemichordata > Enteropneusta > Ptychoderidae > Ptychodera > Ptychodera flava. Next base: position 37,604,340 of record NC_091946.1, on the reverse strand, counting down.
AAGTACATCTACCAATTTAGATCTAATGTGCTCCCAGGCGCAATCTATTACAATTAAGCTGATCTTGGAGGTTGTTTTCTTTCCGGGAAAACACTGCCTGAGTTGCTTTTAATTGACCGTGTATTACACGTGTCATTAATGCTGGCAATTTCCTTTCATGTAATCATATGTCATCTCTGTGCTCATTTGTGTTATTTACGGTTTGTAAAGTTATGACACTGCAGTAACTTGCAATTTGTCTGGCGCCGTTCAATGTATAAATTCTGTTTTAAGTTTGTGTATGAAACGCACTGCTCTGAGTTGATTCACATGGCACAGAGGAGAAAGAATACAAAAACCAGTGAGAAAATATGAAAATATATTAACCTTTGAATCCAGCCTTCCAGACTTCCGAAAAACAAATCAAACTACATCCAGGAAAAAATCCATGGTGCCTTTTATGGATTACAGGAACAGTTTTGCAATTTGCCTGGGAGACAAATTGATTGCATTGACTAAATGCAGAATTTGTGGAGATTATTTTTCTTTGAAAATAATAATTCTGTTTGTATTCTATAATCTCAAAAGGAACCATTGACAATCCTATTTCTGACTTAATATTGACAAAGTTAGTGATGGGAAAATTTACAGGACTCTGGATTGAAAGGATCAGGTAATTTGGCTGTTACTTCTTGAGCATCTTTAGTCTACAGTTGGAAATTCTGTACTTATGAGATAACAGGGCTTTCAGCACCATCCACAGCATGTTGCATCTCAATTCACTGGATAAATTGAATAGAGGCGCATGGACAATTGAATTGCCCAGTGATCTCACACCTGCAGCAAGACTCAACTCTTTACCTCACGCCCAATTGCACTTTTTAATTAATTCATTGAAAGGGTGAAATTTGTCGCAAAAGAGCGCACTTCCTCAAATGGAAAATCATGTCACTAACCACAGACACGTATGTTCAGGAAATGACAGCGTTGCAATCTCTGGAGAGATCCTTAATCCCTGATAACCTTCCCAACAGAACAAGACATTACAGTGGATAATCTGACCTTTCTTCCCCATGCTTTTCCATCATCCAATTCACTAGAGCATGGAATGACCGGAATATACAAATTCCACCAACTGACTAAGAACAGATTACAATGGACAAAACCTTTCCTGTCTCATTCATCTTGTCTTTATCGTGTGACATTGTGTCTGGTGAGCTGAGTATTCCCTTGTAATTACTACTTCTGATTGTTCTGTTGTCAAAATCATGAAAATTTACAAATGGTTGATTCCAAACATTCAGTCACGGTTCTAGGTCTTAACTAAGTCATAGAAGGCAAATTATTGCAATCCACTTCAACTATAGTGTGATATACAAACCTGGTTTTCGTGGCATCATTGCTTTGATTCTTAACTTTAAGGATGATGCCTCCATTCTTAAGGTGGAGCTGCATGTTGCCAACACAGTTTTTTCAAAGGAATGTTTCTTATCTAAGATGACAAGAAAACCCCCTCATACCATATACCGGGTATTTTCAAGAAGCAGAGAATCTAAAGTCTACTATGGTAGCAGTAGTTTACTTGAAGGATGAAGGGGATGTATATTTTGGGTAAAAAACCTCAATTTTGGTATTAATGATAAAAATTAATTTCAGTCAAAAACTTTATTCTTTTTTCCAAAATGTAATACTTCACTTGAAAGAAGAGTATATGTAGAAAAAAACATTTATTTCGTTTTGCATTATCTATCCTCATTTTAAAATGGCATGGGTTGAACGACTGACACTCAAAAAACATGACTAAAAACATGATAAGCAAAATTAAAATGCCCCTTATTCAAAGTGTAAGACCTTTATTGCCAAACAAAACAGTTGTTTTGTTATAGGGTATTTAAAGAGCACAGTGTGAAAATTTCAGAAATTTGAAATTTGTGGAGTTAAGTTCTTTGGAAATCTTGAAATAGGGAGAAAAAGAGAAGCCAGGTGATTGGGTGATTTGCATACATTTGCATAAATTAACACTTCTTTATCACGTAACTTACGACTGCTTAACAAGCTAAAAGGTGAACCCAACCAATATTTCAATCTTGGATTAATATTTGCTAAAATGTGATTTTGAGCAAAATATTTTGTGTTTGGTGCAGCACCCCCTTAACTTTAAGGTGTTTAGAAATAAAATTTGCCAGTGATTTGGAGGCAGTAGTCTACTTCCAGGTTGCAATTACCACAGTTAGGAAGAGAATGTGTTTCCAAATAAGAAATCGGTGCAGGTAAAAGCAGAAAGTGATTATAAATATAGTGAGCTATACCGGTACTGTATAATGAATGTATCAAAGTCCTGTAATAGTTTGAACATTTGATCAAAAATGACAAGATTAGAATGATGTCGTTCTGTTCATAGAATGGCTAGTGGCAGTTTTATAGAAAATGCAGGTTTCCCAGAAATACACTGATGTTGTACTCTATTATCTTATCATGTATCAACAAGGTGTCAAATTTTTGAAAATAATAGAGTGATATTTTCTCCTAATAGCTCAATACCAAAGTGAAACACACCAAATGGAACATCGCCATGAAATGACTGCATATGTTTTACGCCTGTTGATAATCAGTTGCTGCTGTGACTAGCAAGACAGCTGAGCCATATGAACACAATTATTATAATACTTGGGGGGGGGGGGGGGGTAATACCGTAATAAAATAAAATTGCACCATACCATATTTAAGGATTACACGAGGCAAATAATATATTCAGTATATTTACGTATATGGATGTATGCGTAACATATATCTCTGTATATATGTTGATATATATAACATATATCTAAGCAGCACATGAGTATACTCAATGCAGATCTGTGTACGCTGTACTTGTGCATTTTATTTGTACACATGTACATTACATGTTATACTTTAATGTACAGGTATGTGTACATACATGTATTGTCATATGTCAAGCATTTTGCCTGGCGTTGTAAAAACGTATGTCAAGGCAATACAGTTCAGTTTTATTACATACATCAGCTTAATGGTCTAATCTGCATTTTTATTTTTAATGTGTTGATATGTATTCTCTCAGTGAATTAGCCAAGAATGATCAATTTACCCATAAACTTTGTTCAGTGCAATCATTTACATTTTACTTAATCCCTCAATGTCCATTGCCATTGCTAAAACCAACCATATGACGACATGATAGAGATGTCCATTAGGTGTAGTCGCCTGAACATTTTGTTACCAAATGTATTGTGGCACCAGAGCACAAAAGCCTCCAGCTGAATGTATGTATATATGTACTATGTCAATATATACCTGTAAAATACCTCGATCCTGTGTGCCATACCAGTTATGTTGTGGTTTGTGAATGGCATTTTAAAATTAGTGAATTACATGTATCAACGACCATTTTCCAAAATGGTCGTTGTACACTATCTTTGGAAACACCGCATGATGACTGTTGAAAAAGTTGCAATTTTTTCTCAAATAATCAACAAATTATCAACCATAAGTAGCCAGAGAAGGGGTGAGTTCATAGAGCTGGTAGGTGTGTACCCTGTAATATGCTTCAGAAAATCTTTGGTGAGAAAATAATTGGCATAAACTAAAGTAAAATGCCCTGTAAGTTAATCTGGAAATTAACCGTCTTTCATTTTAAGAATGATGAATTTAATCATAAAATGTAGTGTGCTGAACTGTTAGTTGTGAAATATTGGCTGAAACCCCAAAATACCACATCAGTATGTTCAGCTGTGGATTTTCTGTACGGCAAAATGTGAAATGAAATTCATCTCAAAGTCAGTATTGTGAAAACTGTTCTCAGGCAGTTGAATTCAATCTAGTTCTTTGTAAAAAGCCATGAGCTAAGTTTTATGAAAATCACAAGAGAAGAATGAAGTTTTCTCGCCATTTTCAGAGTCAATGCTCTTAGTCGAGACATTGTTTTGAGTCTTGAGAAAAAGAGATTTTATCAGAGCTTGTTGTATGCTGATCTTTTCATGAGTTCCCTTTAACCCATTGAGTGCTTTCATTTTCCCACCAGAATTTTACTGCCATATTTTACCATTTTTATGAATTTTTCTGAAATTTTCTGATAATTTTGAACCAAATGGACATCATATTTCATAAGCTACAGTTTTTTATCAAAATGTTGGCAAATTTCTGAGAAAAATTGACAAGGGTTTATTTTATAAAGGCGACAAAAATTGATGTTGGCGCTCAAAGGGTTATAACTTTGGTTATCACAGTTACTGGTTGTATTCAGCCCCTTCTTTTTTGATGTGAGTTCACAATAATGTAGTGTACATAATTAACAGAACAATCGACCCTCAGCAAATAATTCCCATGAAAAGTGACGTATTGCCACAAGCTGGTCATCAGAATCTTTTTTTCACTTCATGGTGTGTTCAGAGTGGGAATTTAAATGAGGCAAAAGTAATTTAAATGGAGAAAAGTTACTGAAAGCTTGCTTATCAAGACACCATCAATAGTTTTATCTTCAGGTGGAAATAGGCAGTTCGTCTCTGGATCACTGTTAGGTGCCCTGAAACACTTGGGGCTACTCTTACAAGGCCATAGTAATAAAATAAGACAGACGGTATTCTCAGACTGGTAGTCTGAACTAATGATCACATGAATTGCAGAATAATAACGCAGACATGTACCGGTATAAGCACGATGCAGTGTTCTACATTTGCTTGCTTTCACATACAGCTCAGTGCTTAGTAATTGTAGGCATGTTTTTACACACTGATGATTCCATAATATGCACTTATTGCTATACCCCAAGTAAGTACAAATTTTGGAAGCAACACCTCAAAATATTTTATCAGATCTGCTTTTGAAGAATAAATGAAGACGACTGTTGTCATGATGTTCAAAGCTTAAAATCTGTTCCCTGACACTTTTAAACTGAAATATAGACATACTGGTAGGTTATTACTTTTTGTGAAAGAGCATCTATAAATTGTCTATAGAATTCTTGCTTCTATCAGATTCGTTAGCTTTAATTATGCTCTTATAATCCTGTAGATAGATGTTAATGTTTTTCATAAATAATAACACCTCAGTAAGTAGTATTATGAAAGTCTGCAGGTCAATAATTGTTGTAAAATCTATTCATGCATCTCTTCTCATTCCTCCTCCTTTTTCCTTTACTCTCCTCTCACTGAAATCAAAATCTAGTTTTAGCATGAGAAGCAACAGTACATTGGCGCCACCGTTGTAAATGTACATGACAAAGGCATATTAGAAATGGTTGGTATAAGCGCTAATACTTAGTCGCCAAGAATTACTTGCACCACCAGGTTTACCATACCTCACTGAAAAGGAGTTTCGTCATCAATCTTTCAAATCATATTTCTCATTTGACTGCGGCAACATAAGCATGAGATAAAAACCATTTGATAGTTTCAGCAGCCAGCAGTCTAGCAAGAAGATTGTGCATATGAAGTATTAATCATTTATGGCAAATAATATTCCATTAAGGTCTGTAACCTGACTGCAAAAATACATGGTGTAATATTTCTGAGTCGACTGCAGCGACATGAGTATAAGATAAAAACCATTTGATAGATTTCAGCAGCTATATATCCTAGCTAGCAGTCTGGCAAGAAGATTGTGCATATGAAGTATTAATCATTTATGACAAATAATATTCCATGTCAAAGTCTGTAACCTGACTACAAAAATACATGGTATAATATCGTATTGTGTCAAGTAAATACATGCAGTGACAGATTTAAATTATACATTTAATCAAAGCTTTCTATAATTGTAACTGTAATGTTTAATACTATAAAAAAAACGTCAATTCTGCATGACTGTTAGACTTTTTTCGTGACGTACAAATTCACTAACACATGACTGTTCTGGTAATGCTTGGTGCCAATCATGGCCCTATTGCATTGTTGAATTTTTCTGATCATAATTTGATATGGGGATAAAGTTGATACGATGAAAAAAACATGAAAAATACATGAGAAAGCATCTTCAGTGCCATTGGAAAGCAAAGAACATTATTCAAAGCAGTTTGTCAATGTTTAAGCTGTAGATCACAGAACTCCTAATACAACTACGGTATGTGGGATCCATTTACCTGTGACAAGTAAACAAACAAAAGTATCTCACAAATTATCAAAAATATACCATAAATATACCTTGGGAAGTACATTAGCACTTTAATTGCAATTTGTCATACTCCATACAAGCTCAGAAGCTCAGTGTATTATTATACAAACAATAGAGACTAGTGAAAGTTAGCAAATTTGTAATATAAAGATCACATGATTTTTTTCCACCTCCATGACTAAGAATAATGCAGCATAAAACAGTAGTATCATCATATATGGTTAACTCATTAAAATATTAATTAACAGGAAGTCATTTTAAACCAGTCATGAATTTACCATGGTGAGGATTAAAGTATTACTAGATTAAATTCCAGCCTTGGTCACTGTGCAAAGGGTGCACCACATAAATCAGTTGCCATGTATTTCTAGGAGTCAGGAAATGAAATTTCCCGGTCTGTATGGTTTTCAAGATGAGGAAATTAGCAATGTTAAATGGGCAACTGCCTTTAGGTATGATGTCTCAAATCAAATACTTAATGAAATGGTCTGTGTGTTATTACCAGCCATTCTGCCCAATTTGTTTTATAGAATTCAATCGGATTTACAGATTTGTCTCCACTATGATCTGTCCATGGTACAGAGATCCCACACTTGGAACAACAGCAAAAGTTTGCTTTGAGCTCTTTACAGTATAACAATCGACACCAATTTAAAATTTGTCGATAGGTACCATATATTTGGCATGAATATCAACTAAGGCACTGCTTGATCCATATCATTTTGGTTTTGATGTTGAAGTACAAACTTTTGTACATAGAAATGGTAATGTATATTGTTCACCTGTAGCTTACTAATTGATTCACTTCCTGCATTTATATCATATTCAGTAAAATCCTTCAGGGCCTATATTATGTCAGAAGATTTTCTAGCCTTTTTTTAGCTCACATTTGGTTTTACCAATGTGAGGCTATCGTATAGGCTGAAGTCGATGGCGTCTGTATGTATGTGTGTATGTATGTATGTATGTATGTATGTATGTACGTACAGTATGTCCGTCAACATCAAAAACATGCAACCGCTGCACGTTTCAGCTTGGTATTTGGTGTGTGGATGCATCCTGGACTATAGATGGGATTTTGTTCAAATGAAGTCTGCATTGCCAAAATTATGCAAATGAGCTTACAAAATGTGAAAATGGTTAAGAATTAATAACTCAAGAACCGCTTTTTTGATTGCTTTGAAAATTTGTGTGCAAGTACCTTAGGTGAACCTTATACAGTTTTATGAATATTGTGAAGATATCCTTAATTTTGTATTTTTGCTGAATTTTTTGTGATTTTTCTCATTTTCAGTAAAAATTCTTCTTCTCTGAAACCGCCAGCCCAATCGCTCTCAAATTTGGGTTGTCTCTTTGCAAGGGTGTTTGTCCTTTTCTAATTTGTTGAAATTATGACAAATTGGGAAAATTACTATTTTTAAGCAATTTTGTCATTTTTGGTCAAAAAATCTTAGACAGTATTTCCTTTTTAAAACCCTGGACAGACAGCTTTCATATCTGGTACACAGATGTACAGAGATGACAATAGTTAGATATGTGGAAATTGTCCTGAAATATAAAAAATTGTATTTTTAAGACAATATTGTCATTTTTGGTCAAGAAAACTTTATCTCAAAATTACTTGTTTGATAGCTTTGTAATTTGGTGTAAAGTCCCTTGTTTGATAGCTTTGTAATTTGGTATAAAGTCCCGAAAGATGTTATTAGATAAATTTTCTGCTCAAAGTGTTGGGAAACCCCAAAATTTGTATATTTTAGGTACTTTTCTCAGTTTGTGACCTTAAATGACCTACACCAACCCAGGATATGTTGTGAGACAATTTTGAAGGCTGTGAACATAATTTTGTCATATTTGGTACCAATTTGTAGGAAAATTTGATCCAGAAAACAAAGCTGAGGTGATTTTTTTCATTTTGGACCAATTTTTGCAACTTTTCTATGTAAGACATACAAGAACTGATGAGAAATTTGGATCCAGGATAATTCCAGATGTTGTAATCACCGCCCACAGTGGAAGGCATTTCACTATCTGTAACTAACTTAAGTGAACTTAAGTGCTGTTTACATTAGAATGATAACACTCATGGCATTAATTAAAAATCTCCAAGGTTGTAAATGTACTTTCTGTCATTTGGTCTTATGTTATACCAAGGGGTGGAACATTTGATATTCAGGAGGGGGTAGGGTCTAGAAGATCGATGATGCAGCATTACTTTTTTACCAGATCCCTTGCGCATTTTTGCTAACTCCCACCTTTTCTTTTTTTATCAAGCCTTCTCTGTTTTTTGTTATTGACATTTGCTTATGTATTTAGGATCTGCTTCTCCCATTGCTATAGAAGTTGATATGCATGTTCCTAAAGATGACCTCCAGTACCTAAGTTGGAAACCTTATTTGCTTTTGCTTTTGTCATTCTTGTTTTTTCTGGTTTAGATATTTCTTGAATGGACCAATTCAAACCGAATGTGAGCACATAGTGTCCTTGACGTATTTTTAAACATCCCTTCAAGATACTCCGGAAATTGGAAAGTTTATAGTAAATTTGATTCCGGGCAGTCATGAATTTATCATTGGATGGAATGTGTATGGCTGCTCAGAATTGGATTGCTTTCACTCATGGAAATTCAATAATAGTTGGAAAGTAAATCTATAAATCATGACACAAAAGATTTAACTCATATGGCATAGGAAATTCACACATGCTTCTTCAAGGCAATACTCTTACTCTGTCAAACATGAACTCAGTAAGGTGATTTCATCAGTTATTTTTTGTCTTTTTTTCTTCTGTTGAAATTGAGAATTGTAGATGTGATTTTGCTGATGAACTCTGTTCAATAATTGCTTGTTATAAAGGGAAGTCCGGCTTGTGGCACTGACACATTGAGTAACAAAAGATCTCCTAAATCACATGCCAACTCCATCTGTACCAATAGTAAACCTGAAGAATGATGGGATCTGTCCATCTAATGAAAGCAATATCCTTAACCGTAGTGTACCTTACTGAAACATATATAGCCAGGAAAATTGAGAATTATATTGTAACACACTTCACCATGAACCCATGCCTTCCATTCATTATACAGCTCCATTTTTGTCAATATTACCGTACATCGAAAGTTGAAATGTGACTCCATTGATGGAGACTGGCATCTTAACTCTATACAACTCTGTGTTGCACAGAATTGCTTGGTACCAATGCACTGGTAGCATTGGATGCAATAAAATGTAATGCATGTAAGGACAATTGATTCTTACTGCTACTTGGCAGAGTTATGATCCACTGTCAGAAATGAACCTGGAACACAACTTCCTCTCTGCTTTGTTAAATCACATGGTATTACATGAAATCGCATGCACAAAACATCACATACACTTTATACATGTGGTAAGTAATTTACTTTCAGGAAATATTATTCAAAAGAATAAGAGCTAGTTTTTATCAATTCATCTGGAAATGATCACTGTCCAGCAGCTCATGCAGCAACAAATTTCTACTTTGACTGGAACATAGAGATCAGTGAACAATCCATGCTTTTTATGTTTGAGTTTTTTCCCATTTTGCTAATCTTCAACCAAATGGTTTGTTGAGTAGGTTACATTGCAGGCAGATCTTCTTGTGGCATTTCATGCCTCATTGTATTTTACTGGTGTATATTCAGCCAGCATGCTCATTTAGAAATTAGAGCAACTGAGCAGAATACCTCGTAATCTGAAGAGCGAACCTGTTCTCCCTGCATACACAAGCTTCAATGACACTCTCCCAGTACATTGACATTTCAGTTTCTTTGAGGAGCTCATTTCGTCATTCAGAAAACCTCATTTTTCAGCCAGTAAAGGCAATCATTACCTTGGTGAAAGGAAGTGGTTGTCTGAAGAGGGTACACTCCAATAGATTTTTTTTCTGTAAACAACACCAGCACCGTCATATGATTCAGTGGTTGAGTTCAGATATACTTACCGGTATTACAGTAGCTGTTCTACTCCTCTACTCAAAGAGTCTACAGTGCCAAGACATACAGCACACTGACTGTTTGCAACATTTCACCAATTTTTCTAAATTTTTCTGTACTCTTTTTGCAAAATTTTGACCAAATGGGGACATCACATGTCATCAGTTACAGTTTTTTATCAAATTTTGGCAAAAACCTGAAAAAAATTGACTGGGGTATATTTTATAAAGGCAACAAAAATTGACTTTGCACTCAAAGGGTTAACGTCCACAACCAAAGATGTAATTGATGTAAAAGAGTACATTTAAAATGTTTTTTTAAAGTACAAACGTAGGAAAACCTTGGACTCTAGTATTAAGATACATATCCACATCTACTGTTGAAACTATTTTAAGTAATTGATGTTTAGAAATTTCGAGTTGTAGTCGATCAATTTAAAATAAGCATAGGGTTATTATTTTGGTCACATTATCAGAGAAGCATATGTCCTTTTGGTGTATAAAATGATAAAAAACAATGGCTGTCAACAGTGACTTTGTAATTATAGCTGCACTTTATCTTTCATCAATAAGAGTGATATTGGAATTGGAAAGCAAATGTGGATGGCAGAATGAATTCTTATTCATGTTGTATATATTCCAACCACCAATATGTGGCTGAAATGATACTTAAAGCTGCATTGTCTTTTTTTGTAACATGTGTTATTATACATTGTATTTCAATGCCAACATTTAATATATGACCCTCACATTATGGGCGAATAGATGATTTGATAGATGGAGGAGATACAGTGCAATGGATTCACAGAATAGTAACAGCTGTGACTCCTTGATGGGCTGACATCAGGAAGATGTACGTGTATGCCCAGGGCCCAATTCCCAGTAAAACTGGCATTTTTAAAACCCAAAATGCAATTCTATGTATGATTATAAAATAGGTGTAACATATACACATTCACAGAGGTTGTATGTGTGCATCTCACTTATCAGATGACCTGTGAAATTAAATGGAAATATTGACCAAACTTCCCATTATACTGGACCTTCTACTTCCAACTTCCAGCGTTCACAATTATACCCGATTTTGAGCATATGGACAAAAAAGTTTGATATCGATTGGAACGATACTATTCTACCTGGTCCAAAAACAAGGCCCATACCACAACATTTTTCCATGCAGTACACCTGCTTGGTCTAGAACACATCCATTCTTCCCAGCTTAGTTTGCAAGAGTGCCAGGAATGAACATTGCATCGATTGGCTATCAAAATTCAAAGCCATTTCTCGAAGATGTCATAAGATTTTTGTTGATTCGGCAAAATCCATGCCAATTGAAGGGTCAGATATTAATATTGACCACTGGTGATTAAAATACAGTGCCAATATTGCATTATGGAGAGGTCAGATATTAATATTGACCACTGGCGATTAAAATGCAGTGCCAATATTGCATTATGGAGAGGTCAGATATTAATATTGACCACTGGCGATTAAAATGCAGTGCCAATATTGCATTATGGAGAGGTCAGATATTAATATTGACCACTGGCAATTAAAATACAGTGCCAATATTGCATTATAGAGGAACCTAGCTGGCTTGGCAGTATTCACAATTTCTCACTATCAGCACATTAATATTGGCTAATGCATTCCTGTGAAAGAAGTATGTCATCATCCAGAATACATTATCAACAGCAAATGTTACTTTAATTGCCCTATCAGAGCTTTGAGTGAAATTATTGAACAAGACATAGAGTCATAATTTGTAAAGCAGCGTTTACAAACAGTTTGACTTTTAACTGTTACCATAGCCTAACTACAAATTACAGGACATTGCATTTCCCATCAGGTAATCTTGCCAATCCAATGCTTTCAAGGATCAATTTTAAAAGCCTTCAGGTAAATCGTTTTTGACATGGTATCTATCTATACGGTGTGGGCAATGTCTTTATGAGAAGATGTTTATCAAAGTGTTGTTCTGAGATTTCAACTTTGTTACATTTTGCGATGTGATTAGGATGAACCAAAGATAAAGACAAAAAATAAAATTGCTTATTCTATACTCTATAGAGAGCATCCAGGAGGCTTCTGCTCTTAATGATTTTTTTAATTTTTTTATTTTTGATCATCACAAAAGTAGCCACCATTGGGTTCCATTACCTCATCACAGTATTAATAAATTTTCTGTGACAAAGCATTTTATAGTGTCAAAAAAAATCAGGGGAAACTTGCTGATCAGATATAATTCTCTCACAGACTCTAACCGAAAAATATTTTGCCAGTTGTCTCATTAACTACAATGCCACTATTACACAGAAGAAATCAAATGAAAACCTCTTATTTTGATTTGGCTTTTTATTCCAAGTTGTATAACATGATATTAGCTGGCTGTCACGTGTCCAAACTCTAGTCTTATCAACTCAGATCAATATTGAAAATGTTGCCATATCTATACAAGGAAATAGTAATTACATCTGTTTCAAGTCTGATACTACTTTTAACATGTTTATGAGATGAAAAAATTGAAAGACAAATTACATTTTTTTAACCCTTTCAACAATCTCACTGTTGGCATTCCAGCAGCTCTCCACCTCGTTCAGTTTAGTTATCCATTAGAATTATTCTATGATGTATTCCTCCTCTACATGACATCCTAAGACAAAGTGTGTTTGTGAATTATTTTAATCTAACATGTGAGACAGTGTTTAAGAAATATTTCTCAAAATGAAATCACAGGCAAATATTTGGAGAAAAATCTGTGAAATCAAAGAGCCAGCAAATATTTACAAAAAGGTTATTAGAGGCATGATTTGTGCATTTTACAGAAACCGACTGCCATACAATCCTACCATAATGATTTAACCTCATATAGCTTTAAAAGTTGTTGTATATGGATATGATACAATTGTTGCTTCTGTTCCAACTAGAACAAAAACTATTTGACTCAATCGTATAATTGCCACATTTCCTGGCTGCTTTTACTATTGGTAAATCGTTACACATCTAACCGAGTGCTTTACCATGTTTGTTTTAGATAAACGGTTGCACATTAAAAGCGTTCATTGTGAATTCTCAGAACAGAGCTGTTTATAACTGCCATGATGAACAAATGCTTACTCTAATCAATGCAAATGGGTAATGTGTACTCTTCCATGTCAGTGTTTAATACAGTGTTGACTCCTGAGTTAAGGATGGTTTCATTGTTTGCCAGTGGGGAGGGAGGGAGGGAGAGAGGGAGAGGGAGAGAGGGAGAGAGAGAGAGAGAGCTGTGATCCTACTATACGACTATTGCTTTGTAAGTCATCCAAACCATCAAATGTGAAACAGAATTTCTGGAGCATCATTTTCATGTTATTCAAGTCTTGTTTGCCTGTTCAGATTGAAAAGCAGCTCTCCAGGGTGCCTCACTGGACGGTACAATTTAAATCCAGACTCATGAGTTAGTCATCAGCTCAAGGGATGCAGTCATGCTGGAGATTGTGAATCGATCACCCCTTCCTGTGGCAAATCTGCCTTTTCCTGTCATTTATCATTCTTAGCTTTCAAAGATCAGCAATTGCCTTAAACTACCATACTGTAATATGATTGGCAGATGTTCATTCTGACAAAACCCCATGGTGTTTTGTAAATAATTGGGACAAGTGCCACAATAGACCAGACTGAGTGTAATTTGGATTTTTGCATGTATGCAAATTAAAGTATACTTTCAATCTGGTCAGCAAGGTTCACAACATTAGGTTTGTTATATGTTTCTTCATATTCCAACTTTGGATAATACCAAGGATTTTTGCAGTCACAGATGAACCACATATTCATTCCATAAATTCTATCTCATGGTAATTTACAGTATAAATCATAATTGCTTTCTATAAATTTCGATCATGTTGCTTTCTATAAATTCTGTAGAAGTACAATCTTGCCTAGTGCTATGGTGAACTTATCCTCAACTGCTAATATTTTACCCAGAATTCAGAAGGAACACTAAGGTTTGTTTACAGTTCGTAGGGTTATATTATTGTTACCATGATTTCATATGGAATACCTATATATAAAGATACAAAGTTCCATCAGAATGCTGCGGAGTTTAATAATACAATCTTCGGCCTTTAGACCGTATGTATTTAACATGTAGGCACATAGCAACATTCACAGAATTTCACTTCTCTCAGTCAAAGCATAGCTGTAACGGTATTTACCCATGGTAATCCATTGGTATAACAATGTGCAGTTTCCTTTCATCTTCTGCTGATCTCCCGCAATGTCACTTTACTGTCAGTGATGGAAAAGCCCTGTGAATTATCCTGTACAATCTGACTTCTAGAATGGAAAGATTTTGATATTCTGCAGTTTCAACCTTTTCAGTGAGAAAAATGCTATGGTTATGTATCTTATCATTGTGTTTAGACTTTTAGCTCCTATTAGAGGCCTCCCTTATTACCATACATATATAAAGGTGGGGAGTTGTATGGATCGTTCACGTATGTCTGTCGGTCTGTCATTCTGTCCTTTGCAAAAGGTTGTGAACTGCTGGATTTGTCACCGTAATATTGATGTGACAATCTGTCATGGTTTGAAATTTGCATTAGTACATTTTTGACAATTTTTCCACATTTCTCTTAAAACAGCTTCTGTTGGAAAATCTGCTCTGAGGCATATATCAGATAGCTTTGAATTTTGCTATGCAAGCTCCCAAGGACGGTCTCATTCAAATGTGTTCAAATGGTAATGTAGTTTGCACATGTTAAATTTTGGAACAAATTTTTTAATATTTGGTCAAAACATATGCAAAAATGCTCATCCAATAGCTTTTGGATTTGAGGTAATTCCTAGGTATGATGACAATCAGATTTTTTCAAATAAAGATCAAGACGGCTATATTAAGATTATTCAAATGATGATAATATTTGCATATGTAAATTTAGGGACAGAGACATGATTTCCTTTGTAAATGCATTTTGGAATTCAATTTTCTTTAAAAAGCAGTTGAGTAGAAAATACCGGAAAATGTGAGACTGTATATTTATTGGCATCAATAAATGATTTTTTTCACTTGCTGTAGGTATAAAATACGTAGTGTAGCTCTGCTCTGTATACTTTTAACTCTGTCATTGCTGACGTCAATTTTTTTCTTTCAGTCTCAATGGTAAACACCAATTTAACAATTACCACAACGCCTGTCAATCAAAATGTATTTCTTCCTGTGTGTAGACTTCTAATATTGTAGTATGCATTCACCCTGCGACACTTATCAGGCAATATTCAATTACTTCTGAATAGAAAACCAACTTACAGGTATTTATAGAAGTGCAAATAAAACGCATACACTCAATATTTCCTATTTAGCTTCATATTGCGTGGGCGTTAATTGAATTAGTTATGTGTGTTAAAAACATCCCAATGGTGTACAATACAATGACGGTATATAATGGTTGTTTTGTAGTGCTACACTTGCTAGGTGTAGCCTCTATAAAAGATTCTGTTTTGAAAATTTAGGTCTTAAAACTTAAGTAAACAAAATTGCCTTGCCCAAAAAGTGATTAATTAATTAATCTACTTATTTATTTATTTATTTATTAATTATTCATTTACTTATTTATTTAATAATGTGTATTTATTTCATAATGTGTATTTATTTCATGAGATTGACATACATGTAAGTCAGTAATTCATACTCTATTGATGGGCCATAAGACAAAGCTATATTATGACTTTAATTCATGGAATTGATAAAAGTTTTTCTGACAAGTGGTATAAAACCTAAGGATCTGATAATACCTGTGAAATGATTTGTAATCTTTCTAAGTTTACCAACATGTGAAAAGAAGCCATTAGTAGTTTAGTTCGACAATATTGTACATTTCATTATTGTTCTGATACGTGTAAGAAAATGTAGTTCAGTATTTGTAAATGGTTTTCCTTTTTGCCAGTGTTCGATTTCACCAAGCTGGGTTGTTTGTTTGTGCTTTGGTTTCAACGATGTAGACGGTCAGACACATTCCATCTTTGTATAGACTGATTATTGATCAGAGAAAAGAACTTATTCTGTAAACTTTTGTTACATTACATATTGTGATAGGGATGACTTTTCAATATTTGATTTACCAAGTCGCTTGTGAAGACAGATGTAACGCTTGAAATCTGATCATGATGAGATGTAGAAAATAGAACAAAATTGACCAGAGAATCTTTCCAGTCAAATGTTTGGCATTTTAGGAAACAGGTTTTTATTTAACCAAAGCACACAAGGTGGGCTTCTAAATATAAAACATTTTCTAAATTTAGAGCCATTAGGGTAGTACTGTGGCCGTAAGGTTCAGTATAGTACTCACGAATACAGTCTCCAATGAGTGGGAAGTGAAATTTGAGCTGTAGGCAGGGATTATTTGAATGTCTGTACGGAACACAAAGTGAACTTAAATGAGCAGAATAAAGAGACAGCCGTGCAGTTCATGGAATTATTCACCAGTGAAGATTATTCATGAGAGGAGATTGACTTGGATAGGAAGGTTGAACTTTAGTAGGATTTCAAATTTTACAAAGATCCAACTTTTGGTTCCAGTTTGTTTTTGAAATCTTTCTTTATCCTAACTAGTAGATGGAGCATTCATATTTATAGAAATGTGCATGTTGTGTGAGTAGACTGTCAAAAAAGGCAAACTGATTTTGTGAAAAATTTATGTTTTTTAATCGCTTACATGTACTTGCCAAAATAAAGATTGGAATTTACTACTGTACAGTGTACATTGGCCTAAATGCTGTCCAAAAAAGATTATCCAATAGAAATAAGAAGTCGGTGATTTGTAAATGGTGAGAATGTATCTATTTGTTCATCTGTTGAACATAAGATTGCAACAATAGTGATCAACTTTTGGGGGGAAGGGGGAGGTGCAAGGTCTTATATTAACCGGTCTTATTAGGGTTTACTTGAACATTCTTTGCATTATAAGGCTTTGGGATGTCAAAAAAATCCACACAAATTAACATACATACATGTAGTAGATATTTGGAGAAGAGGTTTAGCAACATCGTCTGCAATATTGTACTCATTACATGCTGTGTAATTTTCAGCATGGCAGCCTTGATGAAGAACCAATTATAAATTTAGTAAAATTTTCCATTTTTGTAATATAATGAAATTTTATGAACATATGTTGGTCTGGCCAATGTCCATACTAATGCATTTAGAGTGAGGGGAGAATTACACAGCAACTTTGTGACTCTAAAATGATAAACTACTTGTAGTCCCACTTTTACTGACAAGGTCATCTGTGTAATGTGTCAGCTTAAGAATGTCACTTTATGGTACAATGAAATTCATTGACACCCTAAAGCAAACCATCCAGTAAAAGTCATTTTGTTCACATTCAACTTCTTAAAGGCCTGTTGACTGTATGCCTTTTGTTATAGATATGTTAAAAATCATGGACAACACTATCGGTAGAATCTGTTAAGATTTTATTTTCCTTGGCAATGGGGGATCGGTGTATATGTTAGATACAAAATAACAAAAATTTGTCACATATTATATAAAACAGTAGATTTTACAACAGCCATACAAAGTAGTGTTTCCCATCAGTGATGCAAAACAGTAATTGTAGATTTAATGACCTGGCAAAAAGTGATTTATACCATCCGCAAAGTATCACTTTTGACTCATACAAACATCAGTGGCAATATATTGTAATAAAATCTGTAATTTAGAGCAATCCATAAAAACACAAACATTAAATGAGTAATATACAATACTAATCTTTTATTTCCAGCCCTGATGTGGACAAAAACGATTGATGTAATATCACCAAAGGCAAACTAAAACAATTCATTTTGTGACATGTCTACCAGCAGTCTGTGAAATATTGAAGCTAAACATTTCATGAACAAGGTCCACAACAGTTCAGCTCAAAGCATTCTCAACACTGTGAATAATTGTTGTTGTCAAAGTCTGATATAAAGAATTCTCAGCAGGACAGACATAAAAAATGATGCAGACATAACTGTGTATTCATCAACGGAAATTACATGGATCATCGGTAATTTTGTATTTACAAAGAAGCATTGCAAGAGTGATTGTCCTATTTCATTATGTCATGAACATGCAGGATTGAAGTTTTCAATTCCAGAATTTCATTAGAAAAGATCTGAGTAATGACGTGATTATTTCCACTGGAAGAAAGTAAATTAATTTTATAAAATGTAGTGAGGCATAATTTTAATATTGGCAAAGCATAATGAGTTTTTCTCTACTTTCACATTAAAACCAGATTAATATTGATATATTTGTAATGTATCTGGAGGAGCTGTTATTCCCATTCTTTCGTCTCAAACCAAGCGAGTCAAATTGGTTTTTGAGCGTCACACATCCATACATACATACATACATACATACATACATACACACATACAAAATACACACACACATACATCCATACACTTTCATGGGGGTCTCTCCGTCCAGTCTGCCCGACTGTCCTTCGCTTGGGCCGTACATCACGTGTACCCCCACTCAAGAAGGTGGTCTCCACTGGCCTGGTGGAACCACTTTCACTTTTGGCTTTCCAAAGGTCAGCAATCACAACTTTGCGACCCAAACCTTTGGCCCGGAGCAGACTGGCGGAGACCCCTCGCCCAATCTTTGAGTTGTTTTGTTTACTTAGTTGTGACATAGTAATTTTGCCTAGTTTTTAACTTTCTTACTTTTCGACATTGTGCTTTTCTGTAGTTAGGTTATCACTGTCTTTGTATTTGTTCACTGTAGCATATAAAAAAATTCTTTGAACGCCATATCCTGTGTAGCGGTGTGTACTTACAAATTTAGAAAAGTATCCATCAAATCAAATCAAACCAAAATACTGTTGGTGGGACTAATTGCTTTGCAGAACGGAAAAATGGAAAAATGCCAAAATTTGACACCAAAGTAGATGATATAACCTGGATCAAGTCTTCACACTGTGTGCATACTTTCCATCCACTGCTCCCATGAATCATACATTGTATATTAAGTCAGTATATATGTTTATGGATCCAAAGTGTGGGGTTCACGTCAAAATTGTTCTTGTTTATGAACATTAACATACCAAGCGTCATGACAAAAATAGTAAATCAAAATTGACAAGCACCAGTATTCAAATGCTGAGCAGTGACATTCCACCCTATTGAATCAGAATATTTGTTGAAGCAATCGTTTGGAAATAACTGATATCACTTTTCAGTATTGTATTTTAGGGACCCAATTTATTTTTCAATTTTATTCATTTATTTTTAAATCGTATCAAAATCAGACTTAACACTATAGACTGCAGGACTAAAATGTGACGATGTAATATATTTGTCATTTATATCATATTGAACATTGTCATTCATATCATTTTTAGGAGGCACCGAGGGGGGGCAGTGGTTTGGTACCAGTCTCACTATCAAAGGATGTTGAGTTTGAGACCCAGTAAGCCCAGAGTAACGGATTCACTGTTGGAAGATGGTCAGTTTAAGACCCTAGCAGAGCTTTGTTCCCTGGAGCAAGTCACTTTACTCCTCATTGCTCCATTAGACAATGGGTAATGGGTACCTCATCCTGTAATTGTGCAATGCCTGTGGGATTATGGCTTGAAATAAAAAAAAATTAAAAAAAAGAACAAAGCTATGAGAAACCACTGCTTTTGAAACTTTAAATCACATCTTACATTTGCTTCACAAATTAATAAAGTCCATTCATATATCATGCCATTGTTGATATTAGATTCTTGTCTCATGTTCTCTATCCTGATGTTAATTGTTACTGATGACTTTGAACATGATAATACATCAAATATTGTAATATGTCTTTTAAAAAAGTTAGATGTTGTTTAATAAGTTGTTTTATCAGTACATAGTGACAAAGATATCCTTTCACAACTGAATGCTTTGACGGTGTCGTAACAAAGTTGTTCTCGATGGATGCTTATCATGATCTAAATTTATAAACATTTATTTCGGAGATCCACAAAATGTCAGCTCAGATATTATCAGAGCGTTACTGCTTGACGGTGACAATCCAGTGTTTCATTTCAATTCAAACACGTGAATTTCATATCTGTAACCAATCAAAATACTGATTCTGTGAACAATATTGAATTTCCAATATCAGCAATCAATAATTCACCACAGCAAACATGTCTTATCAGAATTGATGTCTGCTGGGTTAACATCCTGCGAGCAGTTCAATTTCTTGATATCCCGAGCATTCTGACACCATATATTCAATGTCTTTGCAATATAACATGAGACAAAAAGTGTGAACTACAGAAATTCAAATGACATTTGGAGCACTGATACACAAAATGGAACTCAGGTGACAGAAAAAAATCATCTCAGCTATCATATTGATCAGATACTGTTTCTGAGTTCAGGTTTTTCTGAAGTCCACATGGCCTAGATAAGTATGAGTTGAGGGTTCATTGTAATCGCATTACCTTGATTATGAATTCTTCCCTGAGGATTGCACTCTGTTTTCTAAAGGTGTAGCCTTAAATTTTTCAGTT
The DNA here is from genome assembly GCF_041260155.1 of Ptychodera flava. Classification (NCBI taxonomy): domain Eukaryota; kingdom Metazoa; phylum Hemichordata; class Enteropneusta; family Ptychoderidae; genus Ptychodera; species Ptychodera flava. Next base: position 37,583,773 of record NC_091946.1, on the reverse strand, counting down.
CACTGAACACATGAGTATGCCCAGCGGGCTGAGTTAGAGTTCAGAGTTCATTTGGAGAATGGTAGCATGATTATCAATCATTGTCCCCAGGCCAGGGGGCCACACAGTGGTTGTCTAATTTTGAGTCCAAATAATACACAACCCTCATATGCTGGTACCTGTATTTTCATTTTGGGAAAAAAAATCGGAAAATAGTTAAAATTATAATCCCAGTCAAAATGTCCACCGTTCTTAAGGTAGACTTGAATTTAGGTTATGACAGAAATGTGATGTTGGGCTTTGTTTTCTTTGTGCAAATTTATTTCAATTTTGTTCCGTGTGTTCATGATGCATTGTCTGCCTTCAAATAATTAGACACATACATGGTCTTCATTCAAGTGAAAATTAATTAGGTTTGTCACTGCTGCAAGGATGACCAGGTATCAATAAATGATGGTTCTACTCAACTGAAAATTAACAAACCCAGGTGTCATTCAGCTATCAAAGCAGACACAATGATTTATAATAATCTTTATTATATATATTAATATTTCATGACCATTTTTGGTTTTTTGAAAAGAACTAACCTTTAAGTTTTCATTCTATTGTAAATTTACTGTTGACAAGGTCATCTTATATGGAAAACCTATTTTTCTGAAATAAATTTGATGGTGAGTGGCTGTTGTGTAAATCCCAAATGTGACATTACACCAGTGACTGGTATTTTAGTTCTTAAGGCTTTCACCCCCAGTTCCCTGTGTACAGGTCCAACTTTACCATAGAAAACAATGGATTTTGGACAAACCATGGTGGTGAAAGGGATTTTAGTTCTTAAGGTAACTTATACCCATTGGTACTTGTATGGTTTCACACTGGTCTTCATCTCAACTCATATATACTAAATATCTGCAAACTATTTCAAATAGACCAATAGTCTGTGTCATGATACCTCCAATTTCTACAGAATATTGTATAAATAGTCTGATGGGATATGGTGTAGCTGATTGGCTGATTAACATTATTTACAACAACTTAAGGAGTCTGAAAGGCTATAATGCAGCTGATTGGCTGTTTAGAGATTCGATAAGAACAAACTTGTGCCAGCCAATTTGCTGAAGTCTTTCATGATGCTATACAGTTTCCCTTAGGTATGAAAGATGTTGTTTCTGTAGAGACACACAGTCAGAATTGTCCATTATGACCCAGGAATGAAGGTGGAACAAATTCTGCCCTTCTTTACAAATTTCCGCAATCCGTAATTGTTTAATTCTTTCGGTCAGCATTTCCTGTACTTGAGTCAACTGACATGCCATTGATCATGACTGGATTGTAACTCTCTAATAGAACCATCATGAAAATGAATTAATGGTCATGACCATTAATTCATTTTTTGCGATGGTTTCGTTTATCGTGTCTAAAACCTGGGTCTAATATATGCATGGTCACCCATTCATTCAGTATCTTTCAACATTTCAAACAATATAAGAAGTATCTTGTATCAAACAAAATTCATGAAAAATGGCCGACTTTGTTCCTTTAATGAAAACAAATTTAACAAACAATTATGAAGTCTTTTGGAAAAATTTGATCACTGATGAAAATAGTAAACTAAGAATGTACGCCAAAATAAAACATAATAATTATTTTAGATTAGAACCCTACTTAACACAGTTACAAGGTGAGAAAAGAAAATTACTCAACAAACTTCGCATTAGCAATCATGATCTAGCAATTGAAAAAGGGAGAGGCACTGTTCCAAAAACCCCAATTACTGAAAGATACTGCAATCAGTGCAATACCAACAGTATTGAAGATGAAACACACTTTTTATTAGTCTGTCAGAAATACAAAGTCCAAAGAAAGAACTTTTTTAGTAAAATCAATTCCCAAACGATACAACTGAAAATCAGCTTATTTCTCTACTAACAAAACAAGAGTTATCTTTTAATGAGCAACTTGTAGATTATATTTTCACTTTATATAAACAAAGAAATACCTAGTTATATTTATTATTAGCTACTATTATTATACTGTATTTCTTTATCTTTATTAGTCCCCACGGACACCGTCCGGGGGGACTTATAGGTTTGGTCATGTCCGTGCGTGCGTGCGTGCGTGCGTGCGTGCGTGCGTCCGTCCGTCCGTTCACGCAGATATCTCTGAGATGCCTGGAGCGATTTCATTCAAACTTGATACAAGGATTACTTCATATGGCATACAGATGCACGTCAATTTGTTTTGTGATACGATCCAATATGGCCGCCAGGCGGCCATTTTATTACGATTTTTTCATGTACAGAGCCATAACTCAGGCATGTTCCAACTGATTTTATTCAAAGTTGGTACAAGGACATTGACCAATGTCATACAGATGCACGTCAATTTGTTTTGTGATACGATCCAATATGGCCGCCAGGCGGCCATTTTATTACGATTTTTTCATGTACAGAGCCATAACTCAGACATGTTCCAACCGATTTTATTCAAAGTTGGTACAAGGACATTGACCAATGTCATACAGATGCACATCAATTTGTTTTGTGATACGATCCAATATGGCCGCCAGGCGGCCATTTTATTACGATTTTTTCATGTACAGAGCCATTACTCAGGCATGTTTCGACCGATTTTATTCAGAGTTGGTACAAGGACATTGACCAATGTCATACATATGCACGTCAATTTGTTTTGTGATACGATCCAATATGGCCGCCAGGCGGCCATTTTATTACGATTTTTTCATGTACAGAGCCATTACTCAGGCATGTTTTGACCGATTTTATTCAGAGTTGGTACAAGGACATTGACCAATGTCATAGATATGCATGTCAATTTGTTTTGTGATACGATCCAATATGGCCGCCAGGCGGCCATTTTATTACGATTTTTTCATGTACAGAGCCATAACTCAGGCACGTTTCAACCGATTTTATTCAAAGTTGGTACAAGCTTATTGACAAATGTCATAGCTGTGCACGGCAATTTGTTTTGTGATACGATCCAAAATGGCCGCTGTGTGGCCATTTTATTACGATTTTTCATGTACAGAGCCATAACTCAGGCATATCTCAACCGATTTTATTCAAAGTTGTTACAAGGACATTGACCTATGTCATACATATGCACGTCAATCTGTTTTGTGATACGATCCAATATGGCCGCCAGGCGGCCATTTTATTACGATTTTTTCATGTACAGAGCCATTTCTCAGGCATATCCGCATGTTTTGACCAATTTTATTCAAAGTTGGTACAAGGACATCGACCAATGTCATAGCTATGCACATCAATTTGTTTTGTGATGCGATCCAATATGGCCGCTGTGCGACCATTTTGTTACGATTTTTCATGTCCTGAGCCATAACTCAGACATGTATCAAGCGAATTCATTCAAAAGTATTTTTATCACAGACCTAATGAAGAGGACTCTATCCTCTTTGAGGACCTGTAATCAAAGTACCGATTAACAAGTGGGGACTGTGTCATCAACGATGACTTGATCTTTATTGAAGAAAAATTTGAACTTATTTTTGTATACACTTTTATTGCCATAAATGTGATGTAAATCCTATATTTAAAAGCAAGCAATAAAATATTATTATTATTATTGTTTAAAATTCATGAGTAAATTGAATGAGAATTTGATGTTTGAAGGTGCTAAAAATTGTACACTTATCAAGGTAAAGTTGTCAGCAACTAAGATGGTCTCATCATACCACCTGTCAGACATGCAAATTTCCTTTGTCACGAACATTAAAAAAAATCAATACCCTTTCTTTTGCCAACACAGATGCAACTTATTCCCTTAGTTTCCTTGAATATATTGTGTATGGCTGTCAAAAATCTGTCAACAAAATTACAAAATTGCTCTCTCCTCTGCGGAAAAGGGGTTGATCTTCTCATATATTCACAGTGAGAAATCAGAAAATTATGATTATCAGAACTACATGTATGGTCCCAGAATTTTGAAATATGGACCAAGTTGTTCTGTGTACAGAAGAAATTTGCTTAGTTCAGTGAGTGATCTCCGTGTGTACAGATCATGGAGAATTGTGGGTAGCCTCACTTACTGTGTGCTCAAACTAAGAGGGACTAGCTGTGTTTAAACATTCCTCTGCTATGCATGTTGCTTAAGTTGACCTCCAGTACCTAAAGTTTCAGACCTTATTTACTTTTGTCATTCTTGTTTTTCTGGTTTGAATATTTCTTGTTGTTTTTCTGGTTGTACTGTGCAGAAATCATTGTCACAACATCAACGTAGAATTTTCCTGCACTGAACAGATAGAAACAACATTTATTGTTGATCTTTGGTGCCCATACTGGTATGCACCAATTCTAATCAAATGTGAGCGACACAGTATCATTGCGGTATTTTTTCGGTATGGCTGAGGACATAATGAGAACAACAGATCCAATATCTGTGATTTTTACTTATTGGATGTGCTGTTTGGTATTTTAACCTTTTTTAGTTTGTCATGTTTTTTGATTGATGTACTGTGTTTGTCACTGCTGCAATGTCAATTGCCCAGTCATGGGTTAATAAAGATTTATTGATTGATAATCAGTGGAAATTTTAACAAAAAAGATTTCTCCTTTCATGCATTATTTTCCACATTTAAAATGAGCATTGAGAAGAATTGTGTGCTTAAAAGTACGTTGTCAGAATTTTTTCAACTAGTCTGTGAATTTGTCTACACATGGGAGACATGGTAAACTTAACTGAGGAATCTCCGAGGATACAAATCATAATGAATTATGGGAAATCTATAGTACTGTGCAACATGCATAGATCAAGATATTTATTGGATTTTATCCAATAACACATGTATCTAGTAAATATCATATTAAATGTTGCATAATAAACAAATATCAAATTGTCAATGTTGCGTATACCGTTATGATGTTGTAAGTTCCTGTGTTTAATTGAGAAATGAATATTGACATGGAGACATTGAAAGGCTTTACCACACATTGCCAGTCACTTGAGATGTCAGTTTCAGAAAATCTAATTCACATCTCAGGAGGGAGAGTAAGTTTACAATAAATATTTGATTGAAATCTCTATGGTGCATCATATTTTGCAGTGAAGGAGAACCACAGATGCTGTCATGATACTGCGTGGAAAGCCAGTAATTTCCTCTTCGGTAATTTTTTGTGGAATTACTTTCCGGATCTCGGCAATAAAAATATGTTGTGATAAATTGTAAAAAAAATTATGATATTTTGATATCAATTCTGAGGATTTTTATACTTCAAATGCTATTCTATAAATTTTTTATCTTCCTTGGTTCCAACATTGGTTATTTTGTCCAATATTTTTCAGTTGTGGTAATTCATGTATGAACTCTCATTTATCTAACATATGCTTTAATCCTCCATAAATGTGTCACTGAGTCAAAATTTCACCCATGAACAGCGATAACTCAGCCTGCTACTCCAGATGAAATAACTGATCACAAGAATTAGCTTTCCTTGAAATGATTGCTCAAGCAATGTATTAGAGTGAGTAATTCACAGGAAATTACAAATCTATCACGCTACAGACATATAATTGCAAATAAGGTCAATTTAACATCATGGATGATGTTGTTACATGACAAATAATTAGAGTTAAACCCTAATGACTATCATAATTGCAATGCGCTTAATACTTTTACATTGGCAGAATATGCAACATCTGTTACTACCCAGGTCAGCACCATCCTGTGTTCAATAATAATTTACATTTTAAAAAGATATGAACTTTGTGATGGGATTCATCTGTTATGCAGATTATATATCAGAGTTTTTAATTAAATGAAGTGTACCTTTAAAGCCGCAATTTTCAATCCCAGGTTCTTACAATAGTGGAGTTCTCCTCCCAGTCAAACACTTTGCCAGTACGATGCTTGATTTCTGTAACATTAATTCCACAAATTGATCTCAACCTTATGGTGCCTTTTGCTAATCCCGCAAACAGAGTTTATACAAGCGTTTGATTGACGGTCGGTTCAAATCGCCACCGGTCATTGATTCCCCACCATCAATGTTCGAATTTCCTAAAAATCGTCTTCCGGTCGTGTTGGAATTTGAATATAACCTCAGAGTTTGATCGGTAGCAGCTTCGCGCTGACCGCTTGGCAGTTTGTCTGTGTTTTTGTGACCGGAAAAAACTAAAAAGTGGCATTTTCTGGAGCGAGTGCCGCGTGTTGCCTTTTTGGTGTCCACTTACACAAGGAACGCCACCATAGCTTTGCGCCTTTTTAAAGGGAGGCTCCGCCTTTAATAATGAGAAGATGATATACATTGAAGTACATGAAGAATTACATCTTCACATCATGCAATCGCCAAAACTATGCCAAGTGGTGACATAAAAATGGCTGCCTGTCACTCATATGATGGTACGGGACAAAATTTTGATTTTCACAAATAGAATGATAAAATTAAGTATGCTGGCTTTTCAACCAACTCTTAATTTTTAAGCTTTCAGAATGGCAATAGAGACTGATAAATCTTAGAAGTTTATTTCAAAACCCGGCTCTCAAACTATTTTTTTTACTTCCCAAAAAGTTCAAAAACAAGCAGCTAAAAATCTTCACAACTGTCACATCAACAAAATTAATGCTCTTATTAAAATTTTACTATTATGAAAAACTCTGAAAAGATCATCGAAACCTTGTAATTTATTTTTTCTGCACACTTTGATTCACTAAGAAAAACAGGTCATCAAACTGTCGCTGTCAGTTCAAAATTAATTGTTCAATGTTGCTCACAGCTGCTGGACATTTTGTAGTGGTTGAATTATGTTTTAAAAGCAGACAATTATTGCAAGAGTACGACTGCACTGAAAGCCTTACTTGCCAAAGAGGTGAAATTAATTTGATGTTATAGGAAAACTGCATTGTACATAGAATTTGCCTTAATTAGTTTTCTTTCTTACTGATATTGACACAAATTAATCAGATAATCTGTAGATAAATAAGCACTGACATAATGAGAAAGGAAAATGAAAGAAATACCGCAAAAAGTGAAATTTACTTACCTTTAATAACTAAGTGAACTTGTCATTCTACCAATTTTGTATCAGCTTCAGTTCATTCCAACGGTTGCTAAGCAACAGAGTAAAAAGTAGTGTTGAAGCAGTGAACATTTCAGTATCTTGCAAACAATTTGGGTCTTCAATCACCGATACCCTGGCCTGTCAGCACATTGGCACAGCTTGTATTTCACTTGATGCCTAATCAGGAGCTGATCTCACTGACGTTGTGAGTATTGTGTCTATCAACAGAATGGTCAGGCAAAATCTCTGCATGCTTTTCTTCAGAGAGAACAGGTATGTTATTATTGTGCAGATAGGTAGGCTGCATGTATAACTGACCCCTTAGGTGCTCATTTATGAGGGCACAAGCCTGCAGTCACAGAGATTGGGATGGGGGTGGGGGAGTCACTGAAATTGTGGTTTTTACATGGAATGAAATTATCTACAAAATGCCCAAGGCACTTTGCATTTAGGCAGGAAATCAAGAGCCATTTTGGTGAGATTTATTTTTTTCAATTTCCTGCACATAGATTTTAAGGTTGAAGAAAAGACACAAATGCAATGAATGCTTATTATACACAAATGCAGATTGGCATACAAACGATAAATTTAAAATAAGCACATTTGGCAATTCAGTCCTTAATAAGAATTTTGAAATAATAGGGCAGGCAGCAAAGCTTCAGTTATGTTTTTGTTCAATGAATTAAATTCAGCCTGGGTCTGTTTTCTAATGTTTTAACTTAAATGGTATTCAGGATAAAGGGTGCATTGCCCATCAAATTACCTTTGAATTATTAAATCAGTTTTTGTTAAATTTATATGCTATTCAAATGTATTTATGACTGTATGATGAACGATTGTTCAAGATGACACCCATAGAGGTTATTAGTGCAGTAATAAACACTGAATGTATCTGTCCTTGTGAAATCATCAACATGAATAATGTGGCATGAAAAATTAAATGATGACTAAGATGTGAACAATAGGATAGGGCATTATCTATTAGAAAATAATAAAATCATGAAATTATTTTTCTGTCAGTTTTACATATTTAGAAGCCTGGAAACTTGCAGAACCAATGAAAATGACAAAGATTCTTAGTAAAAAGATTTGTCTGTTTGTTTCAATACAGCTGAGAACATCACAATGGAAATGGAAGAGACTTAAAGTGGCACTCCCACTTTGTAACATTTTTAAAACACATTTTTTTAATGCCAACAGTCGATATTTGACGTGGCGACTGCGCGCGGATCGCGAGATATCGATACAAATATGTCCTCAAAAAAGTAAAAGTTTGAATTCCGGTGGGCCACCTAAATTCAGCTACCGAACATTGAACGTTCGGCACTGGGTTCATTGTCAACTAAGCTATGGAGTACGAGTCTACGCTAACGCTGCTGTACGCCATAGTACCACCCGCGTCGGTGATCAGTCATGGCCCGTGGGGGAAAGCTGAGTCTTACTGACTAGGAGAAAAAACGGAAAACAAAGTTTGCTGATTCCACCAGAATTCGCATAGGTGACTAGCACAGATATGTGCGGTTGATACATAGCGGCCGCCGCGTGTTATGCACGCATACCACGCGGCAGCTGCTTTGTATCGAACCACGCGCAACTGTGTGGCAGACGACAAAATGTAGTCATCAGAGGTGGCTAATATTTTACACGTAAAACTGATATCTATGTGGTATTGGTTAAAAATATAATAAAACTGATTGAGAATAATGAAAACGACAAAAACTAAGGAGAAGTTTTTATAAAGCTTACCTCAAGTGAAGGCATAATGCTGTATATAGGCCTAAAGTCTTCGCAGTGGGAGGTAAAATTGCGTCGTTCGAACTTATTATGGACTCCCTAGAATATCGTCAATCAGCACAACAATAAACCTTCGGGGGGTTTCGGGTCATAATCAGAAACGATCGTAAAACTTCGGGATGTGAAAAATACGCTCGGGAAATGACATGTTTTTATCGATATCTTGCGATCCGTGCGCAGTCGTCACCTCAAATTTCGACCGTTGGCATTAAAGACATGTGTTTTAAAAATGTTACCAAGTGGGAGTGCCTCTTTAAGACTCTAAGAAAATTATTAGCCTTTAGATTGTCTCCACTCTGCAGCATCCAAAAGGCAGTGTTTATTCAGTGTATATGGCTCTGGTTCCCCAGGGCACCCTTTCTGAGGCCACAGGAATGCAACACTCATTTACTTTCAAATGTCATTCATGGGGGAATGTCTTCTGGAAAATTACACATCACCATGGAAACACTGCCAGAGTTGGTTGTGTTCACAGCAAACATGGGAAATATGAAGAAATGAGTTTGAACGGATTAAATAACCAACTTCATATCTGCCTTCATCAGTGGTCATTTTGGCAGCAGACTTCCCTCGGGACTAATTTTCTGCAGGTGTATGTGTCCCCTGGCAAAACTTTCTAGATTTATCATTTTCTTTGGCAAAGATTGATGCAACAATATTGTCTGTGATAAATTGGACCAGTTTGGGATTGAAACAAAATTGTGTGCTAGCCTATACATCACATATACCTCGATTTCAGTTACATACATATACTTTTTCATGTTCAAGGGATGGCTATAATGTTAATAAAGTCAGGTCAAAATTTGTATTGGCTTGTCGCCTTGCATCCAATTTTGAAAGGTGTACTGGTAATTGTTTACAATTCATCCTTATTTTACTTCTTGGATGTTTTTGAACACAACAAAAATAAGAAGTAGTTATAATAGCAAGGAAGACATAGATCAGCTTGGAAAAGTGACAATTAGATGTATTTAATTGTTTCAAGAAATAAATTCAATCTTACTCTCACACTTTGTTTTTATTATGACTATTAAATATGAATGAATTATACTCATATGAATGATAAAACTGTTTTGGAATATTTGATTAAATTGATGTAAGAACTTCAACATTGACAGGTAGCTACTCATGGCAATTTGTCTTGACCATCTATTAGCATATTGATTGACCCAGCATCCTGAAAAACACAGAGATTATTTGGTACGGAACCTTGAAAATCAATAGATCTGTATAATCATACATCAGCTATTATTAGTTTTAAATACTCATTAGTAACGTGCTGTTTGTAATCGCCTAATGTATGTATGTTCAATAAGCATAGTCTCAACTAATATTGGACAATGGGTGATGTAATGATGAATAATGTGAGATTATATCAGCCTTTCAAGGGATCATCAGTAAAGATGTCCTTGAATCTTATTTGCTGTTTGCATATTGCAGCAAAAACTCACATGGATTATTCTCTCTTTCTCTTTCACAACATTTAGACTTTTTTAAAAATTGTATTCTTGAGTTCTACTCAGATGAACAACATAATTATAAATCATACATTTCAAAAATTCAGAACGTCATAATATGACTTGATAACTGGCCTTCTAGGCATAATGAGAAATTCATGGTTAATTACATAAATAGGGCTGTTCGCAAATGATGATATTGTTCTCTTATTAATGTGCAAAACTATAATATTTGTCTGAAAATTTAGATGACATCTTAAGGAACTACACTCATGCAAGAAAAAACAATCTAACGAGACTGTCAGTGTTTACCATGAATGCTAGAAAACAATGATTCTGATTACAAGCTGTAACAACAGCCATATATGCTGTAATGACAAAATTCATCCAAATTTCTGGCAGCAGTGTCAGATGTCATGCATGTACCGGTACAGCTATATTTAGTAACAAACCTGTAATCACCAAGAGTGACATGATCATAGTCATAAATTCAACAGGCTGAATGAGAACTGTTTGTTTTTCTCAGTTTCTTCCTGACCATTTCTTTGATGTGTCAGTGTTTTGAACCAGCGTCACTGTGAGTAATGTTTACTTTAATCCCTTATCATGCTGTGCAAATAGTTGAATTTCCCTAATGCGCCTAGAATGATTTAATTTGATGAAATTACCAAGATGACATTGTGTTCAGGCACCATGCAGCCATGTGCCCTATCTATGCTGATGTAGGTTCAGATCAGAAATACACATGAGTGCATGATAAAATTTTATTTTCAGAAAAAAACACAATTTTGTTACTTTCTTGAAAAACACTCTGTATCAAGGAAAAGATCACCTTCTCTTAGAACACTGTGATAATTGTGAACATATTTGACTTTGCAAGGGCCACTACTATGATTGAAGCAGGGATGTAGAAACTATCCGGCAGTGGCAAAAACAACCGGCTGTCTGCTAAAATTTGCTGGCTGTGAAAATTTAGTTTTAGTAAAAAATCAGGACATTTTGTACAAACTTTATGTGCACATACAATACTTGTAACTGCCTGTACTTTTATTTTTGTCACCTGTAACCAAAATTTTCTACATCCCTGTTGAAGTATAGACTAACTCCTCAAGGTTTTGTCGGAAAAGATATACTTTAAAATTGAACTTCTCCTGATGTCACAAATGCATGATATTAAAATAAATTATTACTTGAAATAAAATGGTTCTGTTCATGCAAGCTACAGTTTATTCTGCTGCATAAATTATCGCCTGACACAAAATATTGTGCGCGATATTGGTAGCAGAAAGCTCTACTGAAATGGCAACCTTTATGGAATTTTGATCACAATAAAAATTCTGCTAAAAGAAAAGCAAACAAAATAATGTTACGTGCAAAAACACAGAAAAAAGATGCCTGTAATATAAAAAATAGTCTGCGCAGCATGGCTAATCTTCCTCAATATTTTGTGATTAATAAACACTGACAATGGTCAAATGATTAAACTGACAAGACAACGTAACATGGCTTTAATTTGTTCAATTCAGTATCTGCATCATGGAAGCAACATCAGTAGCTGTCCAATCTGTTTTGGTCTTTGTGTGCATATGCATCAGTTTATCCATGCTTCACCAACAGAAATGAATCCAGTGCAAGAGCAGATGAATTTTATTTGAACTGTAGAGTAATACAAATTAACAGAAAGGATTTCCTTTTGTCATGACACCATTCTACCTTTGAAGAGACAGGTTTCATGACCAACGGCTTGTAGATTTCATATATATTGTTATTTTATACATACTCAGTTTATTTCTAAAGGCTCCTTGGTAGTTTACCTGCTGCCAATGGTATTGTGGCACTGTCCAAATAGATACATGAATATGTACAACAATGTTTAGGATACTGTTTTCATAATTGTATTCACAGATGACGTCAAACAAATAAATAATGAATAAATAAATAAATAATGAAATAAATAAGCAATGGAACTTTTGGAAATTGACTGACCTTACATACACGTAATTTGTTATTCAGGATGTAATGTATATGGTACATGAAATATACATCAGGATATATAATTAATATCTGAAATCATATACATCAAAAAATAGTGTATCTCTCTATCTTGATAAACTTCTTACACCCACAATAGTTTGCACGTTTGAGATCACTTTACATCTCCTTTGTTTCTGACCAATAAATGGCAAAACCAAGCTACTTGTATTTGAATAATTGCTGTAATTTTGTAATTTGTTCAGGAAAAAGTGGACGATTACATGTATCAGATACACAGGAAGCCATACTGGTACACTAAGGACATGTTTTATCAAGCTCTGTGAAATGTGATATTTCTTTATAATGATATCCTTGTACGTGATATGAGGCTTAACAAATGGGAAATAAATCACTAACTACATCGTGAATACGAGCTTGACATCTTTCTTTCCTTCTGATGATACTTGGGTAAAAAATAATCTGCAAGTAAAAAATAATCTGCAAGTAAAAAAGCCAGCTTTCTGAAATCCATTAGTGATAGGTGTACAGGAATAACAAAACGGATTGGTTTTTTTTAGCAATTGATGTATTTAAATTTGTTTTTATTAAATATATTGAAAGGTTATCCATCTTAAAAAATTAAAATCGACAAACCATCAAAACAAGATGCAAATTGAGACTCACAGAGAAATTCATATTAGTATGGAAACATTGAAATGAGCTGAAATTGCCTCAAATTACCTACTTTTGTAAAGTGTATCAAGAGTTTTTAAGCAACTGGCAAAGGACAAAAATAGAAAAAAGTAAGAGTCGAAAGCAGATATTGAATTATTTGTGATAGGATAAAAATTTGAGAATTCATATATATTCATCATATGACTGCCAGCAAAATATTCCAGCCTACCCAGAATTATATATACAGACATAATCCAAAGCTGAAATGTATTATGCAGGGAATGATAAACAAAATGTGACAAGTATGAAAGGGCATTGCTTTGAATCTATTTTCACATGTTCTGGTACACTGTTTCAGTGTTTGGTAATGTAACTTTTTGTGTGAATGAATTTTTGAATATGAAATGCATGGTCATAAAAAGGATATGTTGAATGAATATGTTGATGTGTCGGCTACTTTTTTTACATTGTATGTATAATTTACTTAGTCATTGCGAATTTGGTTGCATCCATATGGCAAAATGTTTGTCAGCCCTGTTTGCTCAAAGATCATCATTATCACTGAACAATATTGGTGGTTCTCTTCTATTAGCGTGGATACCCCAGTGAAAATCATTGATTAGCAATAAATTCCTGTAAGTTTATTCCAAATCAATGGGAGTACATCACTTCTGATGATCAAACAAGAAAATCAACGGACATTGACTAACTTTTAAACTCTTTTTTTCAGCATTTATTTTCAAAAGCTCATTGTATTTTCCACTTTATTGTTCAATGTCATCGATGTCAACAATTAATGTCATTGTTATTGTGGCGTTATTACTATTTCCTTTCTTTCTTTCAGGAATTGAAAATTTATCAAAAAATATTTACTCATCATCATCAGAATTTTTTATTAAATATAGCCACAAAGCTCTAATTACCGCTTTTATTTATTTTACAGATTATGGTGTCACCATGACAACACATTTTTGTACATGCTTCTAGAATACGTTTGCGGAGGAGAACTTTTCACATACCTTCGGAATGCAGGACGTTTTAACGCTGTAACAGGATTATTTTATGCACTGGAAATTGTGTCTGCCCTGGACTTTTTACACAAACAGGACATTGTATACAGGGACTTGAAGCCAGAGAATGTACTTATAGACAGAGACGGTCACATTAAAATTACGGATTTCGGGTTTGCTAAGAAACTGGAGGACAAGTAAGTTTTGAATGCTTTTGCTGGTTTTCTTTAAAATTTTGCATTGTTATAACCATACAGCTTCCTTGTGAACTTGTTTGATTAACTTTTTCTGTATAAAAGAATGAACAAATTTTTGCACAACTGCAATTTTTACCTTTTCTATATTACAAATGGACAAGTTTTTGCATAATTGCTATTTTTGCTCAGTTGCATATTGTATAAAAACATAAAGATCTATGAAATTCTAGTTTTCCCAGAAAATTTGATTCAGAAGAATTAGCAAAAGCCAAGTTTTTGAACAAAATAAATCAGCTAATAGGATTTAATTTGCAAAAGAGTTCCACTCTTTAGGGAATCTTGATACAGGAGCTTGTCGTCCTATACATATTTGTCAAAGTAAAGAAAGTGGTACTCATGGAACACTGCCAATTTTTGCTGGCAATGACTGACCTCAGTCAAAAATAACACACACCATAATAATTGCTGGTCTCACTTATTCTGTCATGGATATTGAAGTTTCTTTAATTTTATTCCTTATATAGAGGAAAAACAATGATGATTCAACCGAAATAGCTAAAAATTTACTTATAGCTAGAAGAAATGTTTATTAAGTCTGCATTCTAGATGCATATAGTCTTCATGCAATTTGTAAAATGAATGAATCAAAGAGATATATACCACAAAAATCATGTGTGCATGTTCACAACTTAGACTGTTAGTCACATGTTTGACAGAATAATCACAGCATAGTGTAAAACAATTATCAGTGTGACAAGTATTGATGAGCAAACTAACTGCATTCAGACATTAAGGCAATTATGAAACGCATGAGTTCTCAACAGCAGTCTGTCTCCATCACGGTGATAGTGTGATTTGCAAGCATGACAGTTTCCTAGTCATCAGGGACATGTGCAGAAGAAGAAATTGATTGTAGCTGACCAAATAGATCATACCACCTGTTGATATGTGCAAGCAGCTGACATTTAATGTAGTTTATATGCAGTGTGCCCTTCAAGATTTCTGAACTCTTGCAGTCAATTGAGGATCCTAAATTTCTTGAGTCAGTATACTGACTCAGTCAGACATGTGCTTGGTAAATTTACTGGAGTCCAAAAGATGTATCTGTAGTTGATAATATGGCCAATATGCTAATTAAGGGATCTTGGATTATCGAAACATCGAAAGAAACGCACTCTTTTATTTTGCGTTGTCAAATCCTTCCCCTTCAGCAAATATTTTTAAGTATGAAAATCCCCTGGCAAAATTAGGATTTTTAACTTGGCAGTATGGTAATGAATTGCTGAAGTAGGTTGTGAGAAGTTTACACTGCCGACTTGTTTTGAACAACAAACTTTTCAAAACAAAAGCGGAATGTTGATTGCGCATTATGCAAATTTACAGAGTTTACATGGTCCAGGAGTAACCTTGTATTGTTACTGCAAAACTGCACACGTTAATGGCAATGGAGCTAAAGCCCATCTGCTTTATACATCTAATGAGTTCTGCTTTCGATTAAACTGTGCATGTTTTAAAATTATATCATTGACCTCGTAGTGGACACGTGGATCCTTTCCCAATGAGAGAAAGTTGCTATTGTTTTACACTGCTTTTGTTGAGTTTCATCGCATTCGAAACTTGTTGCATATCAGACTGAAATATGAATGTCCAATCATCGAATACCTGCCCCGAAAAGTCTGACCATTCAATAAACTGAATATATTAACCTCTTTAACAAAACAATGAACAAGAATTCATACAAAAAATAATGAAAAAACTCCAGTCACCTTTCTGTTTTAATATTGAAAAGAAATGAGTTTGAAACTTTGTAAACACTATACATTGTATGTAACCAGCTTCTGCTCCATATCAACCTGAAACAATCATGCAAATGAACTCAGACACTGGTATAAGATACAAAAACTTGTTATAAGTACTGCAGGATTACAATCAGTGAAGTATAGAAAAACATAAAATACATCGACTTTTAATCGGTCTTTTGGGAAGAGAATGTGTGTTTCAGTGGGTCTCGTCACAAAACTGGTTGTCTATGGATGTTAGTATTTCATGTGTGAACTCCATAGCTTCAGTATTTCACTGTACTTCCATCATCTCAGTCTTGTAAAATATCTTTGTACAGAGTTTGGGAATCGGTCAAAACCGTTTCTGACAACTTTCTGCTCACAGATTCAGGGGGTTAAATTCCTCATGACTTTAAAAGATTCAGTATTCAGTGAGAGAGGTGTAGTTGAATTCATAAGTCAGTTTAATAAATTCTTGTGTAGCAGAGCAAGGGAGTCTATCACACAGTTTTGTAGCACAGCTAGGGAGTCTAGCACATTGCAGTTATTGTAGCAGAGCTAGGGAGTCTAGCACATTCAGTTTTCGTAGCAGAGCTAGGAAGTCCTATCACATGCAGTTTCTGTAGCAGAGCTAAGAAGTTATCACTGGCAGTTTTTACAACTTTTTTATTTACAGAGTTTTGCTGTAAATCAAAACCAGTGTTTGACAGCTGAGTCAGGGAGAGCTAGCTTTATAGATAAGAGCATTAAGTTGTAAATTTGCAAAGCTTCAGAAGAGAGAGCACTGAAAAAAGGGCCAGCGTCAGCTTGAACAAAGAAAGGGAAATATTGGACAGTTAGAAGCACAAAATAAAAGATTTATGGATGGTTAATAGAATGATGGGTACTTGAAGTCAGGTAGGTAGTTCAGACATAACGTTATCCAAGTATGTAACTTTGTGTTACTTGCATGTATAAATCAAACCTATAAAGATGCAAGTAATGTAGCAGATTCAGAATAATTTTTCCCCAATATGATATTCAGCAAATGATAAACACATAGCAGATACAATTTTAATAATAGAAACACATACATGATTCATGAAAACACCCAAGAAATGCTCCAAAATAAATGTTTATGAAATGTTTAGCTCAAAGAGGGTGATACACAGTGCAGCAGTGATATTGTGAACACCAAATTAAACCATTTTTTAAGCCCATATTTGGTATTTATATAAATACCAAAAAGAGCTTATATAATGAGTCGGTGGCGTCTGTATGTATGTATGTATGTATGTGGGTATGTGCGGATGTATGTCCGTCACACACAAAGGCTCCCATACCGCCACAGCTACCATCTCAGTATTTGGTGTACAGGTAGATGCAGGGGTTGAGATGTGAATTTGTTCAAATGAACACGTCAGTGTCAAAAATGTGCAAATGAGGTAAGAAAAAGGGAAATCCTACAAATGTTCAGGAGTAGTGGCATGCCAGTGACTGAAACAGGCTAGTCCACTGACCTTGAGTCATTTCCTGTCATCGTTTATGAACTGTTACATATTTAAAACAGACCTGCTCAAACCATAGACAGTAGAGAGGGGGAAGACTGTCTATGCTCAAACTAAGAGGGGCTAGCTGTTTCTGCTATGCATGTTGCTAAAGTTGACCTCCAGTACCTAAAGTTTCAGACCTTATTTACTTTTGTCATTCTTGTTTTACTGGTTGAAAAATATCTTGTTGTTTTTCTGGTTGTACTGTGCAGAAATCATTGTCATAACATCAATGTAGAAGTTTCCTCCACTGAACAGATAGAAACAACATTTATTGTTGATCTTTGGTACCCATACTGGTGTGTACCAATTCTGATCAAATTTGAGCGACACCGTATAATTGTGGTACTTTTTATCGTTTTTTATAGGAAGGGGTGACTTTGGAAAAAATGCATATAAATTGGATGATTTTAATTTAGTGGTTAAGGTCTTCCAAAACTACAAAAATAGTCGGTGCACTTTAGTTATAATGTGATATGGCATTTATTTTATCAATTTGTGCAGAATTGGTCAGGTTATGAGCCAAGTATTCAAAACTTTAAATTCCTGTGATTTTCGTTTCAACTGCACATTCTCTTCTTTGCATGTGTATAAGATATGTTTTTCTTTCCCTACAAGAACGTGGACGCTGTGTGGAACTCCGGAATATCTTGCACCTGAAATCATCCAAAGTAAGGGACATGGAAAGGCAGTGGATTGGTGGGCTCTAGGAATTCTTGTCTTTGAAATGCTGGTAGGGTAGGTACCACTTCTTCCATTCTGTCACATAAATGCTATGTACTACATATACCAGCATGAGACAGTGTATGCATACATATTTATTTTTGTAGATTCTGCTAATTCATGATGAAGTGAGTATAATGCTCTTGCAATTTCTACTATTTTAATCTGTATTTGATGAGCCTGAAGACAAATTTCTATAATGTATTTGTGGACAATAAAGTATTTGAATTGAATTGAATTGAATTGAATTGAATTGAATATTAGGCTTTCCACCAACTTGAAAACGTCATTATGTTGTTCCCAAGTGATAAATAGCAGTCACCGGTATAATTTATATTGACAAATAATGGGAACAGTACTAGTAGTTACTCTGGAATATATTTCTTTTAAATACAATTCTAGTTTTTGTAGCTCTACTTTCAATTATTAGAGTTTATTAAATAGATGGTGTTCTGCTTTATGTCATCAGCACTCTATAGATTTCTTCAAATTATGATGAAATTCAAACATCAGAATTTTTCACAATTTTTTTCTCAATTTGATAAAATAGTGTCATTATCACAAACAATTTCACTGTTTACTCGAAAATTCCTTGCATGTGGCATTTTCTGTCAATTACAATGAGCAGATCATTTTCAATATTATCAGCATGTTATATGTAACAGCAGAGCTGTATCGGCAACTATGTTGCGAGTATAGCACCCAGACAAGTGTAAATCTGCAACTTATTTCTTGACCCAAATACAGTATGTACAACAGACATAGACCTCAGGTATTTGCCTTTCAGTGTAGCGCAAATGTAACGTGAAAAGGCACTCATCCCTAACACATTAAAGCAAGGCATTATTGCTTTAGAGCGATTCTGAACACTCACAAACACCTACAGTCTTTCAAAGTATCTCTTTGGCTTTTAACACCGTATCTGCTACAGATATTTCAGTTTGAACCCTAACATTAGGACGTCACTTACAGATACTCACATAGGACATCACTTACAGATACATCTTGACTAAAAGCTTTGTTTTTAGTTTAGGGTGACCCTTTTATTTTTTTTGTTTCTTATCTCCAGAGGAATACTTGGGCAGGGCGGGCAGTCGAAATAAAAAAAAAAACAATTACCCCCCCAAAAAAATCTGTGTTTGTTTCAGTTCAATGTTCTGTCCATTCAATCTCTACAATTTTTAAGTACAGAAAAACGTGTATTTGTTTCAGTTTAATGTTCTGTCCATTCAGTCACTGCAATTTCTTGTCTTTCACTTCAGTGTTCTGTGCTCTCTGTCCTTTCAGTCTGAGTCGCTGCAATCTCACAATTTGATGATGGTGGTGCTGTTGCTAGGATGATTGCCTCAGAGGCGGCGCAAATAAAAAAGATTTTGTTATTTTCATGTCAGAGCTGAAATTTACGGTCGGTTGGGAGATGAGAAACACAAAAATAAAAAATGTTGCCCTTAGAGTGTTTCACATGTTGGACACCAACTGTGCATCCATTGAGTTTAATTTAAAGAAAGCACTGTTAATTCTAAATTTAAATAAATTGCTTTGTTCATGAATGTTTAATTGCACACTTTATGACAAACAGTGTTTTTTAAATTTTCATGCACATTATTCTGAACAGACTACAGCTGGAAAGCATGGCCCTAGGTGGAAGTGGATAAAAAATTTCACTATTCCCACAATGCCATGCAAAATCAGACAAACCTGAGTGCTCTCCTTAGAGAATTTGCAAAGGTCAAAGGTTAGGCTCTCAAAAAATAGTTTTTACTTTCCACTTGAAAACTGCAATCAGAGTGAATTTCAGCAAGTACCGTACTTTGACGAGGAAAGGGTTGTCAAAAAGTGAGTGAGCAGCTCATTTGCGGATGGCTTCGTGACTGAATGTCTGTGAAGCCACACAACCTCATACTTTCAGGAATTGCACGGATCGTCGGCCAGGAAATTGCATGACTATACGGAAAATAAATCTGATGCGGAAAACTCACAATCACAGATCTCTTTGTAGGGTCATAATAGGCTTTAATAAAATATGGTTTGGGCTTCCCTTGATTGCGTGTTATCAGCGAGACTTAATAATGTGTATATGTGATTGGTTCCACAGAAAATGTCATTGATTTCATTTGGATGCTGTATTGCCTTGTATTTCTGCATTATGTGTTCAAGGAGAAGTAACATTCAGATAATTTTGCTTCTCAAGCAACTATCAAATTGCAGAAATTAATGATAATAATCTGAGTAAAATTAACGAAATTCTACATTAAATTTTCCTGTCAAGGATGAACATGCACAGAAAGTTCTATATTTACCTTCATGGTACCAGTACATGTTGGAATATAAATGGTTATGGAGTCACTGATATCAAGATCTTTAGAAGTATTAAAAAACCAATAATACTTATACCTTTGGGAATACAAGAAATGCTACTATTAAAGTCAAATGAAAATATCATCCAAAGGTATTTTCATTGAGAAAGACACTTACTGTGTGTAGCAGTATTCCCTTTCTGAAAAATTTAGATGTTAAAAACTTGTAAAATCCTTTTATCCGTTGCTGACTGCAAGACAAAACTCCAAACAATTTGGACAAGTAACCCCAGTAAATGCAGCCATATTGTGTGACATAAAATTGTAAAATTTTGTTTGAGATTGGATAATAACCACAACATGTGAAGGATCGTGGATAATAGATTTTTACCAAATATAATTGTGCTATGAAATTCTTGTGCTTGGAGTTGCTCAATGGATTTTTCCACAAGATTTTTTTGTGAGTCAATTAGCTTAAGTCTGTCTAACTTTGAATGTCTGCCCAAATAGAATTTGGATTTTCCAATTGAGTAATACCTATCCATGCATTAGCCTTTAAACTGGGCATGCTCACTGGCACAAATCACTTTCAAACTTTGGTACAGTAAAACACACTTGATGTATGCATTACTCCCCTGGTTTCTCGGAAGGTAACATATGCCTATATATATAAGGCTGCAATGAATGATGTCATGATTTTCACATCCTATTTCATAAACATGTCCTCCAACAAATTTATGCAAATTTTACTCTGGGAAAATAGCGGTATGCAGACTGTGTATGTTAAGAAATGATTCTTATTACTCTCTGAAAATTACATTAAAATATCTTGTAAAAACAATGTCAAAAATAATAATATGATATCCAAATTAAATTTGAAAAGTTCAGCTTTCAGTATGACTTTAGATTATCACTTTTAAGTAATTTGTTCTGTCCACAGCAATGCCAGCAGAACGTCATAGACATTTATGTCTGCATCAAATGCCTTGAAACTAAATTGAGATAACTCCTGGAATTGGTGATTTTATAAAATTTCTTTCTTTCTTTCTTTCTTTCTTTCTTTCTTTCATGCAATATACAACTATAATAGCTAATAAAATCAAATAAAGTCTGGAAAATAATCTTCTAAGAACATAAAAAGGCTTGCAGAGGTCTGATTTCAGCAGACACATCAAGGCACATCCAAAGAACGTGTAGCCCAAACTTCCTTTACATGAAAACGATTAGGCTTTTCTGAGAAGCCATTCTGTAGTTTTGTTAAACAAGTGTACTCCTTAAGATTATATGTATTGTAACCATGTAGAGTTTGGGTCCAGTTTTCTACAGTCTTGGCCCCATACTTTCTACATAAAGAGAGCAACCATAAATTTATTAGAGTCAATTTATGTGACACACTTCTGTGGATATCTTCAGGCAAAGAACTTTCACTGCATTCCAGAAGATGTGAATAAAAAAAATCGGTATGACTTTCAGTACATTAATTTCAATTTGAATGGAGTCACACTGTACTTTTTACACTTTTTATCATCCATTAGTGACCTGTGGGTCATCATAACTGACAATCATACTGCAGATTATCTTTTGAAATATGATTGGAACAGTTCATCATTCTGTCTTTCACGCGCACACGCATCCAGTTTTAGATGTTCACACTCAGAGGATTTTCAATGCAGTGTGCTTTGATTGAAGTGGTAGAGTCAACTGTGATTCTAATAACATGAAAAAAAGTGACATTTGCTTTCAACACTTCTCAAAGATCTTTCTAATATGAGTTTAGTCCATACACTGAATGCTCAGGAGAATTCAGAAGACATGACGTTTCAAGGAACTGAATATTTAGAGCTTCCTCTTATCTTTCACGAATAGAAGATACAACTGTAGGCATATCATACTCAGTAGGATTCCATCAGAAAAAATCACTATCAGTCGTAACTGCCTAGCAACAGTAACTGTTAAATTGATTAAATCTAGGATTATATCAGTTTGTGAAATGATATCTTTTCAAGGGATTATACATCTAGGTCCATCTACACTCACTGGTTTTTTTTGGCAGTGGAATAAAACTGATAACCACAGTGACTTTATGGAAATAATAATGCTCTATGATGAAACTTGATAATAATTATATAAGAATAAATAACTTCAAGTACAAAGTAACAGTATAGTACTTAAGTTTGTTTATCTGGCATTAGTGTGACAGAAATACAATGGAAAGTATTGAAAAGTAATCGTATAATATTATAGTGTGTGTGTGTGTGTGTGTGTGTGTGTGTGTGTGTGTGTGTGTGCCAGCCACCACCCTACATACCGGTACATGATCTAAATTTATGGTTGCATGCATAAATATTGCAGTGCATGTTTTTTGTTGTGTGTGCTATATATGATTTCAGCAGTGATGGGTTTAGATGCATCAGATAATACTGGTCAAAACTGGTATAAGGCAACAAGAGGTGAAAGTTTTATTTTGTTTTGTACGGTACTGTGGTCAATTATACTTATTGAGAGCAGTTTATAAATACATCTAAAATGAACATTGGCATTCACTTTACATGTAATAATCTTACATTGGCTGCCAGATATATTGTGTACTTCATTGCATTAATCATTATCAAAACTTATTCCATTGAAATTGCGAATACCATTTCTGTATAGCATTGATCATTCTTACAGGATCACATTGTTCTTGCATGGCTCTATTGTACATACATGTATGGCCCAGAGTGAATTTCAAGAACATTGATGATTGTACAAGAGACATGAATCCATTTGCAAAGTAGTCAATGATGCACTGGTTACTGTTGAAGTGGTATTTGAATAAACCTGGTTGATAGAGAGTTGAATTTTATTGTTGGTATGAAATGAAATACGTGTATGATATTGCCTCGCTTCATACAGGCCAGGTTTAAGTTTTAGCTAATTGTATAGTGTAACACAATATATGTCTCATTGTTTCCAATGAGTTTTAAAATGTTCTTGCAAGTCTACTTGCCAAACCACAACTTCCACTAGTATCATCTTTGATTCATGGAAGTGACTTCAAGAAAAATTTACAAACATTATTAGTAGACATATACCACTAGTCTTGAAAAGATTCAAACTTTCCTCTTTGCTCATACTTTTTGTCCTCATTAGAATTAAGTTTAGGGTAAATCTCTCTAATGTTGGTAATCTCTCTAATCTCTCTAATAATCTTTCTAGAATTAAGTTGAGGGAAATCTCTCTCAAGTTGTAACTGCTGAGGGTAGCGTGATAAGTACCGGTATATAAGGCATAATACCGTATACTGACGCTGCTTGTGGACTGATAATATTATTCAAATATAAACAGAAAGTGTACCAAGTAAGAAGAGAGTCAAATGTTGCATTTCATAGTGGTTAACCTAGCAGCTTATCATGAAATTATACCTAAATTGTAGCTGTCCCAACAGAAAGACTCTAAATACACATTTAAAGTATAAAATCATTACTTCTGTGAGTCACTGAGACAGCATGTACTGGTAAATATCTCTGTGGGTTATTGATGTCACTTTTGTTCTGTATCAAATTCCTGAAATTCCCAACATCCGGAAAGGCAGTCAGATATGGTTGGTCACAGCAAGAATATTATCAAATAGATGGAGAGGAAAAGAAAAGAAAAAAAAATGATCTAAACAGGAAGTAGGATAATCTTGATAAAAAGAACACGGAGCAGCTACAAACCAGAAGTTTATTATCTGATAACTGTGGGGCATATAGGCGTACAATAATGATGAAATGTGTCCTTTATTATTAAATATAATATATTCCTTTGAAATTAAAGATACAGGCTGTCACGTCAATATCAGTCGATAATGATATCTACCGATACCTTTGTAAAGTACAAGGAAAGCATAGGCAGTGATACATGTACGGAAAAGTTCATTGGATGACCCGGTTTGTGGAAAGACTGTAGACTCTTTCGTCAAACACTGATCAGACATTTAGCATCAGTTGATTTATTCATGTTTGATTTGTAGTTGGCGTGGAAATCAGGATAGTGTGGCATCGAACTCAAGATTAATGACATCACCAAATGAAAATGATACATCATGTTAAACTAATAAGAAACTTCTAGATAGAGCTTCATCCATGACTTATTTCTGCCGTCAGTACTTGTGATTGCTTACTTTAACCCTTCTAGTGCTTTAATTTTTCCCACCAAAATTTTAGTTCAACATTTACCAAAATTTTAAGAATTAGTATTTTTTGGATAATTTTGGACCAAATGGGCATCACATTTCATTGGTTACAATTTTTTAGCAAAATTTTGGCAAAAATCTGAAAAAAATTGACCGGAGTATATTTTATTAAGGCGACAAAAGTTGATTTTGGCGCTCAAAGGGTTAAGTAATCTGGAGTTATGAAGAAGAAAAATTTTGTCAACTGGTCTATCATATTCTTGAACATGAGCTGGCAATAACAGTGAAGACTGAGTTGTCAACTAACTTGTGGCCCTTCAGCAATAATACAATGTCAGGGAAATTTACAGCATTCTGATATACAACTCAAAAGGTGCAGGCATTGGAAGATTTTCAACACAGGGACTTTTGTAACAACCTTCAACATCTAAACCTTGCAGCTCAATTAATCACAAGCTTTAACAGCCTAAGGAGAAATTCAATCTATTTTCTGAGTTTCAAATATTTTATATGTGGGGAGAGGGAGTCATCAGTGATATTGAGTCGTATTGACACTTTGAACAAGTGGTCTGTCTGACACGTGTGTCAATGACTAGGAACCTAGCTTGAAAATTCAATTACGGGTTTCCTTTTCACAAGCTTTACACACGCCCACACACTCTAGTTTGAAAGGCGAATAGCTGATAATCCAACCCTATGATAAAGGTGGTGTTGTGTAAAGTATCTTTATATTAAACAGCCACAACATGTACAAAGGGGCAGATAAAATCTAATGCAATCCCATAGGTTAGTGGATACACTTCACCAATGCTTTAGGAAATCTGGCCGCTGATTAACAATTTCATGAAGAAAACTTCAAAAATAAGATGTAATTTCTTAAATTGGCGATAACTATCTTGCAGAATTGATTTCCCTGTGCTTATATTATTTAGTTTTATTTTATTTTATTGTGTATTTTACTACAAGGCATGGCATTGCTATAGAATTCACCATTCGTCATAATTGTTGCGATTACGGTAATGTCTTCATAAAAACCTGTGTATAACTAAGGTGTATTCTTGTACTTCTGCAAGGAAGTACATTTGTTTAAAGTGAGTCTTAAATTTAGCAGTCATAAATATTTAAGAAGTTGCAACAGGATATTTAACCTGGAAAATTAAAGGATGGAAACTCCAGATCTCAAAATAATTTCCTGATTGCTAAAACCTGTGCTGTAGGCTGAAAATGTTGTCTGTCTTGCCAACGCTGCAGTAGCATTGGTCATTTGTTCCAATGTTAGAACTACAGTACACCCTGTCTAAACTGAACCGTTCAAGGACTGAGAAAAATTTTCAGTTTGGAGAGGTGTTTGGTTCACATAGATATCTATTGAAATGGGACTGGGAAAAGGGTTCAGTTTCAACAGGTTTCCAGTTTTAATAGACAGGGTTTGGTTTAGACAGGTTTCACTGTATTTACATACCACTGTAATTCTCCTCTATCAAACATATATTTAACCTAAAGGGTTGATCAGTTCCTCTCAGCTCATATATCATGTTGTTACCAAGTGTGATCTTTGCAACTACTCCAGAGAATGTTAACCTACATTTTAATGATGATATAATCAGCATTATTCAGGTCTTCACTATAATCATCAGATATTATCAACCATGTATGCAGAGAATACTGCTTACAAATTTCCCTTACGGAAAATTGAGATCTACATCTAGTCCACATTAGATCCACAGTAGACTTTATTTTAATTGGGCAGTAGATGAACTGCTTCATCTACTTTTGTGCATACTAATGAGGTCATAGTTCAGAGAGTAGATGAAATGTAGACAAAATGTGGATGAAAAATTAGATGAAATTTAGATCTTAGGTAGATGAAATGTAGACAAGATGTAGATCTGTTGCTTCGTCTACTTTGTGCATATTAATCATCAGGTCATAGTTTAGAGAGTAGATAAAATGTAGATGAAAGGTAGACAAGATGTAGATGGAATAAATTATGTATAAGATAGCTTAGACAAAGAACAAGAAATTAGTGAGGCATGGAGATCTTGCAAAAGTGTTGAAAATGAAAATGTAAGTATGTTAACATGTCAATCAATTTTTAGACTTTAAAAAATTGACCGATGGCCATGGTGTAGCACAGGCTAGGGCTGCAGTTCATGATGAGTATCACAATATTGCATATCACAACAACATCCTCTTGATGTAATTTGCTGGCAACTTCACTGAGCACCATGGTATCAATGGACCTTTGCATAATATGAGATATCTCACGCTGGAAAAATCAATCATTCAATGACCGATCATGAGTGGTATTCAGGTCGAAACAGAGAGTAGAACATTGTGCATGCTTATAGGCCTACTCAAATTTTTCAAAATCTTTCTCAACTGTACATACATCATTACATGATTAACAGAACAAACTGCATACAAAGCATTTCAGTACATTCAACGACGCTTTATTAAAAAATTTAGAACTGAAATATTCTACATGTTACACAATCAAAATTCATATGGTCGTGGTATTAAAACAGGCGATCAACAAACCTTGCCTACCTCACGGGCCTACTTACAAGTTGCATTACAATTACCGCATTACCAGTACAGCTGTATACTGGCAGTGTATGTAGAGGCACTGCCATCGCATCGTCAAGTTATCGATGCCAACATATATCTCAACCCGATGTAATTCTCGATTGGAACACTTTCTATGCATATCAGAATTGATGTCACATTGTTTCCACGGTGTACAGATGACGAAAATGTGCTTGAAAAATAAGATTTGTTGAAGTACGAATGGTGAGCAGGCTGGCCTCTCTCCCCGATATGCATATGCTGAACCGTTGAAAACATGGCGCCTTCTGATTGCGCATGCGCATAAGGTCAACTCTCACAGTTGACCCGGAAATCGAAGCCAGTTACAAGGTCATTTGCTCTAAAAGAGCAAGAGGTGGAGGCTGAAAGGTGGTGGGGAGATCAGTCCATGGCGCGAACTCTCCATGAAAATGCAAGAAAATACGTCGCTCAGGTGAAAAAATTACTTAAAGCAGTACTGGTAATTTTAAAGCTGACTTGTGTTATGCATGTGTACTGAAATGCCATTGCCAAAATAACACTGTAATGTATTATGTAGTCTTATCTGTTACGTGGCAATGATAACAATGTCAATACAATTATTTGTAAGTTGACTGAGAGATAGGGATGTGGCTGCTCATTTTCACACGATTCAGAAGTGACTCAATGATACTCAGAAAGTTTTATACGAGGATAGTTTTGATTTTATTTTTTACAATTAAAAGCAGCTGGGATATCAAACAGGTTCGTTTGATTGTTTGCTGGATATGAAGCCGAGGAAATAAAGTTATCAGTTAACAAATAGCTCACTTGCATATTTATGAAGTTTTGTAATTAGTCACATAACTCCAAGAAAAAAACTTATGAATTAGATCAGGGTCCGGGCCATGGTTAGATGCAACTGTATTGACCCATCTGAAGAAAGTATCAATGAAAACATTGATTTTTTTATTCTTTTTATTGTGATTCACTTTAAAGTCACTTTTTCAAAAATTAATTACTGGATAATCTTTACATTTTTAACTTAACCACAAAATTGTAGTTTGATTCCTGTAATATTTTACATTTGTGTTCCTCGAGTTAAACAGGAGTGCCTTAATTAGGATGAATAAAAAATTAATTCACTAATTCCTTCTCTCTATTGTTGTACAGTATATATTCAAATGTAAGGTAAAATGTCTTGTCTTTTACTGATGCCTTCTCGCATGGATCCTGCAGTTTGCCAATCATAGAATTTGAAGGGATTGGATTGTTGGACATAGTATACAGCAAGAAACAGTACATTAGATTAAATGTAGACAAGATGGTGATTTTTGAAGTAGAAGTAGATGAGTCTTTGTTTGCCTAAGTGAATTTTGTAGATGAAACTCCCTTAGATTGGACGGTAGATCAGTGTAGATCAAGCGTAGACGAAGTTAGTGTTAAATGTAGACATAGTCATGTCTGGTGTGGACAATATCTGTAGACAAAGCTTCATGTAGACAAACTGCTGTGGCTGTTCATCTACAAAACCCTGATGTAGATCTACATAAAGTCTACTGCAGACGGTCCGTAGATCTACTCTCATCTACTGTGGACATAGGTTTTCCGTAAGGGTGCTTACAAAGGCTTTGAATGATACAGATCTCTTGTCAATTTGTCATTCTGATGTGAGTCTTCTGAGGTTTGGATGTCTTGATGGAAATAAATATAATTGGATTTTCCAGTAAAATTATTACATACCAATTACAATCACTTATTCTTTGTCCACCCCCTTCAAAAGTCAACCAATAGTACCGCCTTTTTCAAAAGGATGGATGAACTGCTATATTTGAAATATGGAGGTGACATGGTTCAGTTGCTTACTGTTTGTAAATACACGGCTATGCAGGATGTGGAGTCCAGGATATTGATTATGCAACAAGTAAATAACAAATTACAAAGCAGAAATATGGAGGTGACATAGTGAAGTTACTCACTGTTGTCATTTTTCTTCCAGTTATCCTCCATTCTTTGATGACAATCCGTTTGGTATTTACGAGAAGATCCTAGCAGCCAAGATAGATTGGCCAAGACATCTTGATCCAACTGCCAAGTAAGTTTCAAGACTCATACCTATCCTCAAGATTGTTGACCACCATGGAAAGTTGAAATCGATGGCCCAGTGCAAGACAGGCATATGCATATCCCCTGTATTAACGCATAGAAGATAACCCCTTCTTGTACTGGGCCATCAAAATGTTCCTTTTTGTTATCATGCATCTTGTTTAATTGTTTCTTCCACCAAGTTTACAGTGATGTCTACTTTTAATACCATATGTTAATGCTTGCGATCATGCCTACTAAAAAGCAAGAATGAAATTAGAATAAAAAAGTATTACTTGTGCCTTTTGCAGTCATGAAATCCTTGCAGGTAACTAATGGCTTTGCATTTCATGTGAATCCATTGTAGTTATTGGTTCTACCACAATTAACCCACCATCAACTCAACAGTCTGCTAAAGTTTACTTTAGTTTACTTTGTTATCTTGAGTTTATTACCTCAAATTACTCTCTCAATACAGTGTATGTTAATAAGCCCACAGACTTTTTGGCAATCTTAATAAAATTAAGCTCTAATATACCTGCATGGTCAAAAGCCATCCACAAGATGGTGTACCAAGGTGCTGTATTGATTTCATTCAGTAATACATGAAAAATACTTACACCTGTGATTGCACCATAGACTATGTAACATTTTCAGCTGCTTTGACCTAAAACTGTATTTATCTTGATGGAAAGGTATATTAAGTTAAAAAAATTGAAAGATTGTGAGACTTTCATATTGTGAACAGTTTAAAGGCATAATCTGTCTTGAAGTATTAAAATCTTTTGGTACTAATCTTGTAAGTCACATCTTGAAATAAACAAGGTGAAATGTCATTTTGCAGTAGTGTGTTGTTCATATTTGTAATGCGAGAAAACTTCACAGAGTAAGATTTCTAAGCATGGAAAAGGAATTTTTGTTCAGTGATGATAT
Organism: Ptychodera flava; assembly: GCF_041260155.1. Taxonomy (NCBI): domain Eukaryota; kingdom Metazoa; phylum Hemichordata; class Enteropneusta; family Ptychoderidae; genus Ptychodera; species Ptychodera flava. The sequence continues at coordinate 37,553,598 of NC_091946.1, read as the reverse complement.
ATTTTAGAGTACATCATCTTTGCTTTTAAAATGGTTTATTGTGAAAATGTGGTCTTGTTTGTGAGTTAATAAAATTTTGCTTGAAGCTGTGTTGAAACAGCAGCGTCTTATCATATTCAGTTCATTATCTGGAGTTTCATCAATTTTTGCCTGAAGCATGTATATTGTATTGCATTCACGGAATGAAAGGGACACAATATGTCCTTGTTGAAACACTCCACCGAGTGGTTATGTGAAAGAAATGATGATATTATATTTGTGCTTACCAGCTTGATTGTTTTTATGAAAGTACAAACTTATCTTTTTTGTCAAAATTACTGAGTTTTCAGAGGTCATTCATGAGATAAATGTATATTCCAGTTACTTTGACATATTTTGAAGTGGTTATCTTAGCTCCAGTGTGTTTCAATGTGGCGATGTCTTTCATAGAAGATATTGCTTATCTCTTCATATATGTATACCGGTACAGTGCAATGTGCACGGACTTAACCCTTTCACCACCATGGTTTGTCCCAAATCCATTGTTTCTATGGTAAAGTTGGACCTGTATACAGGGAACTGGGGGTGAAAGGGTTAAGTTTTTGTATCAGAAACTGAATTACTTTGTGTCATGCTTCATTGTTGATTAAAAGTGTGATCATAAACCAAGCATGACCAGTACCATATAATAAATAATAAATAGGTTTGGGAGAATTAAACAGAAGACATGTATCAAAGAATAATACGTAGCTACCACAATTAGGAGGCTGTGAGGACTTTCCAATATTATCTCATCTATTCACAATTGTGCTCAAAGTTCAGGGATTTTGTCATTTTTGGTCTAATTTTTAGCTACTATAGACTATAGTCTATAGAAGCTATTGGGATGGGTATCCGTCCGGCGTCCGGCGTCAGTCTGTATGTATGTATGTATGTATGTATGTCCGTTTGTGAGGCGTCCGTCCACTCAAATATCTTGAGAACCGCAGTACTTACTGATTTGATATTTGTTGCGTAGATGAAAAATATGATTTTGAGAAACTGTTTTTTTTTATTTTTTGATATTGTTGAAAATAGGCAAATTAATGCCAAAAAAGGTGTTTTTGGTAAAAAATCTTCTTCTTCATAACCTCTAGTCAGACAGCTTTGTTATTTGGTATACAGGTCCCTAAGGATAACCCAACTTAGATTTGTTCAAATTGTGATGAAATATGCAAATGTGTATTTTTAAGGAATTTTTTTTGTCATTTTTGGTCAAAATTTGACTTACATTGTATGTAATTCTTGTACTGTATAAACCCTATCAATTCACCCAGAAAAAATAATTAATGTGATTTTAAATAATTGAATTAATTAGGAGATCATGAAAGCCAAAATAATTTTAGTGTAGAATTATCAGAAAGTTCAACTTTTTTTGACAGTTCATAGTGAAATGCTTACCATCTTGGAGGATTACAACATGTAAAGGCAACTTTCCTGAATCCCAACTTTGATATATTCTGAACTACCATTTATGTTATCTAAAAGAAATTGCTCATAATAGTTTGTCATGATAGGGTGGTCAAATAAATAGAGATAGAGAAAGTTCTAATTTCCATTTATGGTTGACTTGGTAAGGATAAAATAAGATTACTTTTTGAGGAAAAACATAGGGCCAAAGTCCCTGAAGCTACTATAGAATGGATACAAAATTAAGTATTTCCTGACTGTATGAAATTATCTCACTTAGGTCATCCTAGGGACTTGTAAACCAAATATTAAAGCTGTCTGACCAGCGGTTTTGAAAAAACAAGCAACTCAACAGGTGACAGAGCTCTGCTGTGTTATGTAGAGAATAACCTTTTGTGACACATGTATTGATGAAGAAGGTGGATATCTTTGATTAACATTGTAAGTGAGTTAATCTGTTGAATAAGTTGAGACTGTCCATACTCAGAGAAAGCACAATGAAGAGACAAATGTTTGAAACTTAAGAAGTTCAAGGTCATCAAAAGCATTATGAGGAATCATGTAACTTTCATTGCACTGTTTACACAGATTGCATAATTGCTATAAATAGCACATGAGGAATCTTACAGCCCAGCTTTACCATAAAAACCCTATCACTTTGACCATTCTTTTAATTGACCACTCTATTTTTTTCCTCAAAAAGTAATTTTATTTTATCCTTACCAAGTCAACTATAAATGGAAATTAGAACTTTCTCTATCTCTATCTCTATTGACTATTTTGAGCAATTTCTTTTAGATAACATACAGGGCACAATAAATGACGGTTCAGAATATGTCAAAGTTGGGATTCAGGAAAGTTGCCTTTACATGTTTTAATCCTCCAAGATGGTAAGCATTGCACTATGAACTGTCAAAAAAAGTTGAACTTTCTGATAATTGTACACTAAAATTATTTTGGCTTTGATGATTTCCTAATTAATTCAATTATTTAAAATCATATCAATTATTTTTTTCTGGGTGAATTGATAGGGTTTATACAGTACAAGAATTACATACACTGTAAGTCAAATTTTGACCAAAAATGACAAAAAAATTCCTTAAAAATACACATTTGCATATTTCATCACAATTTGAACAAATCTAAGTTGGGTTACCCCTAGGGACCTGTATACCAAATAACAAAGCTGTCTGACCAGCGGTTATGAAGAAGAAGATTTTTTACCAAAAACACCTTTTTTGGCATTTATTTGCCTATTTTCAACAATATCAAAAAATAAAAAAAAATAGTTTCTCAAAATCATATTTTTCATCTACACAAAAAATATCAAATCAGTAAGTACTGCGGTTCTCAAGATATTTGAGTGGACGGACGCCTCACAAACGGACATACATACATACATACATACATACAGACTGACGACGGACACCGGACGGATACCCATCCCAATAGCTTCTATAGACTATAGTCTATAGTAGCTAAAAATAGAGTGGTCAATTAAAAGAGTGGTCAAAGTGATAGGGTTTTTATGGTAAAGCTGGGCTGTAAGATTCCTCGTGCTATTTATAGCAATTATGCAATCTGTGTAAACAGTGCAATGAAAGTGTAACATGATTCCTTATAATGCTTTTGATGACCTTGAACTTCTTAAGTTACAAACATTTGTCTTTTCAGTGTGCTTTCTCTGAGTACGTACAGTCTCAACTTATTCAACAGAACTTACGTACAATGTTAATTTGAAAGTTAAAATGTGCTTGGTTAATAGGATGAAAATGCTGATATTAAAAGATAACCAGCTCAAGATTCTTTATAACCTGACAGATATGCTGTTTTATTATGACGTAAATCTTGATTTAAGCAAGTTCAGTTTACTTTAATTAGAATGTAATTAACTCTCGTTTATTTGCTATTATAGACTAATATATATAGTCTGATGAAATATGCAAATCTGTATTTTTACGGAATTTGTTTCCATTTTTGGTCAGGCCATCCTGAAATGAGCTATCAAAGATATTCACCTTCTTCATCAATACATGTGTCACAAAATGTTATTCTCTACATAACACAGCAGAGCTCTGTCAACTGTTGAGTCGCTTGTTTTTTCAAAACCGCTGGTCAGACAGCTTTAATATTTGGTTTACATGTCCCTAGGATGACCTTAGTGAGATAATTTCATACAGTCAGGAAATACTTAATTTTGTATCCATGTCTATAGTAGCTTCAGGGACTTTGGCCCTATGTTTTAATTCTGTTTTCTGCCACTTCAACACTCAGACATTAGTTGGCATTACAGAAATCAAAAGTCCCATCCTATCTTAGATTAGTGTCATCCATTACAATATGAAATGTCTGAGAGCACTTATTGATTTCTATGGCATGTTTGTTATGTTGAGCTGCATTTGCTGACGAGTAACAAGATAAATCATGGTGTACAGAGGATATTATTAGATGTGTATGTTTGATTTATGCTTGCAAGCAGAATTAGGTTTCTGTAATGCGATGTTCACTAAATTACCTGTCTGGGCCACTTTGATCCAGTAGATACTTCTGATTGGACTTGACATGGAGAGAGCACTGCTTGAGGATTGTATTTCTCTTTTCTGTGTGTATTATGGCGTATTTGATTGCAGGTTCATACGAAAGAAAGGGAGTGCATTTTATTGGGGGGGGGGGGGTTTCAGGGGAGGGCCCATCAGTTTACTTAGGAGATTTAAGGGGGTCACAAAATAAAAAAACACTAAAATTTTCTTTTGGGAGGGGGCATAAAAAAAAACAGATTACCAAAGGGACAACATTTTTTTTTACCCTCTTTCGTGATATCATGAATAAATGGAATACTTGCATAAACTCACACACTGTACAAAATGATGTTAAATGTATAACTTTAAAAGTATCAAAAATTACCATTTTGCTGAATGCAAAGAGATGATTTTTCTTGTAGCCCCAAGACTAAATGAATATCTCCCATTCAAACCTGGGTTCCAGTGACAAATAAACATTATAATTCTACATTTGTTATTGAAAGATCCTATCCTTATCCATATAGACCAGTGCCAACCAGCTGTCCCCAAGTTGATAGACTCTGTAGATAAGGATACCCTAAAAATTCATACAGATATAGGAATCATTTACAATCATTACATTGTAAAAATTAAGTGAGAGAGGCATTTTTTTTCACTTTTGAAAATACAAGAAATATTACCGTACATTTCAACACAAATGCATCATTCACCAAATGTTCTCAGTAAAGAAATACTGCACATCAATCAATCAGAGTAAAATCAGATAAGATTAAAAGTACACCGATGTTCCCATAACCTACAAATGTAAAGGTCTTTCCATTTTACAACCATTGAAAATCCTTGATTGATTTATCTCATGCTAAGTAGATAATGGTAGAATAGGCTTTCCTACATCACAATAGGTCATCAGCTAAAAACTGACTTAGTGAAACCCCTGGGGGATAATTCCAACTCAGACAAGAGTCCAGAATGGGTCTAACTATCGCAATTTGATTTCAAAAGCCCAAAACTCCCACTCATATCGCATGTAATGTTTCCATCTTTCAAATTGAATTACACAGCTGGGTTTTAGGAAAAGCCAAGTAGTATTTAAAGTCAGCACAGAGTCTCAGAGATTATTTCAAGATACCTGAACACAGCTGATATGTGTAATGTTCATGTACCGAGGATTAAAGTATCTTTTGCAAGATGGTAAACATTTTCTGAAATGAATTCGATTTTTATTATTCAACGATTAAAATTGTCAAACAATTTTTGTTTTTGTCCTGACAAGTATGTCTATTCAACAAAAGATATCTTAGACACTGAACTCTTGTCTCCCCGTAACTAAGATATAATCAGTGTTTTGAAAATTTCAAAGTTTTCAATAAACACATATAACATGCAAAATGTATTCGAAAATAAAGGATATTTTAAACTTTTGCTTAAATTTTTCTGAAGGAAACTTTCCATCATTTTTTACCGAATCAAAATGGCAACCATCCTTATGTTAACTGTATGACAAAAAGTTAAGTTTTTGATTTTTACAAACTAAGAAAGGGAAAACTTTACTTTCTTCAAGAGCCTCAGGATAAAATCCCACAAGAGGTAGATCAGAAAAGTATTTGAAAAATTTTGGAGTCCAAATAGGTGTCCCCAAGTAGCATACCTTGAGTCATATCTTATCAGTGTGGCATAACCTTGTATACAGTGCTTTACTGATGAGAATAACTATATTGGTACTTTGTTCAGAAAACAATTAAGTTTAAATCAATAGTTAATTTCTAATATTAGTTCTTAAGGCTAGGGTTTTTAAAATCTTTTTTGGTCATTTATATTGAAAAGATTTTTCACCAAAATGTTGATATTGTGCTGAAATTTGCTAGCTGTGACAGTCACCCATTCTTTTCCAGAATTGACATTGAGGTAGAACGCGCCTTGGGGACAGAAATTTGGGCTTTCAAATTTTATCAATTCTCTTCTGACCTACCACTTGTAGGTGCTCATTTTAAAGCTCATGATGAAAGAAAAGGTTTGACCGTCTTAGTTTTTCGAAAATCGAAAATTTTCTTTTTCCCCACTGAGTTAACACAGGGATGGTGGCCATTTTGAATTTCAAATATCGGGAAATCGTAGGTAATTTGTTTCTCTAGTACCAAGTTTGCATGGTGACCCTTAATTTTTAATCTTTCTTTGATAAGAGGATGGTCAAAAGTTTCATTGAAGGAAGTTTCAGCAAAAGTTTAAATCTCTCACTTTCGAGGCGCAAACTACCTTAAAGGATCAATGTCTGTATCATGATTTTTTCATTATTTTCGTTTGTATGTCAACAACATTTCTTGTTCAACTCCCCAAAGCATCTTGAGATACACAGTACTCAATTTGTCAACTTAGCCTGTACATGTGTGCAAACTGCATTGTTATTGTTGACAAGTGAATTCTACCGTAGTCTGGACTAGAATTCAAATGTAAACAATAACTGTGGGAATCTTCTACACGTATACCAGTAGATATTCTGTTGACAAGCTAAATATTCAGTATTTCAACATTCTTTGGAGAGTAGAACAAGAAATTGCAATTTACAAGTAAAATGAAAATTATACAGCCACTGGCCTTTTAAGAAATCTTTTAATTTGCTGTCCATATGCATGAAAAGAAACTTTAAATTTTTACAAAACAACACCAAAATAAACCTTATTTGAACAAAACTCTCAGTAAATTGTACACTGAAAGATGAACACTCAAAAGAATGTAACATGTTATCCCTTGTTCATTGTTGATTCATTCAAAATGCAAAGACGCATTTTATGGTACTTTTCCATTGTTTCACAACATCAATATGTTTCCTCTTCACAAATTGACCACTGGTACATCTCTGGATGATAATGGTCTTACAAGCAGAAATCTGAAAAATGTAATCAGCTGTACAAGAAAATTGCATTTAGCAGGAACTTAGGGACTGTCTCAGATTGTCACATAAGTTCATGAAATGAAATTCCTTCGTTTACATCAAAACCCCTCCTTCCCTTCCCCTAAACAAAAGTTCAAAAGTGCGGAATAATGTTGATGTCTGCCTGAGAGTACAATGTAGCATTTTTCTATAGTCACTGAAGAATATGTTTCCTCTCACCACATTACATCGTCAAGTAATCAATCAATTTGAGTACTAACCACCATCAGCATGACACAAACGAGTTTGAAATAGTTACAGCAAAATTTGTTGGCATGAATGGGCAGTTTTTGTTTATTTTTACACACAATATCAAACGAACTTGTAGTCACAAATAAAAGTGCAAAACTGAAGTTCACTAATTGAATAGAGGTCAAACCTCCTTCCCAGTAAATGAATGAATCTTGCTTTTTGAACTGATGCGACAATCTGAGACAGTCCCTTAACTGTCACATCACGTCTCTAATGGGTTTTCTCAGACCTTGGTGTTCCAAGCTTCTATTAAAAAACTGCATTCAAAAGTTTTCTATCCTGCGCAGGATAGAAAACTTTCATTTGCAGTTTCAATGCCTTACCTTTAATGAAACTATACTTTTTAATGGTCTGGTCAGCCCCATTATTAAACAGAACTACATGTACCGGTACTGAGAAAGTCGTATTTACTGATCAAGCTCTGTCCTTGGCAGACTTCAAAGAGCCCTTGGACTGTATGGCTCCAGCTTGATATACATGTAGGACGATATTTTTATTAGTCCCTGCGGACGCAGTCCAGTGGGGACTTATAGATTGGATCCCGTCCGTCTGTCCGTCAGCAGCTGTTTCTCTGTCATCCCGGAGCCGTTTTTTTTTTAAAACTGTGTGCAAGGATAAAGTACTGTGGCATACAAATGCACATCAATTTATTTCGCGACATGAACCAATATGGCTGCCTAGTGGCCATTTTGTTGCGATTTTTTCATGTTATAACTCAAGTATCCCTGAACCGATTTTGATTAATGTTGGTACACAGATAAGTACTATGGCATATATACGCATGTCAATTTATTTTGCGATATGGTCCAATATATGGCCACCGGGCGGCCATTTTGTTGCAATTTTTTCATGTTTTTGAACGATAACTCAACTATCCCTGAACAGATTTCATTTAAACTTGGCACACAGACATCGTATTGTAGTGTGCATAATAATCGCAATCATACCAATCCATAATCCAATTACACTAGGTCAGAATTCGTAAGACAATGGTTGTGAACATAGACACAAAACAGCACAGAACAAAGTCAAATTCATGAAAGAAAGATATATGGACCTCTGGCCAAAAGACCGAGAAGTGATGTCAGGTGTTTCAGGTGTTTCACAATTAATGGTGCGAGTGGGGACTGTGTCATCAGTGATGACTTGTTTGTTACGATCTGACTGATTCATGCTGTTCACAGCGCAGAGGAATAATTACACAAACCAGACTTAAGTTAAGTTGGGTTCAATTGAACAGAATTTGTGTTTATGATGGTTTGATTATATTTATGTACATGGTGTTGCTACAAGCTTAATTTGATAAGAAAATAGAACTGAAAGGATAACAGTTTATTCAAACCCCTCTCCGGACCTTTTTTTATGAAAATAAACAGGAGACTAATGTTCTATTTTTGCTTTATGTGCATTGAGCTTACATCATTCATCTACAATGACAGCACAGCAAAACTCTTGTATGCTTGCCAACAGTAATTTTATTTTGTCAAGAGATATGATTTCTATCAACAAAATTTATTAATTTTTTACCAGTGAGTGTTTTAAATCATTCTGTTATGTTAGATAAAACTTAAGTCAGTGATTTTCTTGAAAATAAATTTATTTAAAAAAAATAAAACTAATCACTTAAAGTCAAGGGATAAAGTACTACTGTAAAAGTTTACAGGCTACTTATCTCAGCTGAGACAGCACAAAGCTCCAGAGTTGAATCAGACAGACTGATGAGTGAGCAGTCCTTTGACTTGCAGGCTTGAGGATGGTACATGCAAAGTCCACAGAATAAATCCAGAATAGCTGTGAAGGTCTTGAAAAGTGTTGAAGTTAACACTACTGGAGTGATCCCAAAGTCTTGAAAACACATCAGTGACAATACTGACACATTAATTAATGAGACAAATGTTGTTTCTATGATGATAGACATTCAGTCATATTGCATGCAGTGTTTAATACAGATAAAACATTTAATATAATAAAACAACCTAAAGATCAAGAATAGTAAAGCCTTGAGGGTGTCAATTATGTCATACGTATATGATCTCCAGCAAGTTGACTAACTTGACATGAATGTAATAAAAGAGACTATAGTCATCATAAGTTCCATAGTGACAAACTTCATATGACAAACATAAACAGCTCAGAACAGATACACAACAAACACCAATGTCAAATCCATAAAAGAAAAATATGGACCTTCATAACATTTTCAGGTAAAAATGGCCTTTGAACATTCATGTTGATATTTGTACTGTTAAACGGGACTTCAAGCATACTGTGATGTTGTCTTTTCTCGATTGGTATAAATCCAATGTGGATATTAAAAAATTCGAAGGAACTCTTGGAAAATTTGAAATCAAGATCTGTTTCAAAAATAACATCTATTAAAACTTTCGATTTTTCCACATTGTATACCACAATACCACATGATACTGAAAGAACGCTTGAAAAACATCATCAACCAAGCATTTTTCTACAAAAACGGTTCACGCCGTTACAAATATGTAGTATTAGGGTATAATTCTACACATCTTGTTAAAAATATTACTAACGCTAAAGTGTTTTATACCGAGAAAGTAACATTATCAGTATGCTTGATTTCCTTATCGACAATGTATTTGTAGAATTTGGATGGCACATTTTCTAACAGTGTATAGGAATTCACATGGGTATTAACTGTGCTCCTTGCTTGCCGACTTATTTCTGTTCTCATACGAGGCATAATTTATACAGAATTTGATAAAAGAGAAAAAGGTCTCTGTAGCTAGAACTTTCAACCTAACATTTAGATACATAGACGATGTTATTCCAATGAATAACTCTGAATTCAGTGACTATTTCGCTATGATTTATCCTCCAGAATTGGAGATTAAAGAAACTACAGAAACGGCCTCTTCTGTTTCATATCTGGACATTTTACTTGAATTTGACTCTAATGCTCACCTTTCTACTTGGCTATATGACAAGAGAGATGATTTCAACTTTTAAAGTATAATCAATTTTCCACACCTCATAAGTAATATTCCACTCTCACCAGCTTATGGGGTATACATTTCCCAGCTTATTCGATATGCAAGAGCATGCAGTTCATATGATGATTTTGTAGAGAGACATGGCCATCTCTCTTACAAACTGTTAAATCAAGGTTACACCAGAGCAAGACTTGTCTCTACATTCAAACGCTCTTTTGGCAGGTATCGCAAGCTGGTAGATAAATACAATATCTCTCTTCGACAAATGATTGCTGATGGCATCGGTGACATTGGGCCTTAGTTAGTGACCACTACCTATCTGACTTATAGATTGATATATGGCGGGTGCCACATGTGGGGCAGGATGCGCCTACTATTTTCGAAACACCTGACATCACTTCTTGGTCTTCTGGCCAGAGGTCCATATATCTTTCTTTCATGAATATGACTTTGTTTGTGTACCGTCTATTTACTGTCTGTTCTGTGCTGTTTTGTGTCTATGTTTACAACTATTGTCTTACGAATTCTGACCTAGTGTTATTGGATTATGGATTGGTATGATTGCGATTATTGATACTGATGTGGTATTTTATCTTGTGCGTTATTGTACGTATCAACCACTTCACAATGTTTATAAGCAAATAAACCACACCCAGCGATGGTACACTTCGAGATTTTGACCAGTTCATGATATATGTACACAATCAATAGCGAGTGCATATATGGAGTGAACAGGTCATAATCTCGTGGTACCCATTGCCTAGGTGGCCGGTTATTGCTATTATATCATAATATTAAATTGAAATTCTGGTGTGAAACATCAAAAAGGGAATCTTTCTTTAGCCTAGCCGAGAGCCTGTTCCTGTTCCAACTGTGTTATATTGCAAATATAGCATGGTTATTTTCACATCTCAACCAATCAGATTGCAGTATTTGCGCCATCAATATACTGGTATGATGTAATTTTGGTGTAGAAGTGTAACATCATTTTATGTAATAGTTATTGTATTATGTTTGACCTGTGAAAGCAAAGCGAAATATTTTAATTTTTAGCTCACATTTGGTGTACCAATGTGAGGTTATCGTATAAGCTGAATCAGTTCATTTGCATCTGATTTGCATGTCTGTATGTCTGTATATTTGTGGGTATGTGCGGATGTATGTCCGTCACACACAAAGGCTCCCATACCGCCAAAGCTACCATCTCAGTATTTGGTGTACAGGTAGATGCAGGGGTTGAGATGTGAATTTGTTCAAATGAACACATCAGTGTCAAAATGTGCAAATGAGGTAAGAAAAAGTGAAATCCTGCAAATGTGCAGGAGGACCCATGCCAGTGAGAAACAGGCCAACTCCACTGATCTTGACTCATTTCCTGTCATTGTTTATGAACTGTTACATATTAACAGACCAGCTGCAACCATAGACAGTAGATGGGGAAGACCGTTTATACTAAACTAAGAGGGGCTTGTTTCTGCTATGCATGTGTTGCTAAAGTTGACCTCCAGTACCTAAAGTTAGACCTAATTTACTTTTGTCATTCTTGTTTTTCTGGTTTAAATATTTCTTGTTGTTTTTCTGATTGTACTGTGCAGAAATCATTGCCATAACATCAACGTAGAATTTTCCTCCACCGAACAGATAGAAACAACATTTATTGTTGATCATTGGTAACCCATACTGGTATATACCAATTCTGATCAAATTTGAGCGACACCGTATAATTGCGGTATTTTTATATTTAAAAAAAAGACACAGAAAATGAATGAATGTATCAAACTATAAACTTTTGCTTATGTACCTGGTTGAATCAAGCAAATTTGATGAGGAGGGGGACCAAGCTGTTATCATTATACACAGACCAGCATGTTTACTCTTGAAATTTTGATATTTCATCAGAGACCTGGATTTTTTGGTTCAAACATACATGGAGGGAATTATATAGAAATTGTATAGAAATAATTATTTTGCGTCAGTGAATGTCTGTGTCTCAAGAGGTTAGAAAATTTACCTGATAAAATCTCTATGGTAGATGAATACAGCAATATTGTGCGCTGTGGGACAGAATTACACGGGATCAAAATGACTGATAAGCATTTTCTGCTTGACATTTCAAACATGACATAATTTTTGCTGCATGACTGACTGCATTCTGTCTGCTAATACAGGGACTTCATCAAGCGACTGCTGGTTGTTGACCGGACCAAGAGGCTTGGAGCCATGAAGAACGGTGCTGAAGATGTCAAGAGACATAAGTGGTTTAAGGGCGTCGACTGGGATGAAGTCAAAGATAGGAAATTAACGGTGGGTTTCTCAGATGTATGGATTAGTGCCTGCCGTGATAATTTTGATACCTTGACATGGTTTTCCTCTCCATGTAGCGTATTAAAGGGAGGTTTTGTTGGTATATGATTGATTCAACATGACTGAACAATGCTGGGCCTAAATTGATCTTTATGCAGCAACGTAATCTTAGCGGTCTATGTGCTTTCTAAGGCTATGGGATAATACCTGCTAAGGAAACCTGTCACTGTTTCACGAGGAAGCATGGACCCCACTATTCTTTACATATGGCCAATTTAATTGGCCATAGTCATTGTCATTTGCCTCAGAAAGCTGTGTCATATTCTATCATGAAAAGTCAGTCACAAAAATTCCAAGGAAAGGACTGACAACTGCTGTAAGGTTTTAATAGAGATGATAGTAGTTGTCACTTTTCCAGGGATTGCATTGTTAATGCCATTAATTATTCAATGGATTGAGTTTCATTCCAAGATATGCTGTCCAAACTCATAATAAATTTGATTCATATGTTTTAATAAATTTTACCAGGAACAGTTTAATAAAAGTCCATGCAAGTATTGCAGAAGTTGCAATATTTTTACAACCATTTTCAGTATTACCATGCAAGTATTGCAGAAGTTGCAATATTCACCCATTTACAACCATTTTCAGTATTAGACAGCGAAGCTACTGCAGTGAACTACAATAAAACTGCTTACACTAATTAGTTTCAGCTGTATCTAGCGATGACATTAACGGAGTCAGATAACACAAGTCGGCTTTAACTGATGCAGACTGCATGTGGGCAATCAAAATAAATAACAGAAACTGCCCAGTTTTATGATTGGCACCCTGTGTTCAAGATTGAGATACAATGTAACATTACCATGCACTGGTCCATGTACAAGTCTTGTTTATTTCAATTTCCCCAGACACACTGTCTGCATGAGACATACAATTTTACTTGATGCTATAGCAGTGAACTCATAAAAGAGTGTTGCATCAATAAACTACAACTTCCCCAGACAAACTGTCTGCATGGGACATACAATGTTGTCGACTTTGCCAGCTGGCTACAGCTGAAACTAATTAGTGTGAGCAGTTTTATTGCAGTTCACTGCAGTGGCTTCGCTGTCTAATACTGAAAATGGTTGAATGTATTATCATAGGAAACATACTGGCATATACCGGTACTATACATACTGGCATATACTATACATACTGGCATATACTATACGTACTGGCATATACTATACATACTGGCATATACTATACATAGAGTCTACTGTAGAATAGCAGTTTGCTGTAGATGAATCAATCCCATAATTCACGGCTGAAGAAATGATCATGATCAGTTTGAAGAGTGCCTTTTCAAAACAATAATGAAATTTTGATGAAAGTATTGATCATAGAGGCCATATACTATAATTTACAGCCATTTGTATCTTCAATGAATTACACGTATAATTGCCATCTCATTCCCTCATCCTTCAAAATATGATTTTCTTTAATGTTTTACACATCATTACGTCTAAGATTAATTGTAACCCTGGAAAGTGGTTGATTATTACATTCATACTTAGATGCATTATTATCATTATAAAAGAATATTACACAGTTAATACATGGAAGTTTAATTAAAATGAAGGCTGAGATACTCTTAAACTTTTTTATCTATTACTCTTAGTCTCTGAGGTAGAGTTACTTTGCCAGTGACGATATAATGTACATACTGCGCCATACTTAGCATAAGAAGAGATATTAAAAGTGTGCTTGATCTGTGATCTGTTATAATGCAAACATTGCAAATACACATTAATTTTGTCAAAGCCATCACATGATATACATGTGCTAATGATGTGATGACATAGCTGTCTATTGATGAACATCTATAGGAGGTGTTAATATCCAAACATACTTTGTAATTTATGAAGATTATTATGAAACAATTTTACAAAATTCATGGATTTCTGTTATTTTATATATGTCCTATAAAAATAGAATGAAGCACCCTTCACGCCAATTAGATGTGTCACTGGCCTTAGAAAGCTGTATTTTGACATAATATTTTACATATTGCGCATTTTTAAAACTTTCTAAATTGACTCAAAGTTTGACAATACTGAAGAACCCAGGTCCCACCCACACAGAACAAATTTTCAAATCATTGTAATCCTACAGGGTCTCATTTTATTAACTATTGTGTTTACACACGTGGGCATATGTTGCAGCGATGTCTGTCTGTCTGTCTGTCTGTCCGTCTGTGTGTCTGTCTGTCTGTCTGTCTGTCTGTCTGTCTGTTGGTCCATTATCTCAAAAACGGCTTATCAGATCAGAATCAAATCTGGTACATATATTCAGTTAGCAAATGGCTAGAACTGATTAGTTTTTGGTGGGTGTGGCTTGCATAGTTTTTGCTCATTTGCATAGTTAATGATTTTAGAAAAAATGGATATATATTAAAAACGACTGAACACAATTTGATGAGATTTGCTACAAATGTTGATCACACCAAGATATATCAGCAGTGGGAACCATTAAGGATGACATGAAAGATAAATGCTAATTTGCATATTTAATGAACTTTCCTAACTAGGGATATATGTCTGATTTGACTCGATCAAAATTAACCAAACTTGGTATGTATATTAAAGATACTATGATTTGACATTATTGAAAGTCATTAAGCGTTTTAATTTCAGCCAATTCCTAATTTGCATATTTCATAACTTTGTTAATTAGGAATATATATTTAAAATGACTGGACCAAAGTTGATGAAACTTGCTACATGTATTGAAGCTACTATGATACAACATTTTTGAAAGTCATTAAGCATTTTTACTTCAGCCAATTCCGAATTTGCATATTTAATGAACTTTCCCAATTAGGGATATATATCTGAATTAACTTGATTGTAGTTGTTGAAACTTACTATATACATCAAAGATACTGTGATATAACACTATTGAAAGTCAAAAGACATTTTTACTTCAGCCAAAACCTAATTTTAATATTAAATAAATTTTCATAATTAGGGATATTTATCTGAATTGACTTGATCAAAATTAATGAAACTTACTATGTACATTAGAGACTCTATAATACAATATTATTGAAAGTCATCAAGCATTTTCTCTTCAGCCAATTCCTAATTTGCATATTTAATGAACTTTCCTAATTAGAGATATATGTCTGAATTGACTTGACCAAAGTTGACAAAATTGCTACAAATATTGCAGATACCATGATACAACATTACTGACAATCATTAAGCATTTTTACTAAAGCCACTTCCTAATTTACATATTTAATTAACTTTGCTTATTAGGGATATATACCGGGATTTACTTGATCAAAGTTGGCAAAACATGCTATGTACATTGATGATTATACCAGGTACTAGGTCAAAACAATATCGAAAGTCATTTCACATTTTCATGTCAGCTAATTTATAATTTGCATATTTCATGAGCTTTCACAGCTCGGCATATATGGCTTGAAGGACTTGGCCAACGGTAATTACACTTGCTAGATAAAGTGGTGATACAATAAGAGCAGTCAAATAACTTTAATAGTTTTATTTCAGCTAATTACATATTTGTATACTTCATGACCTTTTAGAATTAATCGGCGGTGATTATTGTTCATTATGTTCATCATAATAATTTCAATGAAGTTGCAAACATGTGGTTAAGGTTCAAATTTACAGATAACTTCAATATATAATGAAACACGTGAGCATTTTCAGTTCATATTTTATTAACTATTGTGAGTTTTTTATTTTACAATGACAGGGCCCCCCAAGTCTGATTGTTTTAATAAAGATAGGGACCATATCTGAAGTGAATGGGCACACTGCTGTCGTATTATTGTCTTTCATAATGGAATGTATGCGAGTCAAGGACAAGGTATTGTGTCAGTTGTGATGGACAATATGACATCAAAACAGGTCCAGCAAGACATAACTCTGAAATGTATTGTTTGTATGGTCAAGATGGGTAACTTTCCTCAATTTTTCATTGTGTTTTCAGCCGCCAATCATACCAAAGCTGCTGCATGATGGCGACACACAGAACTTTGATGAATATCCAGAAGACAACTGGCAAAATGCACCAACCTGTCCGGAGAAAGATGTTAATATTTTTCTTGATTTTTGATGCTGTCTTTGCAAGTCATTACAAAGCAGTAGTAACTGCCGGGCAGTTTTCAATGTATTTAACAATTTTTAAATATCAGTATTGATATAAAGTAAAATTATTAATATTAATTGCAAAATATTTCTTTACAAAAATTGTAACTTGCTATAAAAACATTAATGGTACAGACATTGTATTTTTGCTCAGATATTTTTGATTAGACAGTGATGATCGGTGTGACTGGAATCAGCGAATGCAAATATCACAATTCTAAGAAACGTCCTTCTACTACATGCCAAAAAGACAAAAAAATATTGCCCTGAATGAGTCAGTCAATTGTATGGTATCTCCCAAAGACTTAAAATCCTAAGTTCTTCAGATGTGTGTGTGTTCATTGAGGGAACAGGGTCATGAGGGGTGTGGTACGGGTTTGGGGGAGTAGCCAGAGTATTACACATTTGGAACATAGTGTCATTTACAGTATACTGAAGATGATCATATTTAGCTTATTGCTGAGAGATTTCTTCATTTCTGGCAGATTGCCAAGAGTTATTTGCACTCACTATCCTCACATACAGTGCATTCAAACTGACAAGAATTACCTCCGCCCCTACAAACAACACACGCCTTGCAGATGGAACAGGAGGTAATTTGATCTGTGGAAATCCATTTGGGAAACAACTTGATGCTGTCTTAGGGCACTTTGCACAAAAATTAGACACTTTACCAAAGTGTCACAAAATTGTCATATGAAAAATTTATAATCGACAGCCTTGACTGTTTCCACTGCAAGCTTGTCAATATCAGAGATAGTGTGTAACCCTGTTGTCATGGTGAAATGTCATATTGATTTGATTACGTTTATCAATTTTCATAGAATGGTACCGGCTTATCTCTTCATTTACGTTCTAGGTTGGAAAGATACGATAGATATTTTTGTATTCCATGCAGTGCTTCCCATCTGCAGATAAAGTAGGTCCATGCCAGCTGAAATAAAACGTGAGACGATAAGTTCCTTGTCCTTTTCAAAGGACCTGTACTATCTGTGCATTGTTTTAGGGTTGTGAGATAATATGCTCCATAGATGTATTGAATTATGCTATCTTGTCTATGAACTTTCACTTTTTGACTGATATCATATTTCCTCAGCCCTGTCTGTAGATAATTCTGAGTCAACAGTAGTAACTCCTTCCCAGACTAAGGTAAATTGTGTGGGCGTAACATGTAAATGACACGATCGAATCATTTTTTTTTCACTCCATATAAAAAAATAATGTTATTCTGATACTGTCCTGTAATCCCTACAAGCTAGGATTGAGAATAAAGTCTCCGTAGATTGATAAATTCTTTATGCTTCTGAATGCAGAATGCACAGATGATTTCCTGCAAAGGATACAAACAATATGTCATCTAATTCCTCGTAGGCTTTGACCGCTTCCGTCGGATCTCTGTCTTCTGTATTGTTTGTTCTATCACAATTTCATTCATATCTTTTTGAAAGCATTCGGTTTTCATATTTTTATGTAAGGGGACAATGAAATGGTCTACCCCGCTGATATATGCGATTATGTTATAACTTTATTGGACTTATTCACAATGGTGTTTTGACCAAAAAGTCCCTGCGACTGGCAAAAATCAGTAATTTATGGTTGACACCTCAGATTGACCGTTTTCTTTTGCCACCAGACTTAACATCAGGTAAGATATGGCTGGCAGTAGTGGACCGCACAGCAGAATTTGACGGTTAACTATTCGTATTCAAAGTAGAGAACCATAAATATGAACAAGGTAATGATTTCAAATGGAAGTCCTGTCTCATATTCATTATCAGAGGAAAGATGAAATACTTTATTTATACAAATACTTATAAATCAGACAATCTTCTCCAGAAAGGCAAGAAGTTAATTGACTTGTAAAACTTTCAGAACATGCAATTTCATTCTTTTATATGTCACTTATCCTTTGCAAACATTCATACTAGCAAATAATTGACATGAAATCTGAGCACAATAGCACAGAAGAGCCAGGGAAAATGTCGGGCTTGGTGAATTCCCTGAAAGATGTACAGTTTTATTATAAGACATTGTGAGAAGAATGATTAAAAGATCGATAATTTAGCATTATACTTTTTGAAAAAATTTTCAAATCAGTTTTCAGCTCAGTTTTGCCAAGGTGATAAGAGATTCGATCATGGTACAGAATTACTGTTGTAATTCAAAAAGATTGTGAGTTAGTGCAACTGTGCTAATAGAAAAACTACTTTATTGATAGTACAATACTTACTCATCAATAATTGTTTTTGCCATGAACACACAACCTAAACTCTGCCCAAAATACACATATTAAATCCATTCAAGTGTTAAATGACCTACTTCCAAGGCTAATGAACTTTTGAATAAGGCAGCATTGGTGAATTAAGTTATGGGTGATTACAATTGCCAAGGAGAGACAGTCATTTCAAGGGTAATATGGTCATTAAGTTTGATAGTTGGCAAAAAAGTGAAGGTTATTACAGGGAGACATTTATATCTTTGTGAATCCCTAATTCCTCTTCATCATCAAATTCTGGTTTTCATGGCAGGCATAACAATCAATGCAAGGCATCATCTTTTACAGCAGAGATTTGCTGGAAAAGACTTTCTAGCTACTGCGTAAATATTCTCGCTCAGAAAATTCTCCATATAAAATTAAATGGGATCAGATATATACTCAGGTCAGAGTTCATGGCTAAGGAAACATAACTTCATGTTTATATCACCATTCGGTTTTTATGTTAGACACTGAGACAGTAGGCTGACATGTGCTTACACTACCGG
Source organism: Ptychodera flava (assembly GCF_041260155.1). Lineage (NCBI taxonomy): Eukaryota > Metazoa > Hemichordata > Enteropneusta > Ptychoderidae > Ptychodera > Ptychodera flava. The sequence goes on along the minus strand of NC_091946.1, from coordinate 37,534,268 downwards.
TATAGTCATCAAACCTAATGACAGGGACATGAAAGATGTAAGTTTGTTTATTGGAGGAGAGATATCTGCAGAGATGAATGGTTTTCATGGTTGATTTATGTGGCATGTAATGGTCCTAGGCAGTATATGGATGCTATAAACATTGGTAAAACCATGGCAAAGCCAGTGATATATGTCACTCATAGGACTTAATACTGAAGAGTCATCACATCTGTTCTTGCAGCATCCATATAATGCTAAATGCTATTTTGAGACAATGTGTCAATCATGATCTGCAACTTTAATTTGGATATATCAAAGATCTTTTTATTTTCATCCTTTATGTTGTATTCTTTCAATTTTTAATGACATCATCCGGTCACAGCAGGCTACTTTATAATAAGCTAACAAAACTTGATCCATCTAGAATTTCAGTTGCTGACATATTGCCCTTGACAGTACACGCTTACAGTGTCTCTTCCTGTGTCATGTGAAATTCTACTAAATCATACATTTCTTATATTTTACACTGTTTGTATGCAAGAAGACAATAGGATTTTAGGCTACTGCAGTTTTCTTTTCAATATTTCCATACTTTTCATACAGAATCATGATTGTTTACTGTGCTGGGTTGCTATAGAAATAATTAAATTCTTGAGAATGGAAAAGAAATGGCCTTGGGAGATAAATACTTAAATATTTTGTTTGGCATCAGAAATGCAAGTAGTTGTACTTATCATTGTGCATGTGTACAGCTCTGAATGACAGCAACGCAGTATCCATTTCTGAAACACAAATCAGCTGAGATAATTGGACTATTAATTGTGCAAGGACAAATGTATTGAATAGTGAAAAATTTCCAAGAGGGGTGTTATGAAGATTACATTATTGCAATCTGTCCCAATTGTGTTTTTAAATTTTTTTCTTGAAATGGATTTCCAAGAGGATTGAAATCAAGATAAATTCGCTGAGCAATGTAAAATATCAATTGTGATCAATGTTTTGATTACAGTCTGATGCACAGCAGTGAAACATGTCTGTTAGCAACAATTGAACAATAAGAAAGACAAGATTATGGTAATGAGAACAAGATTTGATGACGTCATCAACAATTATTAATTAGGCTCCGTAGAACCGTACATGACACTGTGATTCAAATATCTCCTGTAATATCAAATATCACTCTGAAAACTTCTTAGGTTAATCTCAAAGACATTCATCAGCATATTCTCTCAAGACATTTTTCCTTCAAGATCTGAAATTACAAAGAGGAATAGAGTGCGTATTTCCATTCATTGAAATGGCGTATTTTACAAAGCAGCAAGGAAAAACGAAGTAAAAGTACATGGGAAAATACAACTGATACAAAGAAACAAACTGTACTTCATATGGCTTGTCTGAATAAATTTCCTTACAGACCCATCATTCCTTATATTCAACATGTGAAGTGAGAATATGTTTGCTTACATGTCCTCCATCACATCAGCAAAAATACCTGTGGCATCATATTTACAATAATACAGAGCTAGATACTCTAGGGATGTTGCAGTCCATTCCGTACATATGAATAGTTCTGTCCTTTCAAAGTTGGAAAACTTGCGCAAAGGCATATACAAGAAACATTTCACTGTTTGTTGGGTCCACTCAGTCATCAGTTGTGAATGTCTATCTGTATATGAAAACATCAGCGTTATTGTGATCCATGTGTGCTTTGATAAGTTTCATATCTGTATAGCAACATATTATGGCATCATGACTTTCCCAGATAATCTTCATTTTGTTTTTTGCTGAAATGAAACAGCTGCTCTTTCTTCATCTTGGGGGAGGAAAGACAATCTCGGGAGATTGTTGTCATGCAAGATGCCCGCTGGGTAAAACCACTTGCAAATTATCTATTTCATGTTACTCGTAGGCAAAGCATCGTGCTCGCACATCTAACGACAAAGCTGTTTCATTTGTCATGATTGTATAATGCAAAATTGCTGGTACTATTGTTTTAATAAATTAGCTACGTGTTTTTAATATATGACTTTATTGTTTGCTACCATAAATTGCCAAATATGATGGACAATAACTTAAACATTCTAGAAATAGTGTCTCAAACAGGATTTTGAGGAAACATAATATGTCTGATGTACCATTTTGTCAGACAAAACTAGCAGGCTAATTGTGTAGTCAGGTCACTGATGATAGAAAATTAATACACTGTTTGGATATTTATTATAATCAGAAAAATACTTTATAAAGTTTTAAATTTATATTAGATTGTAAATAAAAATATGAGATGAGATATCAACTGTAGTATATAGCCGTTTGTTTTTTCAGCTATTGTGATTAATAATTTAGTGTGGTTTTTGATGAGCTTTAGGAACCTGGCTTGCATGCCATTTGATTGACATGTAAAACAATGCTATTTAATCCATTCCAACTGTTAGGACCAAAGCTCTTAGTTACAGCAATGTGGAATTGGCAAGAAAGAATCTTTTGTTTTGATTTTATGCATTGATTGGGCTAGCAGTTTTCAGTTAGCATGTCATAGCATTTGAGATTTTTGTAGTTAATCATAAGTTGTTTGCCATAATATTCTATGTTATCAATCACGGACAATTTTCATGTCAAAAATGAGCATATTAGGTCTTCTTAAATCAATCACATCACAAATACTAATTAACAAAATTATTCTTTCATAAGCTAGATGTGTGCAGGAACTGCATTGATTTTCAAATTCATATTTATGTTGCCATGAGAACTAAATGATGCATCTCACACTGTATATTATGCTAAGATACACAGTTCATTTGTTTTCACGTAGATGGATTGGATGAGTTGTGGCTTCATTTCAAAAAGTTTGGGCCGACTCGCAGCGATTTCGAAGCTGTTATCCAATTGGTTGGCAGAATCGTACCGTTATAATGAAATAATACAAATAAACTCCCTAAGTTGCTGTGAATAGTGACAATCGACCAATCAGATATAACCTTGCAAACACGCTGCGAGTCAGCCGCAAAGTTTCTAGAACTAGGGTGCCTTTTTCAAACAATGACCACATTTCATCGTTTTTCAAACCAAGAGACAGTTATCTTACGAATGCGTCAGTCCTATTGAGAAGAGATGTTTTAGAGATTTGAACTGTAAATCTTTCATGTGAACAAGACTCTTGAAGCTATAGATCATTTAGTTTCCAAGGAAACCTCCAGGCCCAGCTGCCACTGTTGATTGTATATGATACCTCTCAGCCATACGTCTATACTTGTAAAAGACTGTACTTGAGGTCTTGCAGAAAAGTAACTCTGTCAGAAATGCAAGATTCATTGCTGTAAAAATTCTACCATGCACAATTTTTGTATCAAGGTCTTACGCAATCAGTGGAAATGTTTTCCTATGATCCCAACTACTAGTATCATCATTTTGCTTTCATACAGATGAGAATCATCAATTTTGCCCCTCAAATAGTGACTTGTAAGAATGATTTTCATAGTAATGATAAAAGATCTGTCAAAAGTCCAGTTTCAATGGTGTCTTCATGCAGGTTTGTTTTCTCTGCATCAAAGTTTTTGTAAATCTGTCAATCATGCAAGACCTTTCAGAGTTCAGAATCAGTCTTATGGATAAAGAGTTCTAGAACGGTTGCCATGGTAACATGTTATCATGGCAACCATTATACCTTTTCCTAGTGGTTTTTACCATTAAAAGTGTGTCTCTGAATATTATTTGAGGAGATGTAGTAGAGGCAATAGATTTTTTGTATTTTTTTTCAAACTTTCATTCAGCTATAATGTATTACAGAGTACTGCCATTAGTGACTTGTATAGATTTTTGAAAGAGGATAGCAATGGTAGGATTAGATTCATGTCTAGGATTCACTTAAATGCCAAATGATTCTACTTTGCTGTGACACATCAAATGTAATTTGAATTCTCTCCTTGCGTGCTGCAGCAAATGAACATGTCATGCAATTTATCAAACTAGCAGCCAAGTTTACTTCAAGCCTTATGTTGCTTTGATATATATTTATTGTCGGCATATTGCTGCATTCAGGTAAATTAGCCAAATCACTGAAAAAGTGACTTTCTCAGCATGCCTATTTTAAGCTCACTCTGTGGAGTGTGACTAATTGTCAAAAATACATTGCTTAGGTGAAGACAGTCTTTGCTTGAAGAATCATAGCGTCTGTTATAAGCATATATGTAAGCCACTGGTGAGGTGATCTTTCACCTGCCGTGTGTAATTTAATTTATGGCCACACTTTTTGATAAGCAAGAGGTTAGGGCCTGGTTGGATGGTAGTTAGATCCTACAGGGACTGGTCACAGTTAAGTTTAGTTGAAAGTCTTACTGAGTCACTGTGATTGAGATCTGTATTAATGTCTAAAATGTTTGTTTTAATCCTTAAATAAAATTTGAGTTTTCTGTACAAGTTGTTTCCTGATATGATTGCACAGATCATTTTGACAGTACTCTTTGCTTGTACAATGTGACTCAACATGGAGAGAAAAGGAACACCTATTTAAGTGAGACTGGTGTGTGCATTGATCTTCAGTTCCACATACCAAAGAACATCGATGAACCAGGGAATCATATTCTGTACTGTGCAATTGCTCATATCAAATGCAAATTAGGGTCTGTATCGATATTTCCAATGCCTTTACCAGGATTATATCATAATTTTCCAGTGAAATCACTGTTGGGATAAGACTTTAACATGTAGAACCTTTCACAGGCAACGCCAGAAATTTTGTGACAGAAAGTGAGGCCTTTTATGATTTTTTGAATTTTTTCAGACATTACGTCAATGAAGTGTTGGTATCTGGTCACACTGGTACTACCTCAGCAGCATGTAGCAAGCAGTATTGATATATGCTCACAGACTAATTCACTTACAAGACTTTACTGTGCAATAGCGTTTGACATGTGCACGGTGCAAGAAATTTACAAACCCATCCCTGCTTGAATCTGACAGATATAGAGGGCACTCTTCATCTTATATGAGCATTCTGAAAAACTATGGATAAGTAATTGCACCCTGCATGTATATCCTGGTATATGTTAGCCAACTTTCTAAATTATGAGTATTTGTAAGAATAATTTTGTTACGTACCTTCAGAAGACACTCTGTTGACTATGTTCAGTTTTTAGATTATTTTAAAAAAATTTCCAGATTTGATTTTTCATGTTTTTTTTAGTTTGCATGGCACTTTAAAACCGTGAAAAGACATAAAAAGTGTCACTATATGCCTTCTTTAAGACCTAACTTTTCATGTACATGTTACGCTTTGTGTCTGTTTTCTGACTCAAACTGTGAAATAAAGCACAGAAGTAACAAATCTGTTCAATCAGTGTACAATGGAGGTGTGTATGCCAGCATGTGCATGAAGAAATCTGAGCAGCAAGTACACATATTTATTAAAATCAGTTGCTAATGTGATGATGGGAGGAAGTCAATACTGCTTTACATCTCACCTTAATGTCGTGAATATGCTGTACCTTTGCAATCATCATGAATACTATCACTGAACAAATATAAATATTTCAAAAAATGGTCTGAAGATAATGCTCAATGATTAGAGTGAGTCACTATTTCATTGTTCAGATGGCAAACTGGATTGGAATAATTTACAAGAACCACAATTAATTTGCAGCAAATTTACTCATTTTCAAATAAATGGACAGTTGATGACAATGTTCAAATATGTAAAGAAAGTAAAATACATAAAGAAAATGTACAGAGTTTATTAGAAACAACTGACAAACTGCAGATGACAGATGGTATGTGTATTCATATGTAGATGGTACAGCCATGGTTGTCAATTTTTAAATGTTGACTCGCAACCTGTTTTCACAATATCACCATTTCTTACACTAAAAAATTCAGCACAACCTGTACAAAATACACCATTGTACTGGAAGTCATGTCTTAAATTTCAGACAGGATGTAATACCTGGAGGAATATATCAAATGACATTTTTAGAAAGGTACCTTGTGGACAGGAAGATACGCTCCAGTTACACCAGGTCTTTACAATTCCCTTCAAAAATCCCTGTGGAAGGTCTTGATCCCGAAACTTTAGAAAAAAAAGAATATTCCAGCAACTGTGAATTGCTTTGTCATTCTGAGTATACTGTCACCTTTTCTAGTGATCTTTTCAAATGTCACCAAAGCATCAACATGAATTTTTAAAGACTTGGACCAACTCGTCACAAAAATATCAATTCACAAATCTGAACATTTCTGTCAGGCAGACAAGAATTTATCAAGCCACAAAATTTTCATGACATGAACTTTGGATAAGCTGTTTTTACCTGATAAGGTTTAATGACAACCACAGGCGCTGAACAATGGTGTATACATGAGATCTCAGTACAGTAATGTAAAATGTTGTATCATCTTTATTCAAACCATCAATATAGTAGATTCCTCAGGATACAAAAATTCATATGGATTATTTGAACTATTTACCGATGTGTATGCTCACATAAATTACAGGGATAAGGGAATTTCATCTCACTGGCTGATTTTATAAAAAAATCTCTGTGTGTAAGAAGAAGGACCAAACAAAATAAAAGGGGTACAGTCATCGGAACTGCGCTCAAAGGTCGTATGAAGACCTGTACGACCAATGCAAATACTGTATCCAAGGTACGATGGTCATTGATGAAAGTTAAATTTAAATGTTGCAGCTATGATGATGAGATGCATCTTGATATCGTGCATGAAATACATTGTTTGTAAACAAACTCACACAGGCGCAGCTCAGAAAAACAGTTCCATTTAAATGGAAGAAGAAAAGTCCTAATGCTGAAATGTTAACAAACTGAAAGACACTCTCTGAGATAACGGCAATCTTTGCAGGTATTCTTCTGGCTTAAATTTGAAACTTACAATTAGAGACTATGCCACAGTGAAAAGGCACCAGTGTAATTCAAATTCAGTGAGCCATGAACGACAGTCAGAAGAATTAAATGACTAAATGGATCGTAAATGAAAGTTTGAAACTTTGAAAAATATATACAATAGAATCTTCCGATGTGCTTAACGGTATGAGTTGATGCATTTGATATCACAGCTTAATGTAAGTACATGAAATCTGGCATGGTTTGTCCTTGTGTGAGAAAAGAGAAATTTGAAAATCACCCCATTATCAAAGAATGGACTTGCATCCTGTGTAGTCAGACTATTGCTAATATCAGAAGTGTGTCTCACTCGATGGTTTATTCTGAATATCAAGATCACACACACTGCAAACATTTACATGGGGGGGTTTTCAATACATAATTTTGGTTTGATCCTTGTTGTACTTTTCGGAAACTCTTGTGTTTGAAATTTTTTGGGCCGACTTGCAGCGATTTCGAAGCTGTTATCCAATTGGTTGGCAGAATCGTACCGTTATAATGAAATAATACAAATAAACTCCCTAAGTTGCTGTGAATAGTGACAATCGACCAATCAGATATAACCTTGCAAACACGCTGCGAGTCAGCCGAATTTTTTTACCCTATTGTTCCCAGAGCAGACAAGACTGCAGCAACATCGATGTTAGTGAATGACGACAGCCGCAGAGTTGTGTTAAGTTGTAACTTACCATGATAAACATACCCTGATTATGTACCCTGGTTACTGTCGGTAACTGAGTAAAATGACATATTTCAGGTTTCAGAAGAAAACAAGTCTGCCCTTTCAAACTCCTTGTCATAAATGGCTATGAATCCAGTATGTTGAATACATTGGAGTGCTGTTTGTGCCTTCAGCTTGTGACAACCAAGTTCATTCTTTTCCGATCAATGGTCATACATATTTGGAGAAACAAAATTTAAAGTCAGAAACACTGGATTCATATGACACTTGTGAAGAAGTTTTGGATGTTAAGACGTTATATGACAAAACCGTTTTTAAGACATTTGTGAACATCAAAGAATTGCCTATACATTGATATCTGACATGCACAATCTGGGCAACTCAACATCTACAAGATGGATACATACCACTGTAAAGCTACTGGTATAAATGACAATATTTGTAATACCAAAAAGACGTTATATGACAAAACCGTTTTTTACTCTTGCTCCTAATAAAGTCCTAATTCATTATTCAGAAAAATAAATAACAACATGATACAATGATACCATCACAGTCTCAGTGGGCACTCTATGATTCCATGAACTCATAAACTATCAGAAAAAAATTTACAATTCCTGACTTGACCGGGCAAATGTAAATATTAACAATGGTTACATTTTCATCAGTGATAACTATTTCATCAATTATACTTCAACTTATGCACAGTACAGCAATGTTGGTCAATGTCGGTAAATAAGTGCATTATACAGAAATTAATTGGGAAAAACTAGAAGGTGCTTAAAAAAAAATACAAAAAGTGTTAGTACTCACACTGAAGGCAGTTATTCTTGGTAAATATCATACAGAAGGAAACCATGTATAACCCTGGTCTTTTTTTTCTTTCTTTTCTGGCAGCCAAATGCAAATGAGGTCATATACACTTCTTAACTTTACATCACACTGCTACTGAACACATCTTTGTAAGTCTTGAATCCACAGGCAAAACAAAATTTTCCTGTCGTAAATTCACATATTATAGCTTCTTCAAATTGTTATATTGATTTATTCCCGATAAAAAAGTGACTGAATAGTACCATGGTAAGTAAAACTAGCACCTAATCAGTTGTAGATGTGGAGTAAGACTGATTTGTTTCTCACAAGCCATGGTGTTATTTTTGACCTGAAGTTGAATGGGACTGATCTGTGTTCACATTGTTGTTATGTAATGCCATGGTGTAGTTTGTAACAATGAAAGGATTGATACTGAACAGACACTCCCTTTGGAATTCAATATTTCATTCCATATATATCAATTATTGTTCGACAATATTGTCCAAAGCCTTCCTTAAAAGGGCTAAACAGTGGCATGAAAAATATTGACAATGACCAACAATTAGTTTTCTGTATTCTCTTGATCAAGTGAAATTTCTGCAAAAAGTTCATATTTATTCTCAGTGAGTGCGAGCCATTGAGTCACAGAATTTTTACGTCATTTCCAGCCATGTTTTAAAGTAGAATGCAATGGGAAAAAGAAATCAATTTCTCCTGTGTGACTTTAATGCAAGGCTCTTTACCTCTCTTGCTTGAATACACAACACCCTATTTTGACAAAAACCGTGATTAATACACATAAGATTTGCCATTTGATGGAACAACATGTAAAAAGTACAAGTACAGCACACTTAAACGAAGAAATAAAAATTTGAATTTTACTGCAGTACACCTCTTCTTGACAGCGTTGACAGATGATGGTTGTAGTGTTCTGGAAGCTGAGTAAGTAAAGAAAATGAATGAATTACCTTACAAGTATGTGTTAAGTAAAGTTCAATGGCCAAGTATGTGGTTGTAATTGAACATTAACCTTGTGACCTACTTGTTACGAAAAACCAAATAAATAATTCAGTGGTTTTCTAGGAAAATCTAGATCCCTAGATCAGAAAATGAAACGTGGTAAATTTTATATTTTCCTTTGATCAAAGATTTTTGCTGAGTTCAAATGGTAGTTATGAGTAGATCCCTAAAGCCTAACATTTGTTGAGAGAGTTGACAAAGATAGGTTAAAGCATAACTTGGCTAGTCTACCACACTAGAATTTCTCTTTCCTGACAAAAGAGGGCAGTGTTTATATTCTGACAACATTTTCAAGTTAAGTTGCCGTAGGGCATTCAAGATTTTCTCAAAATGAAGGCTAAAATCTTGGCACTCATTGAACGATACTCTTGTTAACTCAAAACTGGCATAATATCTGACATTCAAATCATATTCACAGGCCATACATTGAGTTTTTGTTTTTTTCTGTTTTGTTAGTCTTTTTGCACAACAATAAACTATCAAAAAATGATGTAAGTCGGTCCAAAAAAAAAGGAATTTTCTTTATTTTATTGATCATTGTAGAGTGTGAAGGACTATTTTAAACTACTTACCTTTGCACCAATTCTTGATAAGTATCTGTTTCTGAGTTGGAAGTCAGACCTAGGTCGGATGGGACTTGTAACTTCAGCTTTCTTTTCCTTCTCTCGTGCTCTTCAAGGAAAAAAACAAATAGTATTGTATTCAGGCTAGACAACATCAAAACCAAGCATGTACTGATTAATAGTAATCAAATGGCTACACAGGCTGTTTGGAAAAAACATTCCATCATGTCTATTTCAAGGTGGGACAATTACTTCTGTGATGGCTTGTACAACCAAATCTTAGGGAAAGATATATCTTCCTTTATCCATAATCCTACATAGTCACTGAATTTACCGGCTGCCCTGAATCTGGTATTCACAGGTTCTTATCTGCCAAGTTAGTGAAATCAAGTAATGTCTATGGAATTGCAAGCCAAGTCTATGTTTGGTGGATTCTGAGGGCTGATAAAACTGCAAAGCTGAGCAAATGACGGTACATTCCTGTATATGACACATGCTAAAAATAGATTTTGGCTCTTTACCATCTTCTTGGTCAACACGCTCAAAATCACTTCAAATTCAAGAACTTTCAAAGACATTTTCAGCAATTTCTAAGGACACTTTAAAGGTCCAAATACCACTTTCCATGTGTCATTATTGCATTATATCATTTTATATTTCATTTTGTATATCATTTTTACATTCTCACAACTGATCATCTTGTCATTTTGAAAACTGGGGGTGGATCCGTCATCTTTCAACAACTTTCAAAGACTCAAATTCATTTTGAAGGACTTTCCAGGACATTCCAGGAGTGTATGGACCCTGCATCTCTTAGACTTGTCAGGATAATGGTGCAACATTTATAGGTAAAAAACATTGCAGGAGACGATAATGGTTGAAATTGTTACTTACTCTTCTTGTAAAGCAGCTTTGTTGCGAGCCCAGGATGATAGATTCAGAGTTCCTCCTCTGGATGAGTTGACAAGATACAGCATTACAACACCAATGAGTGCAACTGGAAAAAAAAAGAAAACAACAGAATTTAGAATTTACAAGTTAGAGCTTTAAAACACCAGTGAGCGCAACTGGAAAACAGCAAACAACAGATTTTAAAAGATACAGTTTTAAAATACCAGTGAGTGCAACTGGCAAATAAAGTAAACCACACAAGTTTGAAATTCAGCTTTAACATTTGCCTCATGAAAATTTCAATCACAACATCAGTGTCATCTATCTTTGTTGATTTTAAGTCTGGGTAAGATTTGTAAAAATATTATTGCTTCGTCATTGGATGTTAATAGTTTGACAATTTGCATTAACACAAAAATATTTCCCTTGTCAGTAATTTCATAACTTATTTTGAAATTAATGAATGCAAATGGCAGCAGAAGTCACACAATGAAAGATAAATGCAATTAAAGATCAGGACTTACGACACAGCCAGGCAAGGAAGAAGACTTCAAGAAGCAAGTATCCCTTGATGTCTACCAATTTTCCAGCAACAATGGCAATCACAGCGAGACCAAGATTCTGTATCGACTGCATGCTATGATTGAAGTAAAGAAATGAAACATTTAACAAATGTGGTCTGAGCATGTATTGGAAAGCACTGCTTTGTGAGAAAAGACATTTTTCCTATTCAGTGTGTCAGAAAATTGTTTATATTGTTAGTTTTTGGGGGATGAAGGGGTTGACATATACCAGTAACATCATCTGTGCGGTGGGTCAAATTTTCTAACAAACCATACTAATATTTGCATACAATTTAATCTCCTTTTATATATTCTCATAAGAATTAAAGGTATACAGTCACCTGTAATCTAAATGTGCCCATATACGGTCAAAGGGGCGTTCCTTGGTATTCAAAATGCCCATGTGAGGGCGCTGTTTTTAAAACGCGGCCACCCGCTTAAAATCTGTGATTGGTTAGATTTTCTCTTTCAATGGTAACTGTGGTAAAGGTGACAGTATACCTTTGATGTTAACCAGTATTTCTGGAATCTCTCCGCTCTAGAGTCAAGTGCAGACTGTGCACTGACACACAGATCACAGCTGTGTCTGGCTGTGGCTAATCTGTTCTGTACATGTACAGAAAAGAAAATAACACACACCCCAGCCATAGAATCCCCCCTTAAATAAGACTGGAACATGTAGGAATTTGACTGAAGTCTGTGACAGAAGTAGATGTTTACAGAAGTGATATCATATGAGCTTGAGATGTCCACATCATCATAACATCTCCCTTCCCTCTCATCTCCTCAGCGAGAAAAATAGTAAAAAAATCATCAAAGTTATTTATACCTATTGGCCCTGTAAATCAATCAGTTTGTCCTTTTGTCATAACTTTTCTTAAATTATTAAATAATACTCATCTGCAATGAAAATGATTGATTAAATGAAACTAGAGTGTAAACGATGGGCAAAGATTGTGAAGTCAGACCACTGAAACACCACTTTTATCAAGTAAATATTTCTGAGAATCTGTTTCAGGATCTCACTTACCAACCATAGGCAGTGCCGAGCTGATTTTCAGGAACAACAAACGCCACCAATGGCCACAGTGCACAAGCCAACAAAGAGTATGACATTCCCATCAGAACCTGCAGGGATGAGATGAGAAGTACAGAATTGGAATTGAAAGTAAATAGACAAACTGAACCAATTTGGAGCAATGCTACCTGACTGAAATAAATACCCTATTGTAAAGAAAGGATCTCATATTGTAAACAACTGTGCCTAACTGCATAACTAATACAATTACTTAACAAATGACACCATGTTATTGACATCATAAACAAGTAAAACTACCAAGTTCATCTGAGTATAACTTATAAAACGCTGGTTCGGCAACATGAATCTGTGGTTATTCTTGTGAGGGGCTAATAATCTAGCATTCCGATATTTTCTGTCACAGATTTATTTGAATTTGTGTACACGTACCATTATCACACAATTAATATTTACAGTATCAAATCAACATACATACATACATGTGGTATTATTTACAGAGAGTAAACTGACTCTTTCAGTTTATCAAATGGACAATATAATACCTTTGTCTAGGTCTGCATGACCTAGACAAAGGTACAACATGAAAACAGAAACTGGTTCTTTTATGCACACAAACAGACCCTCAGGACAATATGCTTATCATCTGTGAAATTATTGATTTCTGAGCATTTATATGTAAGCAGTATGAAAGACGTTGTGAATTTGAATTTTCTGCATCTCATTAACATACAATTTAATATTCATGGTTTACTTACCATTGCAACATAGGGGTTCAAAAATGTAAATGCAAGCATCATGTGAGCTCCTAGTGTGCCGACGACGGCTAAAAACACCCAGAATATATTCTTTCCAACTCTATCAACCAAGAAACCCAAGAATGGGGACGCCACAGCTGACAAGATGTAGACCAGACTGGGAAAAAAAAATTAACACAGAAAATCAATAGTAAGATTCAGGGCCAAGGGGCAATTAAAACATGAATTTGGAAGACCAAAATCGCTGTTTATTATTGTGTGCAGATTTAAATCAACTACATCCTATGCTTCCAGGGCTCAAAATTAATGGTTGTCCCTGGTAAAATGATGAATGAATCTTGTCTACAGACTACTAATTTCTCAAAACAGTTGCCACTTCTTCACACGTCACTGAATTAGACTGCAGTGCAATTGCTGAATGTGTTGTGTTGGCTCCATGCTGAATTGCAGACCTGTTCATTGCAATGGACTGTGGACCATGTGTAAACCTGGTAAGCATTTAACAATGATGATTATCAGTGGATCAGATATTAATGCTTAATTGAGATTGACACGAAAACTGAAGTAGGCGAAAATAGTGGAGCATATGTGATTTTAATACTCAATGATATTCTTTAAATCAAAGTCTATTTCTTGAGTCCAAACATGATACGCACTTGCATTCATTATCCCAAGGAATTCATTATTTTACTTGAAGATTAAATTCAAGAAACCTACAAACCTGTTAACAGCATTGGCTTGACTGGGATCCATGCCAAACTTTTCTTCAAAGAAAACCCTGCCGACATAGAATTGTCTTGTGTTAGTTGCGAGCCCTGAATAATAGGACATTGGTTTATCAAACTGCTACCTAAAAATGGAAATTATCTGTTCACAAATGGGCTTGCTGATAGATTGCTAACTCCAAATAGCAAAATCTAGTCACTTTGAGTACGAAGTAACATTTTCATCGCTATATCCTTGATTACAGGTCCTAACTTGAAAATTGAAAACTAGTGTGAGACAAACCATGTCAGTGAAAAAGTTAAATGAAACATCAGCAGCAAAGATGGTTGATGCAAGCAATATGATTGAGCTATGCAAAAATCAAAAGGACTGCTCATCTTTGCCACTGAGGGCGATATATAATGTGCAGCGGTGAGCAAATACACTCGCTGGACCGGTCGACCTCATGGGTTAGAAGTTCTTCTGTCCTGGCTAGTACTTTTTCACATCTACTAATCTAGCAAACTGATGAATTTGGGAAATCGATGAGGAGAAAGATTGTACTGCATGAAACTCAACAAACTGCAATGTCATTGCTAGGAATCTGCAACATATTAAATATTTCCAACATGCAAACACTTTCTGAAGATGGTTGATTAGTTCGACAGGAGACAGTTTGCACATATTGACTGGCCATGAGGGCAACAGCATATGATTTTATCCCGAGGGACCGTGAGTCACTTTGAAAAACTGACTGTTTCCTGAGGCCAAAGGCATAGGGAAACAGTCTGTTTTTTGGGGTGACTCACGGGCCCAAGGGGTTAAAGACGTATGCTGTTGCCCTCATGGCCAGTCAATATGTGTTTTATAACACACCTCATCCACAGTCATGCATAAAAACGTACCATACACAAAACTTGTTGCATATAATATATCCGAGTGGTTAAGTAAGAAAAAGTTTTTCATGACAGCATCACAATACTTCTGCGAAATGTTCAATGCACCTTTGATTATCGTTATTATTCAAACCCTTATTGGAAACATCAGCATTCAGTCTTCTTCAGAAAGTAGGATAACCTGAGAAATTTCTCGACTATTGTTTCGCTCAGCTGCAGACAACATTTTTATTACATTCCAGTTCGCACATGGCGCAAATGTCATTTTGGAAGTCGGCGGGCATCATTTTTCGGAACTGATGCCTGGCAGGCAACAGTTCCGACAAATGATGCCTGATGACATCGTTTACGTGGATCAGCACAAAAAGAACGCATCCCACGTGACTATCAATTGACGAATTAGAACACAGACTGTGGATGAGTGTGTTATAATACAACTTGAACAGAATTTACAACTGTGTTGACCTAGGGGCCAGTGAATTCTGACAGTTTGCTGGTGCTTATTTCTGGACCTACTCGCCCAGGGACTAGTGGAGCCGAAAAGAATTTGTTCACCACTGATGGGTGTGTCATATTGCTGGATAGAGTTTATTACAGTATCAAGGATACAGTAAGATCAGTTGCCCTCTTGGAAAAGAAAACAATTTTTACCAATCTATGAAGCTGGAGAAAATATTGAAACAGAGCTAAATATGTAGTAGATTATCAACACCAGGGAAAATATCTGATGACAAATACACACAGATACATGTCTACACACTAAGTAATCAATTCCAGATCCTACATGTACAGTGAGAAGTAAACTACATTCTTTGAAATCAGCAAACCTCAGGCCACTTTGAAAAATGTACTCTTATTAAATTATAAACAACAATTGACAATATTCAAGAGAGCTATCAGGGACGAAACCAAAATAAAATCTGATAACTTACACACCAAGGTCGATGAATGGAAAAATGGTGACGTAATAGGTGACACAGATAATAAATATCAACCACAATTCAGCCGGGAAATTCTTGATATCGGAAAACTGAATGACTTCACCTAGAATGGAATGAAAATTTATGGAACAGTTAAACACAGGATTATTATTTTTGTAAACTAAATCAAATCAAATTTGTGGTTGAGTTTCTGTAGAGTGCTACTTGTTGCACAGCATGAGGCGGCAATACAACCTTTGTCGATGTGGCTGGTTTTAAATTTGTTCAGTCTCTGGAAGAGTGAGACGGACAGGATAGGAATACAACATCATTAAAAGTGAAGAGTTCACACTTGATTGAGGTCACTGTTGAATTGTGAACTCTTTCATTTGACTGTTCAAGTTAAGGTCAAATGCGCCTCGGGGTCATATAGTCGGACTCTCAAACTTTTACAATTCTTTTCTGATCTACCACTTATGGGGACTCATTTTAAAGATCTTGGTGTAAGAAAAATTTTTACCGTCTTAGTTTTTTTAAATTGAAAATTTTATTTTTCTGCATAGAGTTAACACAGGGATGGCAGCCATGTTGAATTGTAATTTTTGGATTATTTTGGATCACACTAATATCACTTCAAGGGCTACGGTTTTTGATTAAAGTTATAGTAAAAATCTAGAAAAAATCATTGATCAGAAATTTTATCTGGGTTACAGTTTATAAAGGAGTGTATACTCTGGCTTATATTTTCACTTTTTTGTTCTATAATTACACAAACATATCTTCTCCCATTCTTCTGCAAGAAACCTCAAAATACTGGTGGAGATGAAACAAACCTGTTTTACTGTCTTCTTTCCTCAGAATTCTTGATGCCCTCTTGTCAAAATACCCAAGCATAATTGCACAAAGTAATGAAAAAACACACATCCCAGCACCTTAAAAGAAATACAGGAATGAGTAACTGCTGATACACACAGCACTGACATAAGATGGATTTTCCTGTTCATTTGAATTCAGAGTACACAAATGTCTTAGTGATGAGATATTGACCTTGTCATGATTTTAATGCAAAGTCAATTTCCTTCATGTCATCAAATAAATATAATTTTGATAAAGTGGTACACAAGGGTCAACTGTCACATTCTACACAGATCAAGGATATAGCTGATACTGCCAAGCACCAGTCAGAGTAACAGTGTCTTTTTTGGAAAAGCATGAATAAGTCAACGACAGGAGTACTCACCAACCCAGAGAGTATAACCTAATACTCTATAGCCTTCCCAGTCAGGATTTGAGTGAGCAATCAAACTGTAAATTGGTCCCATAATATTCATGTTGACAGTACTCCCCTGAAAGTTGATAAACACACAAAATACCATCATTTTGAGCAAGATTTAATCTGCACACAGCAGGGCATTCTTGTTCATATGACCTTTTCTCATGCTTTCTATTTTTATGATTTTCAGTTTGAAGCATTCAACCCTGTCACCACCATGGTTTAGTCCAAACCAATTGTAATCAATGGTGATTAAGGACCAGTTAACAGGGATTTGGGGATGAACAGGTTACATGTACACAAAATACGAGTTCACTACATCTCATGTACATCAGATCAATGCCCCATTATTTCACAGCCTCACAGAGAATGAAGCAATTTGTTTACTTTTACAGCTGCATGTGCAGTTTATATAGTGCTTTGAAAAGTAGAATTCCTTTAGATGTGAGATTATCAAAAATTGAAGTAAATACGTGACCACCAGTGCTTTGAACTGTTCATCAAAATAGATTGCAATTTTAAGATTTGAAACTAACTAAGCAGTCCTGACTGTCAAAAGTATGAAAGATAATTGCACAAATCTGTGAAAAGACATACTGTTGTTCCTTGTTATTTCACAAGGAAAACCATTGCTGATTGGCTGGTTGCATGTACAATGTGCTCACTGATTGGTTGAGACACGGAACATGATTCACTTACCACTCTTCCAAAGCTAAGCTGAATACCAAATACCATGTTCAGTTCCTTGCCTTTGAACCAACTTACAGCATAGGTGTTCTGTGCAACTGCAAGATTCTCACCTCCTAATCTGTGATAACAAACGTGACAACGTCAGTAAAATGAAAGATGAATTATGAGAACCTGTAAAGGCTATCCTTTCATTAAACCAATGCACTGTACTTAAAGGGGCAGTACTCAATCCCTGGTTCTCACATTAGTTCATGCTGACATTAAGTATTTACATGGTGTTAGACCACTGTTTTCCACTGAAATTGTTATCAGGTTGGTCAATTTGCTTCAGATCAAGTTGATAAACAATCTGCCCTTTAAATGATCTTCTTGTTCAAGATTTAATAAATATGATCAGATTAAAAGGCCAGTAATGCTAACTTTTCATAATATTTTCAGCATTTTTAAATTTGAATGTGAACCGTAATTCCTTGTTCTTCTCCCCAAAGAATGTTGATATACACAGCATTCAGCTTGTTGACTCAGCCCAAATGTGTGTTAACTGTATTGTTATTGTTGAAAAGTGACTTCTGGTCTGGACTAGAATTCAAATGTAAACAATAACAATGCATTTTACACATATAATGGCTAAGATGATGAGCTTAATAGTGGGTGTTTCAACATTCTTTGGGGAATAGAATAAGAAGTTACAATTGATATATGCTATAAAAAAATGACAAAATCATCAAAAGTTAGCATTACTGGCCCTTTAAGTACACAGAAATAAATTCAAAGTATAACAGGGATTTATGAATTTGAAATTTTCTTACCCAAATATGAATCTTCCTGTACACATTACAATGTAGCCAACATGACCACCCAGAGTAGCTCCAAGGGCAAATACACACTGCAATGGTAGAAAGAAAACAAAGTTCAACTTTTCTGCTGATTAACTGAAGGTGTTTGAATATCTCTGAGAATGCTAACATTCGACTCGTCTTCTACGAAGAAAATTGGAAAATTATTACTTCTACTGAACAGCAATTTGCTCTCATTTCTGTATTTAAGTACACATTTTGTATTTAAGTACACATTTTGTATTTAATTTAGATGTTGCAGCTACGATGATAAGTTGCATCTAAATATAGTGCACAAAATACATTGTTTGTAAACAAGAAACTTGTACAGATGCAGTTAACAAGAAACTAGCACAGATGCAGTTCTGATGATGGTTTCCCTGTATCAAAGCTAAAGAAAGGTTCCTTGAGAAAACCATGTTGTCTTCATGAAGAAGATAAGACAAAGTGTTCTCCATGTTTTATAAATTAAGAAAGAGATACAGGTAATTCTTCAAATCTTTATTTTGGCAAAGCTTAAAGCTACCTGAGAAGTTGCATTTGTTAAAAAAATAGCAATGTACATCGACATTCTGCAAATCTTTGAAAATAATTCCTTGAAGACATAGATAGAAAATATCATACCTGACCAATTACAACAAAAGTGCTGAAAATAATAGCTCCCAATCTGAAAATTAAAAAAAATCAATAGAGGTTGAGTTGACATCAGTGTATCTAACAGCTTTTGCACTCAAAACGCTCAACATTTTAGAATACAAAACTGAGAACTCTGTCCCTGTCTTTGCTATTTTGCCATCGATCAATGACAAATGATTGCTTTCATAAAGGAATATTCATTCACGCATCATCAGCATTGTTTAAATATACAAATCTGATGACGATGACTCATCAGCGGAGAACATTCAAATATCTAAATCACTGCAGTATTTGGACATTCAGAAGTGCAGCTCACAAAAGAGGAGGTGGGACAGGGGCAATAATATGAATAATAGAGGAGTGTAGTAACAGCACATTACACATGGAAATGGTTCTGTGATTTGTATATGCTTACCTTACACCGAACACTCTGTCTAAGAGAAATCCTCCGAAGAAACAGAGAATGACATTTGGCCAGGAGTACAACGAATAGAACATCATGAAGTCACTAGTATTCAAGTCAAGGTCCTTGTGAGAGAATGAATACAAATAAATTAATTTGATTAACTTATGATAGAACGAGCCTAAGGGACAGCTATTTTGACTCTCAAACTGTTCCCAATTCTTTTCTGATCTACCACTTGTGGGGGTTCATTTTAACCACTTGTGGGGGTTCATTTTAAAGCTCTTGGTGTACAAAAACTTTCCACCATCTTAGTTTTTTTGTAAATCAAACATTTTATTTTTCCACATAGAGCTATCACAGGAATGGCAGCCATTTTGAATTTCAAATATCGAGAAAATCTCAGGTAATATATCTCTCTGGTACCAAATTTTGCATGGTGACCCCTGATTTTTATTTTTGATTCTAAGAGAATGGTCGAAAGCTTCAATGAGGAAAGTTTGAGCAAAAGTTTAAGTCTTTCACCTTAGAGGTGCATACTGCCTTAAACAAGTTTGTCGTGTTGTGCAGTACCAGGTAGATGATAAGGTATGTTGAATGGGCTAGTACCAACATGTCAATATCTAACCACATATTTTAGTTCTTTTGTAACAGGCAATAATAATTCAACACCGTTGTATTTGTTGATGTGAATGGTAAACAGTTCAGTGTTCATCAAATGTCTTCTTTTCTAGATTTATCAGTACGTCAATTTCTCTAAACAAACTTCAAACACCAAAGCTACACCTCTGTAATCATCTTATCAGCTGATATGATTCAACTGTTCTGAAATGCTGTGTGCTTCATGGAGATAAAATATACATAGTAGTCAGCAATTCTGACTGTGAAGTAGATATGTTGTATAATTGTCATTTTAACATGCTTTGTGCATAGAAAAAAAAAATGAACAAGAACTAGAATTAGAACCAGCCATTAAATATTGTCACAAACAGTAAAAAATACCGTCAGAAGTTAAAGCTAAATGTACAGTTGTGGTATTTTGGTCAAAGAAACATTTCCTACAGTTGTGTTACCTTTGCTGAAGAAACACTTCCTAAAAATCAGATTTTTAAATGATTTGATAAATGATACGTTTGTTTTGCCAAATTGTGCAATATTATACCAATTATCCTCCATACATGAATTAATGTCTGATCTGATTGTGTCCCTGAAAGTGTGAAGTACCAGTATACACTGTATGCCAGCACTATCCAATGCTTGCAGCAGGATTTTACTGAATTTGTGTTCATTTGTGATTCTCCAGTGACGATGATTCAAATGGTGAATATTCATGTTGCTTAGATCACACACTGTAAAATTTAACGACTACACATCAAAACATCATTCATTGGTAATTTGCATACAAAGAGACTTACAACCCATAAAAGGAGAGGTGAATGAAATTGACCCATGATCAAGTCACAATAAGAATTATTAGGCAATAAATTATCCAAACACTGCGTCTATAAAAATATTCATGATATCATATTGTGGTACAGTTTCCTTTGTTTCAGGCTTTTTAACCCTGTCACCACTATGGTTTAGCCCAAACCAATTGTTATGAATGGTAAATGTGGACCTGTTTACAGGGCATAAGGGGTGGACAGGTTAAATTTTCTTAATGTTTGTAGAGAGTTTTAATTCTTACCTCCTTCATATGTTTTTGCAAGGCAGCAGGGTTATCATAGACAAAGTAGCTTCCTGCAAAGGAAAAAGTTCGACAAATTTCACATTTAATACAAATAAGATTACCGGTACACTAGTGTAAGCATAGATGTGGACTTACCCTTGAAAAGAGTCAAATCTATTTCAACAGGTCAGATCTTCAACCAATTGTTGCAGAGCTAACATTTGGAAAAACACGTCTCACTTGGGTTCCTATCACTAAATTTACTACAACTAACACATAAAGGGGCTAAAAATACATGCTATGTACCACATCAGTTTTAATTTACCGTACATGTACCCTTATATAAACCTAACAATGGCATTTAATAAAGTTTACTGTAGAATAAAGTTGAAGATGATTCCAAAAAGATGGCTGGATATGCAGTACTTATTCTCATAAATTTAAAAATATCCTATTTCTGGAATGCTTTTGGATAAAATATAGGAGGTTATCAGAAATGGAAAACAGCCATATTTTCAAAATTGAAAACTTCATACCATTGTACAGTTAATTCTTTGTAGGTGACATTACCTTATTCTTATCTGTTCTATAAGTAATTTTTCCTTATTATTTGATTTTATGAACACTGATGACAAATAGAAAGCATTCCCTTATAACAATAAAACGGGAAGACTGTAACCTTTTTCCTAAAAGTGTCAACACCAAAGGGGCATGAACAGCGGGTGTGAATCACTCTATACTCCCACTGTTCCTTTGATCAAGTGATAACTAATTACGAAGCATTTACAAAAGTCACATCATAGGCTGATCTAACACAGAAGATCTCAATCTGAGATGCTTGTTTAGGGTAACACGTTTACTTCATGTAGGTCACTACAAAAGTTGGCCAGCATTCATTTGGGTTAAGTCACCTACTGAGAAAGTTTGCCTGCAGCCGAACAGTTCAACACAACAATATTAATGACCTCTAACTTCACACAAAAGAGATAACGAAAATCTTGGATGCTTCAATTTATCTGAAAAGTAAAAAAAAAAAATTCAACTCCTTCAGAAATCAGGCATAGTTGTAATATCTTGAGAGCTGGGTGGCCCTACATATCATGCATGGAAATGCCTACACAAGCCAGGCTAAGCAGCCCTTGCTGGCTGCTCGGTTACAGTAAGCGGTCATTAAAGCCATGAAAGCTACAGCAACATACTGTACATGCACATTGTAGATAATGCAATGTGGTAAAAGGGACATAGCTTTGAAAATCGATGCAATCACAGACATATGTTGAGGATATATGATGAATTTTAATGAAATAGAATTTGATACAAGCTGTTTTTGTTGGCTTACTAATTAATATGACTGACCAGCATGCTCACGTTGGCCAAATTGTGAACTGGTCGACAATAACTTCAGTTTTTGTTCAGCTGTTTGTTTTTTGAATTGCATCATCATAGACTCTTAAAACTCTGCAGAAGTGTATATTAGAGGACACAGACAGTTTCAGTAGTAATCATTAGCAAACTGCAGAGTCATTAGGGTAAGGGTCACTGATAGCTCTATGCGACAGGGCTGTATCTTATCTCCGCATTTATAGGAAACCAGAACAATCAGTATCCTCTGTCATTGCAATGTTGGCAGATACAGACAATTTCCTTGCATACAGGCAGAAAAGTGGGCTTTGTGTAAGTTTGCAAGAAGCGCAGCTGAGCATACTGTGTGCCTTGATGAGGTACTGGTAGCGAAAACTATGATCGACGCAAGTTTTGGATTATTATTATTATTATTATTATTATTATTATTTTATTATTATAAAGCCTTCAAAAGAAGAGAAATTAAGCAGGATTAAAAGTCAGTTATTTTCAGTGAGAAAAGTCCATTCTCTATGAAACTGATGCGCATGTCAGCAGTTTAGCCCATGGCAGTCAGCAGGGCTGTGATTGGAAGCACAGCGGGTAACAGCAAACAGCACTGCCATACAGAGCTGCATATAGGTTATGCGGTAAAACAACAGCCTCCAAGAAAAACCCTTTTAGAAATAACAGAAGATTTGTGTCCACTATAACTCAGCCCTTTCGCTGTATCTACGTGAACATGGCATGGGTATGATGATAGAGCTAAAAAAATTATGGAACCATGGTATGATGGACTTTAGTAAATACTTCCGGGGTTGAATCATTCTTGAATGGAACGCGATGACAACAATTACTATCATGTTATTCTGATCAAAACCACACCTTGTTTAACGTAACAGTTCAACTCTGTTGTCTTCGAGTATTAGTTCACAGCTTTTGAGCATTTCTGCTTTCTCAAGGCGGTACCGGAAAAGATATAGCCTTGCCCTTGGTTGTTGTACACTCAGGCCGTACTTGTAATTGTCACGTGAAAGTGTCCTGTGGCAGCACAACACGATCACAAAACATTATGATTGCACTGCAGTTCGATTTTCTTACCGTAGCTTAGAAAACACATCAATATTAGGACCAGATATCTGTGTAGTCGATTTCTTGGGTTACATGCGGCCATCGCACCACAACCCGTGAGTTCAACATCATCAGACTTCGGAAGATTTTTATCCCTCAGAAGAGGCGACTTCTCGTTTTCTGTCTCCGCCATGTTAGTGTCACGAGTGCTTCGCCTGATTTCAACCAGTGTCACATCAGATTCAGATTCGCTTTCAGAGAAAAGGGTCATATATCAAATCGGCTAAAGCCACAAAATCCACGTCATCACTTAAAAAAGTACTCGTCGAAAATGGAATATTTATTTTCAAAAAACCCGGGATGGTCTTTTCTTTAAGATCTAGGCAATCCGAACGAAAGGGTGTTGATGTAGTTATCGAATGATTTTGCATCTGATGCTGAAACTAATAATGGTTGTCAGCTTCCAAGGTCACTTCAAAGGAATGAACTCATTTGACCTCACCAGGGGGTTTACTCCAGCAAATTAGTACGACCATGGTACGACCCTATTCCCACTATTTTTGAGATGCGATTAGGCAGTAGAATTTTGAAGAAGAGGGTAAACACAGTGAACAGCCAGTCTTTTCTTTATTTCAAGTTAAAGATCATGCGATGGTACTTAACAAGGCACCTTACATTGAGCTGGTACCCATCACAAAGAGTTACCCCATTACGTCACTATCAGACCGGAAGCGCCAAATTCAAATTGTGAAAACACAGTACATCACCCTTCCATAGGACGAAGAAGACACGAAGCCGTCGTGGGCTTTTCAACAAACCTTTGTAGGTTGCCTCGTACTGAAAGGATAACGATATACATGATTGACGTCGGTATGGCTGAACCACAGCAATTTTCGACTCCGGTGCACCTGCCTACGAAAACTCGACTGCTGTCAAATGCAGAAGCATCATTCAGGTCCCCAGCCTCATCAATAACGATTCCCGCATCGCCACTCATGAAGACTCTCGGAGTTGGAACCGGCGTGACAGTTTATTTATACGAAAGGTAATTTGAAGTGTTCCTCAATGTTTTGAAAAACGGAGAGGTTTCATCAAAAGGATCGTGATTCATAAAATGTGATAAATAGATAAACGTTATGTATTTTAAACACTCAGACATGTTTGTCTGAACTCGTGAACGGTCCGGTCTGAATGGGGGGGAGGGGGGGATCTCTTTTTTACATTCCGGTATGTGCCCATCTATGCCTCTCAGTGCTTCTGTGTGGAAGATGTTATTTGCCCCGCAGCAGTGGGAATAAGATATGTAAATTTCTTATTTGCCCTGCAATGGTGTGGACAAGGACTGTAAATTTCTTAGTCAGTGTCACCCCGCAACGGTGTGAATAAGGAATGTAAACTCCTTATTTTCCCTGCAGGGGTCAGTCTTAGAGACAAAAATTGCAAAAAGGCATGATTAAAGACATTATTGAAATGGAAAGCCCAGTTAAGATTGTCAGTGCATGGAGGTAGAAAAAAAGACTCTTTCTTTCTTTCTTTCTACCTTCATGGTCAGTGGCGCTCACATCAACTGGCTAATGCATGGTGCTGCACGAGTATCAGAGCTAACACTGGTTGACATGACTCCCTGACTGCGGCACAATGCAACTCTTTTAATCGATTATATTTTAATGATCTTTGAGCAATCCAACTGAATACTATTATGACGTTAAAATATGTGTCTAGTCTTGGTGTATCAATGCTTGAAAACCGCCATTAAATGTCCAGAGTTCCTCTTCTAAGGATCCATAGTGCTACATTTGTATACACAAGATATTCAACTGCAATCTTTGAAAAAGTAGGATGTGCATTCGTACCAATTTTTATGTCATGTACTGTAGCCTAAATAATACACTGAAATATTCTATTTCATACTATATCATAGAATGGTAAGCAGGCTGGCTCAATAGTGCAGCATGGTATGTTTTAGAGGCATAGAGTAAAGTTACCTTTTTATTATTATTTATTTTGTCAGCGTAGCTGCCTCAGCATCACATCACAGTGCTTATGCTTCACTGTTGACATCTCTGCCTATAGCATGAAACGATACTTTTTTCCAGTATATTGTGTTTCATAATGCTCAGACCATAAAAATGAAAGTTGAGGCCTAGGTGATAAGTAGTTTCAATGCATTAAACACTTTGGATGAAGAAAATGGGCGGAGATGGGGCCAGAGGGAAGGGTCACTGTGTGGGCAAACAGATAGGGAGAGAGAGAGAGATAAAAGAATAGAGGGAGACAGGAGAAAAAAACAAAATTTGTCGCCTGGGAGGCAAATGCCACACCAGAAAAAAGATGAGTATAGGGGAGAAAGAACCACTAGCTGTGTAACAGTAATGCAGTGTGTCAGTTAGCCTATGGACTGATGGAGGGAAGTCACAGAGCAACTATATTGTCATATGTCTGAAAGCTACAATTTCATTGGTCGCATGTAAACCATTCTCTGATTGGGTTTTAGTTTGGTTATTTTCAGCACTGTGAGGGAATAGACTCTTGGTTTCTGTATTTCTGTATACATACAAGTGTCTCAAAGAAAACTTCCGGCTTCCTGCATTTGATATTGCCAAAAACACAGTGCCCATTGAGAAAAGTTTGTTGGCAATTTTTACAAGGATCTTGGAAATTATGCACTTGACTTTTATAGGAATTACATTTAAAGTTACATGCACCTCAAAAGTGAAAAGTGAAAGATAAACTTTTGCTCAAAACTTTCCTCAATGGAACTTTCAGTCATTCTCTCACCAAATAAAAAATAAAAATTGGGGATCACAGTCCAAAGTTTAGTAACAGAGAAACAAAGTACCTGATATTTACCGATATTTGAAATTCAAAATGGCCATCATCCCAGTAGGCTGTGTTAAAAGTATGGTGGAAAATAAAATTTTCTGATAAAATAAGACTGTGAAGACGCCGAGCACTTTAAAATGAGCACAAAGTGGTAGATCAGAAGAAAATTGTAAAGGTTTTAGAGTCTAAATATCTGTCCCCAAGGTGCATACAATTTATGGGCATTAGACATTTAGGCATGCTTATACTGTAAGTAGACCGACAGATTCAGTTGTCCGCAGGAGATTCTTTGCTCCTCTACCTCCAGTGTCAAACTTGTCATCTAGCACACATGTAGACAGAGTTTTTTTCTGAATTTCCACAGGTAGTGTGAGTGATATGTACAGTGTTCTATTGTGTAACATTGCCACAGACCACTAGCACACTATTATGTTTCTCATTTCATAGTGTACAATGTGTGCTGCACATGTATTTTAAAATTAATTTCATTTAACTTTTAAGGAGTCCAATGGAAGGTGGTGTCACCAGATCACCATGGGCAATCAAGAAAGTGAAGGCAAGGACGTTATCACTCGGCAAAAATATGCAAAGGAGACTGAAGAAGGAAGCTGATATATTGAAAGTGAGTTAAATATGGTTTTAAGTAAAAACTTGCAGGTCAGTCAATAGATGAATAAGGTTTGACCTCTGGTGAGCCAAGCAGACCAACTGATGGATGGTCAATCCTACATACTTTAATGTAAAATTAGCTGTGATGTAAAATGTGAATGCAAGCATTAGCATCAGTTACAGGTAACACAGTGTAAAAATATTTTGTAAACATGTATTTTTAGCTACAGTAGCATCCATTTTAGTGCATTTAGCAAACTTTGGTAATTAGCGTTCAAGTATTTAAGATATTGACTATGGCTATTGACTATGACAATATTGACTATGGTGAGAATGTCTTTTTAATTGAGATGTACATGTGCTAGATGCTGAGTTTGAAACAGGACCTAGAGGAGCAAGGGATCTCCTGCACACAGCTGGATATCTCTTTCTAGCACTGTACCAGCTAAATAGGACCTTCATTTTCAGTAATACATCTGACATGGTAGTCCTACACATACATGTACATATACACATGTATATCGGACATTTCCTGCCAAGTTCATATTTCAGGTCAAGTTGGTTAAAACTAGCGAAGCAAAACATTTCCAATACGGTGCATTTTACAAAGACTTGAAGATTTTAAGGTCTCTGAAGACAGAGATACTGTAAACATGATTTTTACTGACTCTATGATTTTATCCCTTTAAGTTTGTATTAAATTATTAATTTGTTCATATTAATTCACAGTACTTACCGGTATGTGTATCATAAGTTTTGTGGTTTTATTATTTACTACACACACACACTCTCTATTGTATCTCCTATACTGCATGTAGACCTTGACTCACCCTAACATTGTTGGATATCGTGGTTTTACAAAATCATCCGATGGCAAGATGTGTCTGACAATGGAAAGTGGAGAAAAATCACTGCAGGATTTGATTGATGAAAGACAAGATAATGACAGGGGTAAGAAAATACTTTCTTGTTTTTCTATAATTGTTTTGTCTTTTTAAAGCTTTCGCCTGTCAATATCTCTACTTATACCTGTTAAGACTACTGGTATACCCCAGTGAGGGTTTCAAGTCTGTGATTTATATGATCTTGTAAATGCGTATTCCATGTGATATCAAAAGAGGTCCAATAATCAGTATCATTCAAAGTTAATGAGTCATTAACCAGGGCTGAGGTCCAATAATCAGTATCATTCAAAGCAAATGAATAATTGACCAGGGCTGAGGTCCAATAATCAGTATCATTCAAAGCAAATGAATAATTGACCAGGGCTGAGGTCCAATAATCAGTATCATTCAAAGCAAATGAATAATTGACCAGGGCTGAGGTCCAATAATCAGTATCATTCAAAGCAAATGAGTCATTGACCAGGGCTGAGAAACAAAAGTAGATAATAACAAATAACAAATGTGCATTCAAATGAGACATTTATGAACAATTTATGAATCTTTTGGTATGACACCTTTGTTTGTAGCCTTATTTCCATTATCTTAGCTTTTTTATGAAATCAGACTAATTTAAAAACTAGACATTTACACCTAAAGACATTGATATAAAAATACGGGCTGAAACATTTATCACATTCCACCTCACAGAGTGCAAGTTTCTAAAAATTATTTCACACTTTCCATAGGAAACAAATGATCTCACTATGTGTCAGTGCTGGTATAATTATAAAGATGGATAGGAGTTCAAAACTTCATAAAACCCTCGGCTTTTCAGCTTTTGGTTGGTGTGTAGAATTACACATCACAAAAGTTCTTTACTGCACATCTCTCATTGCACTGTGGTTGCATGTAAATCTTCAGCTTTTCAATATTTGATCACTGTTTGTCAAGGGCACAATAAACATCTGTAAATCTACACAACCAACATTGCCATACATCAGTATTTCTTCTGACATTGGTCTCAGAATGGTTAATTCATGGATATCTACCCTTGGGACATTTCACAGTCACTAATACGGATTAGGCTAGGGTTAGGGTATGAGTGTCTGGTCCACTACAGGGCCAGTAGCTGTAACTTTTGATGATTATTTTTCACTATTTTAATTTTTTAATGGTAACAACAGTTTCTCAGTCTACTAGCATGGTGAGATACTCAGTATTGAGCTTGTGTAAACTGCATTGTTATTGTTGACAAGTGAATTCTGGTCCTGACTAGAATTCAAATATGAACAATAAATGCACATTCTACACATACAAGCACTGAGTTGGTAAGCTGTTTAGTAGGTATTTCAACATGCTTTTGGGAGTAGAACAAGAATTGGCGATTGACATACAAAACAAATGTAGGGAAAAAATTATCAATAGTACTGGCCAATCAGTGTCCAAGGATATGTATCCCAGCATGCCATAGTCTTACCAACGTCTCACACAGTGTGAGGACACTTACATTTAACACAATTACTGTACATGTATCAACTTACCATTGGGACACACCACAGTTAGGGTATAGGGTAAGTTTCAAATGACTAATTGTCCACTTGGAGTAACTGTCATGTGACCATTGACATTACATTCACATTGCTGCATTTCCTATGAACTGTCCCTGAATTTGCATCCCTAATATTAGCATTGCAATCTGCTATTGAACTGTCCCTGAATTTGCATCCCTAATATTAGCATTGCAATCCGCTATTGAACAATCGTTACGGTACTACCTCCGGAATTTGCTTCTGTGAACTTTTTGGAAATCAAAGACAAAACATCTTCAAAATTTCCTGATTATTCATCCTTGTAGGATTTGTTCACAAAGTACGGTATGTACCTGAACAAATCTCAGTTTGATCATTACATGTCTCCACCACCTGAGTAATATTGACAATCAATTCAAGGCTTGTGTCTGTGAAATTAATTTATTATGAAATACATAATTGTGACAGAATTTAAAGTACAGCATGAAAAAATTGGTGTATTAAATGATTCTACAGTTGTAATGATTGTTTTTATATACAAATTGGATTGCATTCCTGGGAAGTGGTTGAGAACTATTACCCAGCCAACTTGATTTTATCAAAGTGTAATCATATTGTACAATGCCATGAATTACATACCGGTAGATGTATTTCAGAAAGAACATTTTCTTCTCTGATAAATCTCGCACATTTGACGTTACAGGTCCCTTTCCGGCGAAACAAATTTATAAAGTTGCCGAGTCTCTTGCATCAGCGTTAGACTATCTCCATTCAGAGAAGAAAATCCTCCATGGTGATTTGAAAAGTGGAAATGTAATCATCAGTAAAGACTTTGAATCGGTGAAACTTTGTGACTTTGGTGTTGCTCTTGAACTGAAAGATGACCTTTCTGGATTGAAGGTTGGTTAAGAACAAACTTGTTTATTTTGTGATATATTTTGCTATTCCAGCAGATGGAGTTATTTCTTCTTAATTTGTTAAAAAAATTCAGTGTTAAATTTTAGCGAGACATGTAAGTATATCTATTTTAATTAGAAAAACAGTATAAAGGAGTACTTCATAGTCTATAAAAACAGCAATCCTTTTTCTTGCATTGCTAAAGGTGCATCTCCAGTATCAGTAGTAATGTTCCAATTTGAAATCATGTTTGATGAAGGATGGATGTGAACTCATCGTCATGATCAAAGTCCTGACTGACATTGCTGCATCAAAAGTTTGTAGCAACATCAGTAAAGGACTGTAAGATAGTATCTTCTTCATCAAAATATTATGTCAGTATACCAAAAGTAATTGTTTAAGTGAATTTTAAGGTCATCATGAAAGATTTGTGATGGAATTTGTTGAAGGGTCAGTATAACTAATATTTATGATTTTTTCACTATTTTGTGTGTTTGTCAATCTCAAGTTTTTGTGCTACTCCTTAAAGCAAATTGAAACATCCCCTAATAAGCTTGTCAAACACAGACCCTCTTCTCGAGGGTCTATTGTCAAACACATTGTCTGTACATTGAAAATGCCATTATTGTTTACATTTGAATTTTTCATCTGGACCGAAATTCACTAGTCAACAATAACAATGCAGTCTACACATGTACAGGCTGAGTTGACAAGCTGGATACTGTGTATCTCAACATGCTTTGAGGAGTAGAACAAGAAATTGTAGTTGAAATACAAAACAAAAATTTGTCAAAAGTTACAGCTACTGTCTCTTTACAGTAAAATTCTGTCTTTGTTTCTGTCAGAGACAAGGAGATTTCTACATTGGCAGTGAACCATGGAAGTGTAGTGAAGCAGTTCATGGTGGTGAGATCACAGACAAGGCAGATATCTATGCCTATGGACTCGTCATATGGGAGATGCTAACACTCTCAGTGCCTCACACAGATTTACTGGGTATTAAAGCAGTCTAACTTTTACGATAGCAAGTTTTGGGTGTTCACATTTTTCTTTATCCTTCCAGTGTTTTTCCTAAAAGTCTCACTAGCTGTATCTTTTAGCATTATTTTTATGATTTTACTTTCAAGCTAAAATAAGTTTGTGAGAATGAACCAAATTAGGGACTGTATATGCAATTTTCAACAAGATGAAGGTTACACTGTGATTAACTGTGTGCCCAAACATTAAATTGCAGTCCATGTGGAAAAGCAAAAAACCTTGGATACTGCGTACATCTGCCAGCACTGAAATCTTCAATAACCTGCTCAGAGTAGTCCAATGTAATGCATAGGGGTGAATGTTTTCAACTGTGACATTGTATGTTCGTTCTGTTTCCTTTGTAATATTACCAATTTTTGAAAATGGCAGGAAATCAAAATGACCATTAAAATTTGAATTTTCTCGTCAAATGTTTCACAAAGGAATGGTTTCCTAATGCACTTAAAACCCATATCCCTTCAGAGGGTACCGGTAGAATTCAAAGAAAACCAGGAGTTACAGCTAGTGGGGCTTTAAAACATCAAAACACAGGTGAACGATGTCCAATGATATTTATTCATCTTCGTTGATTCAAGTTGATGAAAGCTTGTTGACAGTTTCTGGCTAAGATATCAGCGAAAAAAGAACACCTTTACAAAAATAGAATGCAGCAAATAGCAAGAGAGTTCATGACACTGTGGTCTGACCACAACACAGCATATCGTCAGAAACCAATCACACTGCAGAAATCCTTCACCGAAAGTGCAAGTTGAAAAAGTAACATCGGTTTCTTATCTTTGACAGAAAATTTTATGAAAGATAATTTTGTTATTTGTGTCTAATGCAATCTTCTGAGTGAAGAGGTTTGAGTTTTGTCCTCCATTGACCCATGGTTTGCAGGTTTGAGTTTTGTCCTCCATTGAGCCATGAGTGAGGAGGTTTGAGTTTTGTCCTCCATTGAGCCATGAGTGAAGAGATTTGAGTTTTGTCCTCCATTGAGCCAAGAGTGAAGAGGTTTGAGTTTTGTCCTCCATTGAGCCATGAGTGAAGAGGTTTGAGTTTTGTCCTCCATTGAGCCTTGAGTGAAGAGGTTTGAGTTTTGTCCTCCATTGACCCATGGTTTGCTGGTTGGACATTCGATAGTGACTTTCAATGTTTAGTCCAGAAACACGATTGGAACTAATTTGGGATAATAGGATGGTGAAGTAATGTCGATTTAATCTGCAACTGCAATCTCATCTGCTTTTCTTTTTAAGTTATACACTTGTTTTTATGAGTAATTTGTAATATTGTAACATTCAGCTATAGAGCACCTAACACTTTTGAGAAATATGAAAAATATGAAAATCCAATTATCCCAAATTAGTTCCAATCGTGTTCAGAGTAGAATTCATTGCCAGTAGTATGTAATTCACAGTGCATCCACTTTCTTAGGTAAACGCTGTTATCTTCCAATGTACTTTTGGTGGCAAATAAAAAAAATGTATGAGTAATTGTTTCATTGAACAATAATACTGAAAATTTTGTCAAATGTTATTGCTATTGTTCCATCAAGAATACACAATAAGTCATGAAAATATTATTTCAATTCAAGATCTCATATCTGGTTTAATCCTGACAGACTATAGTGGTGAAAGTTTTGATGAAAGCTTTGCTGAGGAAATGTACAATGCAGCACTTGGCACCCGACCACCAATCCCGAATGAAGATGAATTACTAACAAACAGGGTGTATCATCAGCTGATAGAACTGTTCTATGTTTGCACCAATGAGAAACCAGAACAGAGACCATCGGCTGCTGCTGTGATACAAGCCCTGAAGGCTGTTGAATTTTAAGATCATCATCCCAAAGCCAAATCGAAATTGTAGCTGTCTACAGCCATGCACCAATGAGAAAGTAAGATAGAAACAGCTTTAAAAGCTGGTAAATTTATAGATTATCATCTAAAAGTTTATTTGAAAATAGTGCTGTGTGCAGTCGTGCACCAATGAGAAAACAAGATAAAAACACAGCTTTAAAAGCTGTTGAATGAAAAGATGATTATCTAACAGCTAAGTTTAAAACAGCGCTGTCTACAATCGAGCACCAAGGAGAAAGCAAGACAGAAACAAAGCCTTGAAAGCTGTTGAATTTAAAGATTGCCATCCCATTGCCGGAACTGAAAATGAAAATGACACTGTATTCTTGTACGATCAGAAATGATTTTATTAGATGGTCTTGAAAATGAACTTGTAGTTGAGAAGGGGTTGAGATGATTGCTAATTTGTGCTCCTACAAAATGTAGAGTTTAATCTTAAATGGCATACACCACAGGTAAATGATTACATACATATATAGAGCCAATCTACATCTGTTTCTCTTTCCATCGCTCCCTTCTGTCCCTCTCTCTTTCTTAAACACACACACACACACACACACACACACACACACACACACTGATGCACTTGTATACACTCCTTCAAAGTGCAGCGCTGATTATTACAAAACAATGCATTAAGAACAAAAAATGACTTCAACTATTAAATGCAATATTGTTTTAAATGTGTACCAGGCATGATTGCATGCAGATAGGTGTAAATAATGAAGTTGCTCCCATCAGTTTATTCTATTGTAGTTTTGTCAACATCAGTGAATTTGTGACGTCATTCCCCAGATTATTGCTGATAATGTATCCCATTTCCAACATTGAACCAAGATGTTTTTCTACATCTACAAATTCACTGGCATTGCCAAAACTATAAAATAATTGCAATAATTTACCCTCTACCAGCCCATAATAGACTCAAGCAAACTTTGCACTCCATAATGTACTCGGCTTCACCTCATTCATTATGTCATGCAGAGTTTGCTTTCATCCATTATGGGCTGAGCAGAGGTACTTAAATAAATGAGTTTGGATATATTATGAAATTAATTTTACAGATGTAACATTGATGTATGTACCTATTGCACTGTATTAGTAATATATTAGTAAATAATTTTCTATCTGTATATCAGAATAAAACTCTTACAACAAAATAATAAAGACTGGGCTCTGTTTTGTAATTGTACCCAGCAATGCCAGTTACATCTGTGAAATGGTGTTTTCATCTTGTGATATCTATTGTAATAAATTGAGTGCAAGGGTGTCTTCTTGCATTGTATTACGTTATGCTTCACTGTGTGGTGGCAATCTATCATTTCAAACAAAAACATCTCATCACACATGAAATTGCAAATTGATGAAATGCAAACATCAAGTTGATTAAATGAAAAGAAATACACAATAAAGTGAAAGTTGACAAATTTCTACAAATATCTGCCCCCCTTTGATTACAAAGCAATGTCTTTTGTAGGATGAGGAACGTGCACACATTCCTTGCGCCCTCCCCTGGTGATATACCCATGTGGTATACCAAAGTTTTAGTTACTTGTACGAGCGCCCTCTCTCGTCATGTAGAACTTGTGCAATAATCCCCGATCTGATTACATCTGCGATGAAATCCCACAAACAGCAAATGCCGGCAGACAAATAGCCTCTCTAGTGTTTCAATACCGGTGGAAAATCCTGCATCTATTGCAACAGCGAAGTGAAGTGACTAGACTACACCCACGTCGAAAAGGAGGTGGCCTATAGTGAAAACACATTCTGACTTAGGAAATCTATCGACGTCAAACAAGCATTGCAAACACTATCAATATTGGGAACATTAAGTCCAATAAAACCAATGAATCGTTACAATCTTTCAATTGTTCCTCTTCGGAATAAGTACATCTTTCAAATATTATCGAATTATTGTCCTTAAACTTAATAGCTCGACAATCTTCATCTATAATTTGTTTTGAATATGATTGACGTAAGGCCAAATGAATACTTCCGTCTTGTTTTTAATACTCCTTTTTAAATCCCTTAAAGATTCTTCGTTGAGGTTAATTGAAGTACATGGCTTTCATTTTCTACAATCCTACAGGATTACGTTAATGAGTCCGTATCAGTTTTTTTTAAAGAATCAATAAACAAAAATAACGACGACGTACAGTCATTTAGCTGGTAAGCACTAAACACTAATATGTATGTGGAATTGAAATCATTGATCTGGTTTAATGATTTTACTCTAGAATTTTATTCATCGGGTGGTTATTATTAATTTACGTAGTGCGCGCCTCGACATTAAAAGATTTACACTTAACACGATTGGAACTAATTTGGGATAACTGGATTCTCATATAAAATTTTTCAAAAGTGTTAGGTGCCATATAGCTGAATGTTGCGATATTACAAATTACTCATAAAAACAAGTGTGTAATGTAAAAAGAAAAAACAGATGAGATTACATTTGAAGATTAAATCGACATTACTTCACCATCCAATTATCCCAAATTAGTTCCAATCGTGTTACTTTTGCTTAAACTTTCCGCAAGGAAAATTTAAATTGTTTTCTTTCGAAGTCAAAAATAAAAATCGGGGATTACCGTGCAAAATTGGGTACTAGAGAAACAAATTACCCAATATTTACCGAAACTTGAAATTCAAAATGGCCACCATTCCTGTGTAAACTCTATGGAGAAAAAAATCAAATGTTCCCAAAAATAAGCAGATGAAATATTTAGTTACCCCGGGTGAGCCCCGCAAGCGGTAGACCAAAAAAGTATTGTAACGGTTTGAAAGCCCGAATAACCGTCCCTGAGGACGAGGACACAAATCTCAATGCAGCAACATGCAATATGTTTATCAGAGCACCGATCATTTTTTACATTAATATTCTCACTTTCCATCACCGACCATCATAGCAGCAGAACACCTCTTTCAAGGGTATTTGTTTTTAACTAAGGGTACGGATGTCGCTTTGTTTTACACGCCTAATCATTTGCAATACGATGCGCTCACAGATCAAATCAAACTCTGCTTCAATCCGGAAACACGTGACAACAATATCGCTCATCAGAATCGCAGACGAATATGTGGCAAATACCTGGATTGGCCAATTGGATACCTGTATGAGCTTCCGCATTAAATCAGTTGGTTGTTTATGGTAAAACGACTACTACCGAAATGACTGATTTGAACGATTCAATTTTGGCACATCTATGTAAGAATGAGTCATTATCTTAAAAAGAGGATCACAGTGTCGTGCCAAAAAACGTTCCGTTGAATATCTCAATTGAATATCTTGACATCTATAGACAGAGGCAGAAAGCGATGTATATATGCCATTACAAGTCTTATCTCGAGCTGACCGTCTTGAAAAAGATTCACCGACATACTCATTCAAAACATCTTTCTCTCTCTCTCTCTCTCTCTCTCTCTCTCTCTCTCTCGTGTGTGTTGTAGCCTAGTAGGCTACTACTGTATAATATATTGAGTATAGTTCGCACCATGATGTATAACGAATAAACGAATCGATGGCTCCACTACTGGTCGGCGAAAGGTGTTTACCATCATTCGTCTGCCCGTATCACTGCATCTGTTACCATGTTTGGCTGTTGTATGCCAAGCGTATGGATCGCCTGTCCAAGGTACAGTGTGCCCCACGGCTGCTCATACATATGGTGATAACACACTCAAATTCAATGTAGATCGATCTCTCCGATCCGCAAAGATATCATACATTTAAAAGGGTATGCAAGTTCACTCCGAGACAAAAAAACATCCGTTCATGTGTCATAAGTTCGTTTATCGACCCTAATCTCAGTATGAAAAAGTACCGATTCTGTTTCCATGGTGATGTCACGTAGATTGGATGAAGATGCGCTTTCTTTGCAGAAAAAGATTACGCTATATCATGACTCTAAGCCCTTGTTATTCTCACACACTCCCAGGGAAAAGTGTTTTCAATGAACAAGTATCTTTTATTGTCAGGGTATACATTGTTTTTACATTATCCTTAAAAAAATAAAATCTCTACCGTCGTACCACTTTCATTGCAATATTTGATTTATTTGATTACGATTTTATTTAAATATGATTACAATAGAACTATCGAGATGTGAGGTCCTTACAGCACTATGGGTACGAGACATAGTTGACGATAAATTATCTGCTGCTCGAAGTGCGCCATATAAGAATTCATTTACGTAAAGTGTGTATATGAATTCTGTTGGAGTATGGAAATTCGATGATCATGACCCGTTTTCGTCGGCGGATGTCCGAGATTGTGCTCCTTGTATGTGCACACTGAATCCTGAAAGTCAAGTCAAGGTCATGCTCCTCATCAAGTAAAGGTAGACGTGCCCTGCTGTGTAAGAATGGGTCAATTTATCGTTGTCCGTTAATCTCTTTTTATACCGCGGCATTGCAAAGGATCGTCTTTCGATGACTCAGCAAGAAACGAGGCCGCATTTAAAATATATATATGCACGTTTTCTATAAGGTTGTGTTACGATGAGTTGTGATCGCAGGTGGAAGAAAAGTAACAGAAATGTCGTCGATAATTGACGATGGGAGATTTTCATAGATACAAAAAAGTACATACGTAGATAAATCCATACCAGTAGATACGAATATGACCAGATACATACATATTTATGACATGTATGTCTGTAAAGTAGTTCACAGCTGGCGCTGGATTTTGAAATCTTCTGTGCGAAAACATCAATACGATAATTTTACTTCTGGATTTTCGAGAATCACGATCAAAATTGAAACGTGTTTTTTACCAGTTATCTCACTACTCATTTTACTACCTAAGTCAGAAATCCAATACAGAGGGTGTCAGGCCTCCGATGTGGCTGTATATCGTCTGTATTTTTCTTCTTTCCTGGTAATGTACGTCTGAATGTGAAGAACAGGAAAAAGACTGACTATAGTATTCAATATCCTTGTTAAATGTCACTCTGTGGTGTCATAGACAAACTAGTAATTTGATGATGAGCTAGCCCCGAAAACAGATTAAGTTAAAAGATTAAGAAAACGTGAAAATGTGGTAAAAGTTATGGCTTTTGTCCTTTAAAATAAGGCGAAATTGCGATTGTTCAAAGATCAAAGATACAGACAGCAAAAATAGATAATTAGGAATGATGACGATTAGGTCGTTATTGCAATTGTCCCTGAAGTCAATTATCTGATGGATATCTAAACAGTAAAAAACCTAGGTCACTGTTGATTTTCGATACATGTATTTTGTCAGCAAGGAATCAGGTAATCTGAAAAACACGAAATATGCAAATTCACCGGTAAAAACCCCGAGCTTGTCATTTGAAAGTGGGAACGCCGGATTGAAATTGATGGGCTCTTGTGAACTTTGGTGTCAAATTGTTCACTGCGTCGACCGTAATGATGGGCGCCTTTAGTATAGACGTGTGAAAATGAAAAATCACACGCTAAT
The DNA here is from genome assembly GCF_041260155.1 of Ptychodera flava. Lineage (NCBI taxonomy): Eukaryota > Metazoa > Hemichordata > Enteropneusta > Ptychoderidae > Ptychodera > Ptychodera flava. Next base: position 37,495,569 of record NC_091946.1, on the reverse strand, counting down.
GGGGAGAGAAACGAAGACACGTACTTGTACATCAGCTGTATAGGCTTACACATGCACACCTACCTTTTAATCATAAATGCTGCATTGAAAATAGTTCACAGTGAACTTGTTCGCTTTATTTCATGGATAACGAATCCGTATTTCCCCCATCGGGATGCACGTGAAATTTATAAAGCGTGTTTAACACTTTAATTCACTTGGACAATGCAGCAGACAAGTTTTATATAAAATGTAAATATGTCAACATGATATGCAGTTTCATCTATTGTTGCCAGCATAACATAGACAATGAACAACAGTTCAGAAGGATTTTTTACATTCACTAGTATTGCTTATGTTCCCCTGCGCTATCTGCTACTGTAAGGGCTTAGCGTTCAGTTGTTATGGCCGGGGGTGGGCCGGCAAAATCCAGGGGGGGGGGGTTTCACCTCAAATTTGAAAACTGCAAGGGGGGGGGGTCATGTATTTTTCAAACAGCTCAGAGGGGGGGGGGGGTCACTTAATTTTCATAAGTATCCGTCCCGTCAAAAAGCAGTTTCAGTGTTCAGAAATTTTCTGGGAGATAAAAATGATTCGTTGCATGATTTCATTCTCTGAAGTTATTCACCTGTAAATCTGAACAAAAGTATAATTATCTGTCACATGAACATCTTGACTTGACAACTCTGAGGCTTGTCTTATTGTAAATCAAGCTCACTGCACTGAGGGCAATGAACAATTCCTATTACTTACATATTAGAGATATAGCAAGTTTTGTCAGGGAAATTATTTAACAGTTACCTGTACTGAGACTACTAGTAACATGAAAAGTTAAATAATACTTTTAGGTGAAATTCCAATATCATAATTGTTGTCAACATTTGAACTTTTAAATACCCTATTTGAATCAAGTACATTTGTATCAATTATCAAACACCTATAAAAGCACAAATTAATTTAGTTTAGCATTGTAAAAAAAATTATTCTTAGTTTTCTCATAGACTCCAATGTATAGTGAATCAACATTTCGGTGAAATTCCAAAATCCAATTTCTTGCACACATATCAACCTTTAACCATCCTAGGCTAACTAAGTACTTTAAAATGAATTATCAAATGTCTATAAATACACAGATTTTGATAGTTTTGTATTGGAAAAAAATTATTCATTTTCCTCATAGACTCCTATGTACAGTGAATCTACATTTTGGTATAATTCCAAAATCCAATTTCTGGCGAACACATCCATTTGCTACCACCCTAATCTAATCAAGTACATTGATATCAATAATCGAGAGTACATAAATACATGGGTTTACCTATTTTTGTATTGGAAAAAAAATATTCATACTTTCCTCATAGACTCCCATGTATAGTGGATGAACATTTTTGGTGAAATTCTAAGGTCAAACTTTTTGTCCACATGCCAGTTGTAACAACCATATTTCATTTAAGTACATTTATGTAAATTATCAACTATCTATAAATGCACAGATATAGTTTTGCATTGAATAAGTATTACATAGATTTCTCATACATGTATGAGAAAATATATGTATACCATGTATGGTGAATCAACATTATCAACAGCTGATTTTTAATTAAATCCAAATATCAAAATTTTGTACACACACGCTTGCAAAAAAAATTGCGATCCTCCAGTAATTTCTGTCCAACCCCTTTAAAGGGTAATTTCAAAATTATAGCACGTCAGAAGTGGAAATCTGAGCTTTAACACCTTTTGAGTTTGTAAGGAAGGTCATTTGAAAAATCTAAGCTCTTTTTTGGGGGGATTCTATTGCTCCACATCTTTACTCAAGCAATGTGAGGGGGGGGGGGGGTCATGAAATTTTTGTCATCTTGAAAGGGGGGTTCATCAAGTTTTTGGTACAATGGGTAGGGGGGTTCACTTATTTTGACTGATGCGCAGGAAGAATTGCCAGCCCACCCCCGGCCATAATAACTGAACGCTCCCTAAGAGGCTTAGGTTTTACAGTTCTACTGCAAGTCACCTTGATTTCATCAGGTTTTTCTCATTTTCGTGCAGCGGTTTTCACCTTGTTGAGTTCAGAGAGGAACGCTCACTGTTTTATCACCAATCACTGCGTTAACCTCTCTTTCTGTATAGAATGCCACATTTTCGTGAGATATTATAACGTATCCACCCTCAGTCCCTGTTAACCACTGTGATTCATCGATATACGGCACCTATAGATAGTCAATCAGTCTGTCAGCTAATACCGGTATGTGTATTTATTTCAAGGCATCTTTGTAAGCTTTGCATTCTCTTAACTCATAATCTAAATATTCATTGCTTCTGCTCCAAAGGTCTAACGCGTCTATGATCAGTATCTTTTTGGATTTCAGTCGCTTAAAGAAAATATTCTGTCTGTCTGTCTGTCTGTCTGTCTGTCTGTCTGTCTGTCTGTCTGACTGACTGATTGACTGACTGACTGACTGACTGACTGTATGTATGTATGTATGTATGTATGTATGTATGTATGTATGTATGTATGTATGTATGTATGTATGTATGTATGTGTGTGTGTATGTATGCTATGTATGTATCTATCTATGTATGTATGCTTTGTATCTATGTATCTATGTATCTATGTAAGCGAGTTTGTAATTTTTTCCGTGTGCTATGCATCTTAGAAAAATGTATTGTACACCGTTTTAAGAGTAAGGTTGTGAACCAAACAGTCGACTGAGAATCCCTGAACTCATCTGCCCTACCTCAAGGGCATCTGTCAGTTTATCTTTCGCATAGTTTTGTGAAATATACACTTTGACACTGTAAAAAGCAACATGGGACGGAGATCATTCCTGCTGATGGGTCGGAAGTTCATAGTCTGTCGAAGCTTGTTCCAAGATCTGTCATATCAACAAATCGCGACACTGTGTAAGGATGATCGATGTTGACAAGGTCACGACACGTGCATTGAAGCAGAAGGCAAGATGTAAGTGGAAAAGTAAAGCAAGCAAGCTGTGCGGAGTAAACTCAGTGTAAAGTATGTGTTTACATCTAAAAGGGCCAAAAGCTGTAACTTATTCATGATGTGTGTATCTAGGATGTCAATTGCAAGTTTTGTTCTACTCCAGACAGCATTTAAAAACACCTACCATTTAGCTTGCCAACAGTAGTGTCTATATGTGTAGAATGCACTGTTACTGTTTACATTTGAATTCTAGTCCGGACCAGAATTCAATTGATAACAATAACAATGGAGTTTCGACATGTACAAGCTGAATGGCAAGCTGATTACAGTGTATCGTGTGATGCTTTGGGAATTTATAGAAAAAGAAAGTATCATTGACATTGAAAACAAAAACGGTGAAAAAAAACATGAAAAATTACTGCTACTGGCACTCGAACGGCTTTGCATCAGCAGAAATGCCAACCTCGGGATCCAATGTACCTACCTGTACGTCATGTAGAGCGTGACTTGTCATGACGAATTAAAGTCCGTTACATATACATGTGATTTTCTTTCGTACTGAATCGAAAACACACTTCAAACATTTACGTTTCGGATTAAAATTGCTTTTACTGCCATTTTTAATGCTTTCAAACTATGTACCAGTCAATCTCATTCAGTTTCTTTTTTATTACATTATATATAAAACACAAACATGTATTTGATGGCCGCCCTCCAGACAAACGACTGAAAAACGACTTAAAGAACACGTGACAAAAACGGCTCATACATGTTCATGTAAGACCCAAAGCTATTTTGAAATTTCATGAGATTTGTAATAATTAGGTTTTTTTATTGTCCCACGTAAAATTTGACTTATGGCAACATCTACAATATTGTCGTCACGTGACAGCCTGGTAAGTTAACATAGTCAGTGGCTGCATGCCTTAGGAGGCATTACTAAATACAATATGTGTAATGCAAATATATGTAGGCTGTCGCCGTGTTAATTGTTGTTTTTTTTATGGGTGACATTTTGTTCGTTTTCCAATCACGACATGAATATGCTCCAAGCCAAAACAGTTAGTAAATGCTATAACTGCCATGGCTTTTAGCGAAAGTGAAGCCCTAACTTTCCCGAACACATATTGCCAAAAACTAGCACATGTAATATAGCTTTTAAATATTTCACAATTCTGTTCAGAGAAGGTAAAAATCCACCGGGATTGTTCGCTTCAAGTTTGTAGCCGTACAAAAGCGATATTTTGAAGTTATTAATAAACACGGACACACAAAAAGTTTAACGAGCAAACGCTGATATTGACAGATACATGTAGCAAATCAAAATGAAAATCTACACAGCCAAGTCGATAAATTGAGACTAACTCAATAAACCATGGAGACGAATTCACTCTGGGATATGTCTCGCTTTTCCGATCAATAATATAATCAAACGTATGCATTGCCGATCAAGAAGTCGTCTTGTCATTCGCAGCTTGACTCAATCCAACGATTCGTACATTTTGTAATGCGTACATTACATGTTGACTGTTGTGAATTGTGTACTCCCTTCTATTTGTCCTTCCGAGTCTGTCTGTCCTTCATTCTGTCACTGTCTCATTCTCTCTGTCTCTCTCTTTGTCTCTATCTGTCTCTCTGTCTCTGTTTGTCCTTCTCTGTTCTCTGACAAGTTTAAGTTAACTTTGTCTCTATTTTGTTGGAACTCTTCCGCAGAATCACGCATCTATAATCATTTCGTAGTACACTTGTAATAATGATATTAAATTATTTTATGATTGCAACACCCTTTATTTTTTCGTAAAACGTGACTAAGATACCCTTAAAACCCTACACGTCGAACATTTCGAAATATTCCGAGTCCTGCTTAACCAAGTGCGCATGCTCGCGAGACGTGATATTTTGTGCCACCCAAAGGGAATTAATTACTGCATACGGTTTATGCTCTCGGGCACAATCTGTGCCTCAGGGAACCGTAAGGATTCAAAAAGTCAAAGCAAGCGTTTCAATTTGTAGAGGTGTCGAAGCTTGTGGCGCGTGATTTGTTGATCTTGACGATCACGACATCGGAACCATGTGACGGCAGACGACCGAATTTAATCCGCTTTTAATTGATTCAACAGTATATCGTACAGATGGAAGACAATTTTGTTAGAAGACGTCACAATATTGGCAAAGTTTCAAAAAAAAGAACATGCGGGAAGTAAAGCTCTGTGTCAGAGAAATAATGTTGACAGGAAAATCTCTCGCTAACCGTGCACGCTTCAGGGCTCGGTACGAATAATTGAGTTCTACATTAGCACATAACATTAAACTTTAAAAATCGGCTATTCGTTAGATGTGTGAACATAAATAATTACATCGTCCTTCTACTTTTCTTTGTTCAGAAGGCACTTACGAAGTAAATTTCTGTGGGATAGATTTCCTGTAATAATAATACTCTGCTCGAAAATGATGTACATGTAATAGGTGTGCTAGTGAGGAGGCAGGCTGACAAGGGGAGGGGAGGGGATGCGTATGTGGACAGTGCTATGAGGTCGACTCAAGGACAGTTGGTTTCTGTTATCGTCTGATTCTCCATACCTGATAAATGCCGCAATGAAGATAAGCGTGGCTGAGATAAAGGACCGGGCAAGGTAAATGCCGAAAGGCAGAATTAGGTAAAATGAATAGCATTGCCCAGCGGGGGCTGCAGCAGATCCTTGAACACCCGGATTTCAAGTTGGAAACCTCTTCGCTGTAAAGAATATCTATCCAAACAGTGGTATCGATTCACTCCAATGCTCTGGGGAGTTTGAGGAGCTATCGAGGACGAACACAAACTCAAAATTCATGAAACGTATCTGAAGATACTGCATCAGCAAAGACACTAGATTAGGTCCGGGTATCTCTAAAAGTGTCTCTGTGAAGATACCAGTGAAATGGAGATATATTGATGCATATATTGTCTCCGTATCAGTCTTCGTACTAGGCAGTATCATCATATGAAATTCTAGAAATTGAAACTCTAGACGACTCTCTGTTTAGCCCATTACGTCAGAAGTACGGTGCCAGAAATCTCATGATCTTTATGGTTGAAAACCAATAACAGCATTTTCTCTAATATGAAAATTTAGATATTTCACTGCACTAGGCGTGATGATGGTCAACCCTTCTTAAGGTAGTATGCGCCACGAAAGTAAAAGACTTAAACTTCTAATTAAAATTTCCTCAATGAAACTTTGGACCATTTTTTTACCTAATCAAGAATAAAATCAGGGGTCACATTGCAAACTTTGGTACTAGAGAGACAAATTACCTAAGATTTCCCGATATTTGAAATTCAAAATGGCCTCCATCACTGTTGTAACTCTATGGCAAAAAATAAAATTTTCGACTTTCGAAAAACTAAGACGGTTGAAACTTTTCTTTCATAAAGAGCTTTAAAATGTGCCCTATAAGTGGTAGGTCAGAAGAGAATTGGTAAAATTTTAAAGCCCGAATTTCTGTCCCCGAAGCGCGTTCTACTAGAACTTTTAAAGTGTGTGGTTTTTGTGCAACACCACCATGATCGTTACAAGAAGGTTGAATGTCTATTGGGGTATGACGTCATCGATTACTACTCAGAGATGCATGTATCTGTTCTCAACAACTGGTGGAAACGATACGCGAAATACACAACTAAAGGATCCGCCTTTTAATTCCGTTTAAAAGGACATTGCGGAAGCAGTCTTTCTTGACTTCCATTGGTTTACTTCATGTATGAGGTTCCCAGACTGTTGTGAGATTTTACTTTGGTTGAAGAAATTAAAGTCTCACTAGCTGTATCTTTTAACATTAATTTTATGATTTTACTTTCAAGCTGAAATAAGTTCGTGAGAATGTACTAATTTACGTGTATGTATACACTTATTATTCATAACCCCCTGGGACTGTATACGCACTTTTGAACGAGACAAAGATTACACTGCGATTAAATGCGAGCCCAAACATTTAACAGGAATCCCATGCGGAAAAGCAATAACCATGGATACGATGCATATCTGCACTAAAATTTTTACACAAACTGCACAGAGTATTCCAATGTAATGCATAGGGGTGAATGTTTTCAACTGTGACATTATATGTTCAGTTTCCTTTGTAATAATACAACTTTTTGAAAATGGTGGGAAATCAAAATGACCGTTAAAATTTGAATTTACTTGTCAAATGTTTCACAAAGGAATGGTTTCCTAATGCAGTAAAAGCCCATATCCCTTCAGAGGGTAGAATTCAGAGAAAACCAGGAGAGAATAGGAAGATATTTGAGGTCAAAAAATTTCAAGAGTTACAGCTATTAGTCACGGATTTTTGTGAAGTTTATACCTAAAATTAATTATGTACTTTAAAACCGAATGATTTTTTAAAAAGTTGAGACAGTATATTGTGAAAAGTCTAGCTTGCATAAGATGATCAAAGTGTTGACAAGAATACTCCTCTTGAGCAGATATTGCTATTCTCGAATTTTTACAATATTCTCTTGATTAACCACTTGCAGGGGTTTAATTTGAAGCTTATGGGATAAATCAAATTTAACCGGTTTAGTTTTGTGAAAATCGGCAATTTTATTCCCCCAGAACACAGCCATTTTGAATTTCAAATATCGTTAAATATTGGGTAATTTGGTTCAAACGTTTGCACGATGATCCACAATTTTTATTCTTGAGTTTGAAAGAGAACGGTTGAAAATATTGTACATTTAAAGTGGATCAAAAGTTAAGTCTTTTATTTTCGAGGCGCGAACCAGCTTATATGAGGCAAATGAAAACAGACGAATGCAGAATGCGCTATATTTGTGAACGTTGTGAATTATTTATTCTATTTTAACACACGCTTCCATACAAATCCTTCTGCCACTATGCATTTAGGAATAATGACATGAGACGCTTCCAGCATTTACATGGAAAATGAATATTTTGATGATCCTGCTGTTAGTTATACACACTGTGGAACAAGCGATATCGTTAGTATGCTTAACCTCCTAGATATTCCTCCTTGAACACAATTTACTGCATTCTAACTAACGGACGGTAAAAGAGTGCCATTAATCACCATAAAAATTTTACGGGTCTCTGTGACATTTGTGGCGATATTGAGAATGTGATTACCCAAGGCTGTCATTGCGTTTTACCTTTGTGAAAAGTCTTCTTATTAAGCTTACTGTTTATGGCTTCGTATTGCATAGCGCTAAAGTTGTTTGATAGCTATCCCGCCATAAATCGCCTACCAGCATATACAGCGTTGCCATCAATTGAAGAAATCACGATAAGAAAGATGGACTTGCTTTATTTGGCGAAAATATGATACTAATTTACGATACAATTATGGCATTCACTGTCGCGGAAAATATAATCTATATAAGACCCCAGCAAAAGCATATGGATACATGGATACATACATAGACAATACACAGATGCACAGTAAACACCGCAGACATTTGTACATATTTACTATTTACATGATTGCGACACGTGAACACATAAATACATACATAGAAACGAAGATACATAGATAGATACATGCATACATATATACACATACATAGATACAGAGATACATGCATAGGTACATACAAAGATACATAGATACCTACCGACCGACCGACCTACAAACATACATTGATACATAGATATATACATAGATACATACATAGATACATAGATACACACACAGATACATAGATAAATACATAGATACATAGATACATAGATACATAGATACATAGATACATACATACATACATACATACATACATACAGACATACATACATACATACATACATACATACATACATACATACATACATACATACATACATACATACATACATACATACATACATACATACATACATACATACATACATACATACATACATACATACATACATACATACATACATACATACATACATACATACATACATACATACATACATACATACATACATACATACATACATACATACAGTGCGATTAGAAGTATGTGTGTACTAGCGTGCGTGCATCCGATCAAGCCTCATATACGCATAAGTATCGCTACTTTTGCCTACACGATATCCAAATATTACAATACAACTTTTAAGTTTCGCTTAATCTTTCATCATTTTTCAACCAAAAAAGGATAGCACGTTGACTTTTTTTTTTAAACAGAGATGGATATGCTCAAAGTATCTGCAAACATTGACATTTTGTTCACATCGCCATAACAAGTCGTATAGCACGAGTTGTCAGTATGTGGGCATACTCTACGTTAACCTGTTTGATTCAGCGAGAGTCGAGCCATTCGGTACGCTGGCGAATGCCGAGTTGTTACTTAGCAACAGTCAAAGGGCGAAAACCGCCCACGCTGCTGTCGACAGTAAGGTAGCCTGGAAAAGGTCACATTGAAAGTAAACTCTATTGGCTTGTGCGTATACGGAGAAAAGAAACAACACACCGATAAACAAACACGCTTCTTAATCTCTGCGTCACCATTATAGAAATACGATCCTTTGAAGGTGTGTTTTTTTTATTTATCTCCATAAACTCATCAACCAATCTTTTTCATGCTCAGTAATAAAAATAGGGACCGCCTTAGTAAGGTTTGAATTAGAAAAGAAAATACCTACATTTCAGGTCCACCGAGATTTGAAATCATATCGGCTGCCACACTCTGTGTGACATGAACTAGGAAAAACTAAATTTTTGTTTCTAAGCAAAAGCTGTTGTGACAGATTATCATGATCAGATTTCAAAATTAGTTCATCCAAGCATTAGACAAGATAATTTTAAGACTTTGAGATTCTACATATACCCAAGGTGCCTTAAATAGGTGCACTAATGAAGTAACACAACATTTAACTTTACATTTATCTGCATTCACGCTCTGACACATATTTAGACAGAGACTTATCCTGCCCGACAGTATCACTTCCCCATCTGCCAACTCATTAAAACCGTTCTTGAGCCAAAACCATACGTGTTTTCACCTACTTGGCATGGTATATAGCAGCAACCTCAGTCAGGAAAAATAATGCTTGATCTTTTCCGGGCCCTTCTAATGTTTAAGTTTTTGTTAAAATCTGACACATGGAACATCTGATACCTCACTGGTTTTAACCAAGTCGAGCTGATGGTGACACATGAACTCAGCAAGACAAGGGTCAAAACAACATTTACAAGGCATCGTTACTCGTGAATAAAAAAAATGAAGTGGAACCCCATACTTGTGATGTTGCAGCGATATCATCTCCTGTCCTTGAAGAGATGGATTATAGTTTCATTGGATGTGTACGGATTACTCCTTTGGACTGTGATATGCCACGACTGATCGTAGAACACGATGAAAGAACGTAAGCACGGGAAGAAAATCTGCGTTTCTACCCTTTAGCATATAATAAAAAAAGAATAGAAAATGTTGATAAATAGGATTGTTATCAATAACTTTCAAATGTCAAATTATTATAATGTACACAAGCAGAGTAGCGTAACTTGTGACCTTTATGATTTAATTTTTTACATTTGGAGGTACAGTAGGCGATTAGTTGAGAAGAAGAAATGACTTGCTCTCTTACACTAAACTGTGTTACTATCCAGTATGTGGTATACAGTCGACGGCTAAAGCCTCTCGGTTAATTAAAGCCACCATTGCATGCTTTTCTTCGGCGATGAATTGAATAAATTCAATTAATCTGCCTATGTATGCTACAGACTTGAATCGTTTTCATTCATTGTACTGTGGACTGTCTGACGAAGGGTTGTCACAATCCAGATGTCCACTTTGAACATTGGTAATCTTCTTTCTCGACGGGATGCATCACCAGCGTCTTCATTAAATCCTAGAATTTGTCAGGGAGAGGTAAACCTGCATTCTTTCGGCTTCTAAAGACCCGATGGGCTTCTTTCCTGTTTTCGTCACCGTCTCAGCTCTTCAAGAGCGACAGACATTGACGGATGAACTCCGTATGACGAACTTCATTTATCTGCTTGGAATTTCTATGGACTCAAACTTAAGAATAAGGAGAAAGGATAGGAAATCAACAATAATATATTTAGATCACCTTTTTAATCGGAGAGAATGACGCAAAAAGGAAAGAACTGTTCTATATAATTCGTTTAAAGAACCCCACTCTTCGGAACATATGGCAGTTAAAGACAGCGACATTTGAAAAATACTTGTGACGTCATCGCAAAAAAGAACATGAAAAGTGTAAATATGCGGAAAATAGATTTTCCATTCGCACTCACGTTTTTTGTTTGGAACAAAGCACGTCCTATATCGTAGATTTTAGCAATGGAACTTTTCTACATACTCGGGTCAAACTGTGTAACTGTGAAGATCGTATACAGTAATACGTGACGTGACCAAATTTATCCAATCGTAAGCACTAGGCCTTCCGGACTGTCATGATTGCAGAAACAAAAACAACGAGCCTGGATCGATATGACAAATCTTGAATTGCGAATATGGCTTGATATCTTAAATTATTTGTATTACATCTTAGGTTTCTGGAAACTAGCTCTCGGACAAATCACCTTCGAAATTTGATATATCTGCCGCGCTTCTTTGAAAGTGTTGTGTACGTGTTGGAAACCGTCATCCCGGGGCTATCATACCAACCCTGTGTTAGTAACAGGGACGCATCATTCGATTTTTGAAGGTTGGATGATCGGATCGAAGATGAGCAGTTTCAACCTAACAGAGTTAACATTTTTTAGGAATACGCCGAGCATTCATGTACTGCATTTTCTCGGAATGAAACCTCTACTCGATTTTTGTTCGTCAACCTTTTTTGCAACGGCTTTCGAATATTCGCTCATTAGATTAAAACAAAATTAATCAACCCCTGTGTGGATCCACGAGTCAAACCCTAGTGGTGGCACAGACTGTTTGAGGCTTTTACGTGTGTATCAAAGTGCAGTTCTCGTATCAGCGAAGCTGCCACTCATTGTCTGCAAACACAGTGCCAGTGGACCGTTCCGAAATGTAACTCAATTTCCGTCCAATGAAAATCAGGGTCTTCTCTTACGAGAAGCCATTCACTCCTACAATCATTCTCTTCTCATTAAGTCTGTCTGAGTACGTGTATCTGCTGTCACTGAGCACAGATGGCAAAGGTATTTTCTCTCTTCTCAAGTCAAATATGAATGAAAATTGATCTATACTTTAGACTTTTTTAAACGTTAATTGAAAACCCACTCTGTTACAAAGTTTTATTTGGAATTACAAACATTTGCTTCTCTCTCTCAATTTTACTGCTTTTTATATCCGTATTTGTTATCGTGCACTTTATTTTTGTTCCCGTAGTCTTATCATTTAGCCTTATATGCCGCGGCACAGTACATGTGTACTTCATTTCAAACATTTGCGGTAGTAGTAGTAGATTATTTGCACACTGACAACTCTTGAAGTTTACCCCACCAGCGTCATCTGTCGATATCGACGTAAAGGGGGTTGAAACAAGTAAAGTAAGACAGGTTCTGCTCGAATTATTTTAACGCACGCGACAACAAGAAACTCCTAAAAGCACCCATGAACACAAACGCTTTTTCTCGGTGTGAACATTTAGATTTACGGAGGCATCGTTGCGCTGTGGTTAAGTTACCGGACTTCTATCCGGGAGGTCTGAGAATTCCAGACTCTCGCATGGTGTTGTGCACTTGAGCAAGGCACTTAACTCCTCATTGGTTTATTGGGTAGCGGGTGATGGGCACCCCTTCCTGTATTTCGCCCCTTAGATTACGTTTAACTTTTGGGTACCCTTAGTTTTACACAATATTGAATGACTTGACCTATATGAAATGACAAAAATATTGCAAACAGGTTCAACAGATTGATCGAGAATTGTTCTTTCTCACTATATCATTGCCACCGTATAAAAAACCCTCAAAAGTACCAACAGCATTAATGTAAGCCTTGCGTTGTTTGACTCAAACGTATATGCGCAAAACTGTCGAGTGAAAATTTAGGTCACAGGAATTGTTCATGGTCAGCGTAACCTTCAAGATGGTTGACTGTGCCTGGTTCATGGAAGTAAGTTTCCACAAATGGACAAGCACGTCAATAAATGATAGTATTCAATTCCAACAATTTCAAGTACACACGACTACTAGCCGTTTTCTCACGCTTCAGGTCTTGCTCGTCAGATTTACAGCTCGTTAGTGAAGCGTTTCGAGCCAGGGAGTTTCAAGTTGATGATGAAAAATTGACGACGTCACACGGTTGGGTAGATCGATCTGTTTCTCCGAACTGACAAACTCTTTAGTGACGGTGACGCATGGCTTGGACCCAGTATTTTATTTAAATATCAGCAGTGTATTCATTTGGGATAAAACAAAAATTTAGAATGAAATACCGAGTTTAGAGTCAATTTTTCGTTTCAAAGTCGTCAATAGATATGGTGATAGGCTTACATTTACGAAGAAATTAAGAAGAACAAGTTTCAGTGTCTTAGTTTTTCGAAAGTGTTTTTTTTTAAATTTTTCTTCATGGTTAACAGTTAACACAGCGATGGCGGCCATTTTGAATTTCAAATATCCGTAAATATAAGTAAACTGTTTCTCTAGTACCAAACTTTGCAAGGTGACCCCTGATTTATTTTGATTTAGTAGGAGTATGGTTGAAAGTTTCATAGACGAAAGTTTTAGTAAGTGTTTGCCTTTCACTTTCGAGGTGCGTACTACGTTAGCAATGACCGTGAGAAATCACAAAGAGTTATCGTTTATAACCCGCCATGAACGTTCAAAGTCAAACTCAAACACTTCATCATAAATCAACAGTGACAGACGTACATAGTTTGGCGTAGAATTCAAACCAATACGTGACAGACATTGGATACACACCTGGATTAAAATTAGGAACCCTACTTTGATTGTCTTCTGGTAAACGGTTGCACTCTTTCTCAAAACGCTCAAGGAAGCAGTGCATGTTTGCCGTAATGATGACTGCATGGTTGAATGACGTACATGCAGGCAATGTACTGCAATGTGTAGCGTCTTAGAAGCCTGCCGCCGATTGGCTCGCTAAATATCATTGACATAACGAATCATTTAAAAACAGCCACTCAGCTACACGATAACGTTGGTTTCAAACTCCTTAAGTTGTTGGGGATAATTACAATTTATCAATCAGCGATAACTTTCCGAGCCGCTGCACATCGGTGTAATAGGTACGTATGAAAACTTACCATAGTACGGGAAGCCATACTGGATTGCATTGGAATTCACTTAACGAAGTCATGGTCTTGTTTCTCGCCTTTGCTCGTTTGAGAAATAGCCCACGACGGGATAAAATAAAAGCACCCACTTGCAGTGAAATCATACATATTGAATTATATCTTGAGATGAATTTGCTGATGTAATAAAATAATAGTTGCTATCATCAGAAGAAAGGGCTACGTAATGTGGCAGAGCAAAGTACATGATAACATATCAAAGGTTCTGAATGTATCGTAACTTTGACATGACATTTTGGGTGAAACGTTATACTTTGCAGACTGGGTAAGTGTATTGTACTGTCAGGGAAAGAATCAGTTATAATTGGATGATTAATTAATTGATTGTTTCATCAACAGTGTGGCTATCAAGAAGAGAATAATTCAGGTGAAATACTTTTACTGCGATAGCATTGAAAGGACGTCCTTACACAATACATGTCCTGGAGATGTGATTATCAGTACACAGTCATTATACAGTCATGAAATTTAAAGTCGCCCTCTCCTTCCGGCGTATTTTTTGTGATGAAAAGTATTCTTACAGGGCATGTCTGAGTTGAAGGCTCCAATCGTCCTTGCTGCGTGCCAACCTGTCGCTAATACGCGACACAGGGTCGCCTTTGTTATGTGCATACCACGTTTAGCGTCGATTTTGAGAAGAGAACTTATATCATTCCTTTTGGAATTCTTTCAACCACCTTGCAGTTCTTGTTGATAACATTCTTTATTTCATTAGGCAATGGGCTTAATTGAATCCTTGTGATCGAACTGAAAAGAAGTTATCAAAACAACATTCAAGATTGAAGTATGCGTGTTCAGTGTACCTCTTGTAAGATTATAACAGTACCCCGGATGTATCTAAACAATTTATTCCACTGTTTTTCATTCAGCATCCTCCTATTCATCATTTCTCGGTGGTTTGTTTGTCAATCAAATGTACAATTATTTACAGCTTCATGTTTTGATTCTAAGATCGACGTCAATTGTGGCGTTAATTTACTGCCAGAGACAGCAGGATATGGAAGCGTTGTCCTGTAATCGAGCAATAAACCATGCCAGCGATAGGTATATTGAGATAAACCACTTCATCACATGTCTCGGTTTGCGTATACATGGAGCGAGCTCACAGTACTAGAGATTTCCCATAATACATCATGATTTGTACCAACGTAGATTCCCCTGTGAAGTCTACAATGTTTCCCATGTGTATACAAATTCCTGGACTAGTTGTAAAATTCTGAAAACGTACTTTTAAAAAACTTCTTCTCCATTCCCATTTTAAAGGATTAAGAAAATTGTGCTTGATTGAGAGAAGAGAAAGAATTTTGTAAATTTTCCACTGATTGTGTCCTCAGCCATACAGAATAAAGTGATGGAAAGTAGGGGGACTAGTTGCACCTGTTTTATGAAACAAAAGGATATTGATTTTTTCCAATAGAAAAGACAAGAGAAATTTACATGCTACCTTTTTTCAGAGAATGACCCCTTCAGTTGGTCATAACTTGCTTCCCAAAACTGTGACATTTGTAGTACCTGCAGAATGTGACTTTTATGGTTATTTAATGGTTTCTTCGAAATTTATACTACAATAGTTCAACGTACGAGGTTGTACATTACTGCACTATGTTCTTCACAGAGACCGATTATTTACAATGCATAATTTGCATACTATTTTGTTTTCAAAACGAATTCTTTTGTATGATTATTAATTTTTGAACTGATTACTGTAAAGACAGCGGGGTGGCCCATCTCCAAAGATTCATATGTAGAGACTAATGTATTGTACCATAATGTTGAAACTTTGACGTGAAAGGTTTAAAAGAAGGATTTGTCTCTGACTGAAATCTGGAATAATATTGTACAGATCAAAAAATACGGATAATTTGCATGGACTGACGTTCTACACGGCTGACGTTTGTCTGTGCAATAAACACTCCGCTGGAGCTGCAAAAAAGGCATCGTGAATAATAATAAAAAAATTGAAGCGACCTAAAATGATTCGCGCGTTTTTAAAAATCTACAGTAACTGTTCGCGCATCGTACTCACATCATGTGCATAACTGTCTGTGACGTAGGATATTGCTAAATTAAAGTTGCGATTGAAGTCCAGCGAGACGATGATCTGCGTTTTACGCCCATCGAAGCACATGTTTACACGATTAAGAACGGTTTTTTTACTGTTACGAAAGATGCATGAACTGCAGGACTTATGCACCTTTGCTTGACTCTCACTAAAACCCTCTCCATGTTTTTCTCTATGATTCATTTAGATAAAAATGTATCCTTTGGTAATATGATTGTGCGAGAATACCGAAAATATGTTGAATTTTAAATTACTATAAATATCTCAAAACTGGGTGAATCAGAGGAAAACGCGGCGCCGTTGTGGCCGAGACGTGAATGCTAGACACATTGATCATTTAACGGTCGACCAGACGTCTGTGTTTATCGATGACTTAGCTTACAGTCACCTTCAATGATTCATTTCAAGATTGCGATAGATTAAGATAGCATTGGTATCGGATAAGCAGAGATTTTGACCCAACCGATATCTGATGTACAATAAATATTTTTCTAATTCTATCGCTATGGCTTTGAAATTTAAAGATTAAAAGTATTAACATATATAAAACGAAAGATCACAGTCCCTCAATGTGGAGGAGGGAGGGACTGTGGATAGATATGATAGATGAATACCGCCATTCTTACGGGAATCAATATTTTTCCAGATGAGTGTCACGTGACTCTTAATGCTAATGAAGACCTTCCCAGTCAGTTGACTAGAAGAAAAAGTGCCTAGTATGTAGCCAGGTATATCTCGATACGTTCAGAGCCTGATCTGTAGTAAAAATATGGACATCGTGATATGTCGCATCAGAGACCAAACAGAATTAACAATTTGTATTGAGAGATATATATATATATATATATATATATATATATATATATATATATATATATATATATATATATATATATATATATATATATATATATATATATGTGAGAGAGAGAGAGAGAGAGAGAGAGAGAGAGAGAGAGAGAGAGAGAGAGAGAGAGAGAGAGAGAGAGAGAGAGAGAGAGAGAGAATTTCACTCGCCAAAGCGCCTTGTAAGTTATAGGCTGCATTCACAAACACCTCCAGAGGGGGGATTTCAGGGGGACTTGAAAAAATTTACAACATGCAAGGGGGATCTGAAAAAAATTGACATTGCAAAGGGGGATTTGAAAATTTATTGAATGTCAAATTCCTTTCAAATACCTAATGGCACTTTCATTTCCTGTCATTTCCATTTTCGGCGCGCCTTTCGGGCACAAGTTTAAGGGTATATTAGACAATTTATTGATGATCTAAGCAGCCACCTTGAGGCAAAAGATTTAGGTTGTCATGATTTCTACTTACCCAACCCCCCTGTTGTGTAAAACTGTCCTCTATAGGGCCTAATGACCAAAAGTTTCAACTTTAATCTTTCAATAACAATTGTGGATATAGCTTATTTGATAACATTCTCCCATTGACAATACATTGGGGCTAGGTCAGTGTCGAACGTTCATGTCGTGGTATGTAAAATTTTATTTTTGAGGACTTTGACAGAATACAAACTGTTTAGGATAACGCATAGTGTCATCAATAATAGCTGGAAGCATTAGGTCAAGCAACTTTTGAATAACAATTTCGCAGATGATAACCTATGTGTTATTCGTAGTTTCCTCATAGACTAAGAGACATAGTCAATCATCATGTTCAGTGAAATTCCAAAAGTCAAATTTCTTACACACATATGCACTTGTAACAATCTTAGTCTAATAAAGTACATTAATATCAATTATCGAACGTCTATAAGTACATAGATTTAGCTAGTTTTGCAATGTAAAAAAATATCCACTGTTTTGTCATAGACCCCCATGTATAGTGGATCAACATTTTCGGCGAAATTCCAAAAATAAATTTCTTGTACACATATGCACATGTAACCACCCTATTCAGTTATCAAACGTCTACAGATGAACAGACATTGCTAGTCTTATATAGGAAAATACGCGTTCATAGTTTTCTCATAGACTACCATGTATAGTGAAACAACATTATCGATGAAATCCAAACATCAAATTTTTGTAGGCCTACACACAAAAAATGCACTTTTTACCTGCCACTTCAAGCAAGGTACATTTACATGAATTATCACACACATATAAATGTTGAGATATAGCTTGTTTTTAAGGAAAAAATGTTAATAGTTTGCCCAATAGACTTAACTTCCGTGTATTATGCTTTGATATTTTTGGACGAAGCACTATATCGGCCACATTTTGCCTTCCTTTGAGGGGAGGGGGATTTCAACATTAGGCTATAGCAAGTCATAAGGGGTGATCTGAACACGTTGCGAGTTTGTTAGGGGGAATTTTAATAAAAAAAATGAGAACTTTCTTTTTGAGTCCCCCCCCTCCAGAGGTGTTTGTGAATACAGCCTTAATGATTTTGAAAGTGTGGGAGGATTTCCATCCATAGCCAGTGAGGTCAGAGGACTGGAATATAGATACATACAATGATGTAAAGGAAACTCACTGCATCTAAAACTTCGAAATGCGACAAGAAATAATGAAATGAAATTTCGCACGCACACTCAAAGACTAATTGTATTTTCTTCAGGCTGGAAAAATTGCGATGTTGCATGAATGTAAAACATTTAGTCTAGTAAGAGTTACAATATTTACAATAACTGAAATGTGGTGAGCTACATAACCCAGCGGCAGCGTGTGTGCCAATTCTCGGTCGTAACTTGTTTAACATGCAAAGCAAATTATACGTTAAAATTGAAAGCGAGTAGTAACCCGACTATAGATGTGACGTAAACGAAAAACAATCTGATTAGTTTTGAGAAATAAATGATTATGAGAAAAGTAAGCATCTAAATTCTGAATCCAAAACGTGATTGTTTTGTACGAATCCTGTCCTGTCTGCTCGAAAACGTCCACGTCAAATATATCTTGTTTCATGAAGCAATGCTTGTAACTCTTACTAGACTAAATGTTTTACATTCATGCAACATCGCAATTTTTCTAGCCTGAAGACAATACAATTAGTCTTTGAGTGTGCGTGCGAAATTTCATTTCATTATTTCTTGTCGCATTTCTTCATCGCACTCCAATTTGAAAATTTCTAAAGGCAATCTTGAGACAAACTAGAACTGGTTTAATTCCTATGACTTTGTTTTACAAAGACGTAAATATTTCTACGAAATGAAGATTTGTATAAAAATAACCAAAGGCTGCGCTTTCGAATTGTAAAACTGTTGAAGCGCTGGTAAGATAAGATAAATCCAACATATTTTACAGAGACGTGACTGAACAACTTAGATAGTGGTTCCATCGGTAAAAACCAATCATTTTTGACTTGAGAGACACGCCTGCGCCAAATGACGATCAGTAGCGTCTTTGACGTATGTCGTTTCAAAACAGCCAACCTTTCCTTAATGTCGACGGAATATCTCACCATCGGCGCTCGCGTTTTCTCCGAACAGACATTTTAGTTTTGCCTTGTGGTGTATCTATATCTGTTACATTTGGGCGTGACGCAAAGCCCCAGTAAAAGGTTGTTTTTTCAGTTACAGTCTCCACGCTCTTCTATACGCCAAACAAGCCAAACTCGCCGGTACTGCTGGATTATGCATCAACGAACGTGACAGGAATAAAGCTTCTATGTCCTCATGTACTTTCTGGAGAAGCACTGAAAAATTTCACCTCAGATTAGTACATGTACTTACATCACATTGTCCTCAATGACGCCTGGTTATCTTTAAGACAGATTCAGATTCAGTTTCAGCTTCTGAACATTTTCCCCAAAGATGGAACATTACAGAAGGAGTAACCTGTATAAGAGGAACATATGTACTCTTTCGGGATTTCAGAGTACATATTGATCTAAAATGGATCTTTAGCGATGATTTGCACTAAAAGGGTACGAAGTCGTTAAGAAGATTGCTGGCTTTACGGTTTACCCTCGATTAGTTTTTACTGCAACACGCCGAAAGAAGCACTATCGATAATGACACTTGAACGTCACACGGATGACACTTACGAATCATTGCGCTACATCACTGAAATGCTATAGCTATTCTTAGTATCAGTATTGCCGGCAATAGATACGCTATATTGAAGTGTAGTGGTTTAGAAAAATTCGAAGTACGACTAGGGCTGATTGCAAACTATACACCGATGAGTTATATTTTGAGAATGAAACTCGCAAGTTAACACTGAGATGGATGATGAAAGTAACTGGTAATTTCAACGATTACTCAGATCTAGAAGTGACCTAGATCGAGGTTGCGACAACCCAGTCTTGCTCTTTTCAGAATGGTGTTAAAGTAGGATCATTGAGTAAAAAGCGTAAAATACTTCTTTTCACGTTACTTCACTATTATTCTTTGGATTACTATAAAAAGCAACGATTTCAATTCTGTCCAAATACTGGTTCTCGCGAAGTACTAGCGGAAACTCCTTCACCAGGGGGCAAGAATAGCCAGCAAGTTTTCCTCTCGTTTCAATGAAAACGATATGACAAAAGAATTTCTCGGTACTGTGACCAATTAACGTTCACAATTTGATCACACAACCAGCTTGTCCTCCGACCACAACTTATTTATTGTTCATACGCGTACGGTGCTACGAAATGTGTTGATAACTCAAATGTGTTTTGTGACTGACACTACGGCCACCGATGTAAATACGCTGTTGCTATAGCACAACTGATTATATGTCCTTGTGGACAGGGCATTAAATAATTTTGATAAAATCTTAAATTTGTACAAGGATCATGTTTAAAACACCTGACATATCTAGAAATGTAAAAATTGTCTGAAAGCTGGATGAGACACAAATTTGACATTTTTTGAAATTTCTGATCAATATCCGCAGCTGTCAATTTTTGGCGTGTTTGTCGACTAATATAGTCGAAACCCGTAACATCTTCTCGTGAGATGATAAAGAATTCGACCGTTCTATATGTATATTAATTTAAAAAGTTTATTTGATTTGGCTTTTTTATCACGATGTGTACGGCGACGCCTTGTCTTTTTCCCTGCTGACTTCTGACTAATTCAGACTATGTCAGGGACCGTCGCACTGCAGCGGTTCGAATGTAAGAAAGTACTGTTGAATGATTGGCATATTAGACCGCATCTTTAACTGTTCTTTGGTAGCCAGATGTCAAAATTATTGAGACAAATTCGTTGATTGGAATTCACCTGCCGATTTAAACTTCTATGTGTTATATTATCCTTACCCGTGTGCATTTTCAGATAAATCGTTTGCCAATTTATCTTCTAGTTGATAGTTTCATTGGGAATACCTAAATGATCAGTTGATGTATTGGTAAAATGATCACCCTTGACAGAGAATAGTCAAACTTTACAGAGATTGATGACTTTTTCTGTGTTTTTATTTCTATTACTTTTCCTTCGCCTACACGAAAATAATTTTATAAAAGTCGCGTGTTTAAAATTACTTGAGACGATTCCGTCATATTGAAATTTAAAGAATTTGATAACCTGCTTTAGAAGTGCTTGATTGTGAGCTCCGTAACTTTAACTGGCAAAATAAATTAAAAGGGTTATCAGTTGTTAATGGTAATTTGCCATATTACTGTAACGTACCACGCGATATTTCCATCCAAAACAATTATCTTGGTATGTCATAGCAGATCGATTCTTTAGATATGGAGATGTGATATTGAAATATGAAACGTCTGTTTCTCAAATGATGAGTGACAAGGTGGCTTTCACTCACACATTGATGTAGAGGCGTTGTCAAATTACACTGAATTTATCACTTGGGATCAATTTGACGTGTGTAGCATGCTAGCAGGTTACGCTTACCCATTCTGGACACCTGGTACCACTACTGATCAGTGAATTAAGATGACTCTATTGGTTATTTTCGATTTGTTCCTTGGACGTGGTAAATTAATTATCTACCTTGATGATACCGATTATTGGACCTGCTCTGATGTCGTTCTGCTCATTATGCTGTATTTTCCACATCATGTGTCGATGTCCGCATTGGGAATATTTAGTGTGAGGTAATTCTAGTCTACAGCTGTGCCAAGTGAGTATCATCAGAGTTAATGTAATTGTTTCCCTACAAATGTTTTACTTAAAGACCCAATAGCTGAGAATTTTAAGCGTCATTTTCGTGATTTTATTTTCAAACCAAAGTTGGTTTATGTAAATGTGATAACTGAAGGAAATGTATAGAAGTATCACTGCTCGCTGATTCGGACTATGACTACAGGTTTCAACAGGTTAAATAATAAACGAGTGCCGCACTCATAAAATGGCGCCCCACGGAAAAGTAAAATTAATGCAGTATTTCCTGCATATACACATCGTGCTCATAAAAGAAACAAACATGATGCCATTCACTTGAATGCACAACACACGATGGTCAACATTTTGTTGTTGTAATCTTTATTTTCCCTGTCACATGATTAGGTTTTGTAAATGGCGGAAATCTAAAATTCTTTGACGACGCGTGAATTTACATGACACTTTCGCCACTTATGACAGTGTTATACACTTTTTTCCAGTAATATCTTAAATGGGTTTTATTCAAAGAAAACTCTTGGAAAACTGAGGATATTTTGAAGTCGGTTTACTACACATTCGCAGCCATTAGGGTTTTAATGAATAATCATGCATACGATGTAGGAGTTTCTTGGAAAATAACCAGCCAGACATCCAGGCAGGTAACTTCAGTTGAAAAGTTTCCTGCTCGAGGAATAAAGTAACTTGATAAATTGCCTGTTTCATACCCTATACTTGTTGTACCTTGCCTCGCATCTTTGCCACCAAAAGGTCGGACAGTATTTCATCCATTCGTCGGGCAGGTATACTAAAACCTGTCTCAACTGAACCGTCAAGGGACTGAGAAAATTGTTCGGTTTGGAGAGGTGTTTGGTTTATAGAGGTCATTTTAACATAAAGTTCTATTTGAATGGGACTTGGAAAAGGGTTTTAGACAGGTTTCAGGTTTTGTAACTGTAAAAGGTAACCTGCCAAGCCAAAAATTTATCTGCTCTTGTGAGGCAACTACTATAGGGTTTCCTACCCTGCTGCATAGAGTGTGAAATAAAATGAAAAAAGAGCAAAGTAAACGAATTTTAACAGATGTATAGACGTATAGATCTATAGATGTATAGACGTTGGGTAAAAGTGACAGTGAGAAAGCTTCATGCAGCTTGAATTACGAAGCATCTTCTTATACTTGCGAGTTTAGTCATCTCAGAATCTATTATACTTTGTCATTTGACGTTACGCATCAGAAAGATAACGAAAAGTTAGACAACAGTTCTGGTTGGATAATTATCCTAACCACAGCTAAAATTTCCGATGCAAAAATATCTTTTGTTGTGAAATTTGTAAGTCGCCACTGATAAAGGGGAAAATCTATGCCACAATTAGTCGAACCTATGACTTTAACCAACTTTTTCCCTGAAATATTTTCAAATAAAACAGTAAATGAAGAGTTCCCGGAGAGAAAGTTCGATACCATCGGGCTGTACCATTTGGGCAGAGGGGACGAACAATTTTGTAGAGTGGATAATGAAGACACAGGTAATCGATTCTGACGCTATTAACGGAATTCAAGATGTAATTACCTTGCCATAGACACAGTCACGTCTCACATGTTAAGCATGGAAAATGATTTTGAGGAGGAGTGGGTTATACGCTTGACATTTTGTGACCTGAACAGGGGTTTATCAGAGCAGGAACGATGAATGACGTAATAGAAGATAAATGAGTAACTAATGACGAGATTTAGTTTAAAAGGGGTGAACAGGAATGCCGTTCCAATCGAAAACAATTAACCCTGAGAATATCTGTGAAATAATCCTCCGAGGATTTTGTAAGCGGCAGCCTTTTGTCTAACTTTGGATACAGTTCGATATTTATCAGGGTACCATTTGGGCAGGACGGTGGCTGAGATATTGGAAAACTGATGTGTAGTGCTGGAATTCTCCATATCATGCCACAGAGTACCGACCCTTTTGAATTAACAAACTGATTAACCTGACAGAGTTCATACGGTGACATATGCATGCTAATCGACAAAAACATCACAGACGAAATTGTATTTTACATTCATTACCTTGGCCAAGATTTGACCAAATTCTTGTGATCCCGTTCTATATTCCAATTAAGCGACACGAGATGTTATAGTAGACCACGTTCAGGAAGCTTAACATGTGACGCATAGAAAGCAATATTCTAAAGTTTTAGTCACTGAATACTAATTACACTGTGATAGTCAAATGAGGATCGTGGCATAGAATATGCACTACTTTCAATTTTCACTCCTTGATATCGTAATTCATCCTATTCATAGATGTGCAGTGTATATGCAAACGTTGAGTATTAGTGTATCGTTCTATATGCTTCAGGGAATACGAAAACAGTCTGAAATTGTTCAGAAATATCGACAAACACAGGCGATATTACTTGAACTCGATCAAAAAATTCGCATCTGTAGTATTGGGTAATTACTTTCTACAAATTTTGGTTTTGGGAATGGTTGATCGGTGTAGCGTGAAGCCTGATTTCTAGCTTATTTTCAACTGGCAAATGGCGCTGAAAATGTCAGGTATTTGTTATTGTGCTTGGAACGACGCTATGACAATCAGGAATTATCTTTCACAGAATGGTCAAAAGAAGCCGCTATCTAGGATTGGAAGATTCGACTGCTTCTGGCAACAACAGAGTGTTTTTTGCTACACGTCATATAGCACAAAAAACGCAATTTATGGTCGACCTCTCTCGTCGGTAACACGGTTTCCTTGGAAACCATATCCTCAACCAAGCGATATGCATGATAAGTGCAAAAATGCATTTCAAATCGATGGAGAAAAATCTTAATGTAAGAAAATCTTCCTTGAAGATTGCATAACATTCAAAACAGTAATTTGAGTTGAAATAATTTCCTACAAGTCTTCGAGAGCGTTCCTTATGCTAACCGTTATCTTTCACGAATCGGTGACTTCTAAGTACACACGACGACTGCCAACACTTTAGACGAGACGTACAGTTTGTTGTTCAAATTCTCTGTAGATTCCGATACATGATAAAATAACCGCCAACATCAACAGCCATGCCATTCTCAGGACAGGTAAAACAGACGATGTAGGTCTATGTCTGTGCATATGTATGTATGTATGTATGTATGTATGTATGTATGTATGTATGTATGTATGTATGTATGTATGTATGTATGTATGTATGTATGTATGTATGTATGTATGTATGTATATATGAATATATACATATATAAGCTTTTTATATAATATATATATATATTATAGATAGATAGATATATATGTATGTACATTCGATGTGTATGTTTGTGTATGTCTATCTGTTTGTGTGATTGTATATATGTATTTATGTTCTGTAAATGTAAAAAACAAATGTTAATGTATGTGTGTACGTACACATGCCTAGATGTTCCGAGTACTTCAAACAATTTAATATTAAGAAAATTACCATTTTATCTTCAAAGCCGTGCGCATAGCCTATTGGGTACTTGGAGATGAGATAAGTCAATCCCTTTGCGTCATCTCTGCATGAAGTCATCATGCTATCATGCCATGGGAATTAGAACGCCTCGTGTTTTTCCGAGTTTTCTCGTTGAACGAAAATTGAAATCGAGGGAACATACAGTGAAGCAGTATCAAGTCAGGTCACGCTATACGATGGATATTCTCTCAGGAAATGGGTCGGTTAAATGACCGAGAATTTGTCTGACATGGGAACTGAAATGAACGAGAAAGGCAAATGGCAGTGTTCTCAATCACGATATGTGAGTTTGAAAAAATGCCGTGCCACAATTAAGAGAGAGAGAGAGAGAGAGAGAGAGAGAGAGAGAGAGAGAGAGAGAGAGAGAGAGAGAGAGAGAGAGAGAGAGAGAGAGAGAGAGAGATGTAAAAAGACATCGGAAGGTAGTTTTTTTATAGAGGTTAGAATGCCAAGGTTCCAAAATGAAATAATCATTGCGTTTTGAAAATCTCTTCTGATGAGTTTCCTCTGCCAATGCTGTCACTCACGTTGTGATCTATTTCAACAATATTTGGATGTTATTTGATAAACACGTATAAATCACTCGCCAAACCTGAAAACAATCATCATCCGTTCTTCCCTTCCATCTAGCGTATCTGCAAGCGGGTTGAACAATTTTCACCCATGAGAGTGTTTGCGTCATAATGCAGGATCCGGCAGGGTCTATTTTAATTTTAAATTAAATTTATGATTTTTTTCACCTCTAAGAGATTCTAGGGATTTAATATCAAAGAATTTTGAGGGCATAGTTTTCATGCATACACGCATCCATCTTGATATTTCTGAAATGCTGCTATATGTTAGCGCGTATTAAGGTCTTCGACCTAAATCGCCGCGGAATTATTAATAATATTTCCATATGTGTAGATCACGAAAATGAATATTTGCTCGAATGCTCTTCCTTCTATGTCACTCAGACACTGTATAGTTCATAAGATGGTGGCAACATTTGGGTACTAGACACGTTTATTAAAATGCAATCGCCCAGAGCAAGAGTTGCTAGTTCACTGTACCGATGTAAATTTCGTAGACCTCACCCTGGGTAGAATATCCCATGATTCAGTGTGATCGGCACAAACAGATTAAGGCTAAAAGTGTCACCAACCTCTTCCGTAGACGGAATAAAAATAATGAATTATTTAATCTGCCATTACATTGTTGCTACAAATATCTCTCTGGATGCAATATTGTGACATCTTGAAAAGTAATCCTTTCTGCTCAACGGATATTCTAATTCAGTTAATATTTTAACTGACATTTCTAAGAGTCATCTCAAATGTTTTCATGTAAAGCAGGAAATCGCAGTCGCGCCCTTGTTGTCCACGAAAAGAATATTGAAATTTGAGTGGATGTGACGAAAGAGAGACTACGTGTTAAGCAGTCTGGTGACATTTTGTGATCATATCGGTACTGATTACTTAATTTTGTTCGGTACGACAAGTGTGACATGCACACATGAGGGAAAATGCCAAGACGATTTGACCGGTTAAGAAGGGCTTGACTACGCAGTTTCTGCGTAGTGAAGCTTCATTACGTATTCATGGTGACCCCTGGCCAGCTGTCAATAACTTTGGGGGCTTTTGTCTTTTGGCCTGCTTTGCATATGCGTCGTTGGACACGACCTGCCAATCACCCAGGTAGTCAATTAAACTATTAATTGACTGTTTACCGACCCAATTAACACTATCCAGCAGTATCAGCCATATTTTAATCGCATGGCCCAGGTGGGCACAACGTAGGAACGCGTGTATTTCTATGTGTACGTTTCACTTGTGGTGTTGTTTGTATCATCGTGCGTTTGAAGTCCTTGTTTCACCTACAGTATTACCTCAAGGTGACAGGCTTACTATTAATGTTCAGTATCATTGCATCGAGTTCTGCCCACGGTGAAAACCACCTGTTTTGCCTACTAATTACTGCCCGTCGCTGCCCGTCCTGAATGTAGCCTATCTATAGCTACAGTAATCAGTCAATATATAATACCCCGCGCTTATACTTTTTATATAAACCACAGTCCCTCTATCCACGAGGACTGTGTATAAACTTATAAAATCATAGTCCGAGCCGTAAAATTGTTGACGTTCGACCCTATATACAGGCTGATCGTTGAATCGCACCGGCGCATTCATGTTTACTTACCCCATAAGCTTACTACTCTGCAAAGGGTGGGCCCGGTGGGTAGATGGAATTCCTGGGCCAAAAATGAACACCCGGGCGAAACTTTTGTGAACCCATGTGAAAACATAAATCGTTTATCAGTTTTGATATATACTCCTAAATTGTAAGTTTGATTGTAAAATCGAGACCACATTCAAGGGCTATGCAGACTGTCCATGTACGCATACACAGTGACAAGAAGGCGGCAAACACCTACTCACCAAGCACATCGAATCGGCGAAAAGAAGCATAAAAAAGCTAGGCTTATCGCCAAAACAAACGCGCCAAGCGCTAACAAAAACCATACCAAGCGGCCCTTTTCAGGGCCACCAAATACTCCAAAAAGAGAACTACCAAAAAAAAAACCCCATAAAATTACATAGAACACACAAACACTTAAAAGAAATAACAAAAATCGTACACATAACAAACAACTGTAACACAACATTAAATACAAAATAAACAATCACCGTAACGTAACAGAAAAAAAAACGGCCGTGGAAATAAATGAGCTATGGCCAGTAGTTGGTAAAAATGCACGTTTCACATTTTTCGAAGCTATCGTGCTATGGGCAATTGTATGCCATTGTACATTATAGAACCCAAACGTGTAGGACAAACGTGCACGACTAAAACACTGTAAAAGTCTGCACGTTAGACATTTTAGACACGTAGGTCCGTACACGTTAGGTTTGCACGATACACGATAGGTTAGCATGATTGGCATGGTAGATTTTGACCAATGTTGAAAACCTGATGATAGAAATTGGAGTCATGTGGAGAACCTAAAATGACATACGTGTTAGACATTTTAGACACGTTAGGTCCGTACACGTTAGGTTTGCACGATACACGATAGGTTTGCATGATGGCATGAAAGAAATTGGAGTCATGTGGAGAACCTAAAATGAAATACACGTTAGACATTTATACACGTTAGCTCCGTACACGTTAGGTTTGCACGATACACGATAGGTTTGCACGATTGGCATGATAGATTTTGACTCATGTGGAGAATCTAAACTGACATACACGTCAGACATTTTAGACACGTTAGGTCCGTACACGTTAGGTCTGCACGATACAAGATAGTTTTCACGATTGGCATGAGAGAAATTGGAGTCATGTTGAGAACGTAAAATGACATACATGTTAGACATTTTAGACACGTTAGGTCCGTACACGTTAGGTACTACGATACAAGATAGGTTTGCACGATTGGCATGATAGATTTTGACTCATGTTGAGAACCTAAAATGACATACATGTTAGACATTTTAGACACGTTAGGTCCGTACACGTTACGTCTGCAGGATACACGATAGGTAAAAAAAAACCTTCTAAGAGTTTCTAGGGATTTAATATCAAAGAACTTTGAGGGCATAGTTTTCATGCATACGCTTCCATCTTGATATTTCAGAAATGCTGCGATATGTAAACGCGTATTAAGGTCTGCGCCTAAATCGCCGCGGAATTGTTAATAATATTTCCATATGTGTAGATCACGAAAATGAATAATTGCTCGAATGCTCTTCCTTCTATGTCACTCAGACACTGTATGGTTCATAAGATGGTGGCAAATTTGGGTGCTAGACACATTTATTAAAATGCAATCGCCCAGAACAAGAGTTGCTAGTTCACTGTACCGATGTAAATTTCGTATACCTCACCCTGGGTAGAATATCCCATGATTCAGTGTGATCGGCACAAACAGATTAAGGCTAAAAGTGTCACCAACCTCTTCCGTAGACGGAATAAAAATAATGAATTATTTAATCTGCCATTACATTGTTGCTACAAATATCTCTCTGGATGCAATATTGTGACATCTTGAAAAGTAATCCTTTCTGCTCAACGGATATTGTAATTCACCTAATATTTTAACTGACATTTCTAAGAGTCATCTCAAATGTTTTCATGTAAAGCAGGAAATCGTAGTTGTGCCCTTACTGTCCACGAAATGAATATTGAAATTTTGAGTGGATGTGACGAAAGAGAGACTACGTGTTAAGCAGTCTGGTGACAATTTGTGATCATATTGGTACTAAGGCCAAACAAAAAAATATGTGCTGTTCCGATTACATGGTTTTCAAAAATAGGGTAGGTAGGTAGGGAAATTTTTTTTTTTTTCATTTTTTTTTTATTTCTCAATGTGCATTTTGTACGCGTTCAAACAAACTACCAGTGAACAATTTCCTCATGAAACGCACTCAAATTGAATACCAATATATTAAAATAAAATATTCATCAGTAGAATTGAAGTGTGTGGTTTATTAGACTGCCACGGAAATTGATATGGCTGAATAACAATTCTTTGACAGGAAAGTGAACTGTTTATCCAAAGGTAAATCCTCAGCTTTTTGCAGTCACTTGCAAGAAAAACGCACATACTTTACGTTGAAGTTGTTTGTAGCCTCGCCAACCTGTATATTTGTCTGCTGTACTTCCAACCACGGCCTAGCAGCATCACTGGCACATTCAACTACAATAGAGTACATTTTACATTCAGAAAAACCTGGATGGTGTTTCTCCAAAATTTCTTCGAATGTTCGGTTCTGTTTAACAGAAGACAAAATCGACCTTTCTTCGCCATGATCACATTTGCGAAACAAAATTGAGTACACGTTATGTCCATCGCGAGTCACCATTTTGTTTGAGACGAGGCCTGCTATAAGTAGGGATACCAGGCCCTTTTTTGTTCTTGGTTAAACTTACTTGAATTGTATGTTTTCTTGAAGATCTTGTCTCAGGATTCAAAAACCTGTTCGAATGATGGTTCTATCTTGTCTACTTCCAGGGTTATGATTCTTTTTAGAATTAAAATATGCTCGATTTTTTGACAAATGGTCAAAAAATTTCAACATATGGCTAAGAGTCATTTTGTGGGTATCCCTATGAAAAAATATAGTTGTATAATAACATTAATCCTCTAACTAATCTGCTTTAAAATACTTTTTGTGCAATATATTGTAAGAGTACGGTATAAGGAGCTTTTGATTTCTTTACACAGAGGCTTGAAAATGCCAAAAATTTTGTGAGACAGAGTTGATCCTACCAGTCAAAAAGCTATTTTTCGCCATTTTCAAATTACTGTAACTTTCAGAGTTTTTAAGCTAGCTCTGTCAAATTTTGGACAGTAAAACTTGAGTAATAACAAAAAAGAATAAATATATTATAGATCTGTAAAATTTCTTAAATGTTACATTTAAGAAATTCTGATATTCAAAAAACCAAAAATCATAGGAATATGAATAAAATAAGTCATTGTTCAACTGATCAACTCACAGTACAGAATAATCCCCCTGGAGCTGTCCTTTTTTACACAAGAATATTACTCCCCCCCCCCTAAAAAGCTGTCATCTTGTTGTACTCAATTTTTCCTTTAGCATTGAAATCTAGAGTCAGGGTTATGATTTTTTCCTTTCCTTTCCTTAGATTTTTCATTCTCTCTTCATTTGCCCGTCTTTCAACTTGTCTTGTTTATCAATTCCAGATTCCTGCACTACCCCTGTCTGTCATTTTTCCCAGTTTACGTAAATGCTGTTTAAAAATAAATGTTGTTTACATACATTTATTATAATAATAACCATGGCATGCTGACTTTATTCCCATACATCATTGAAAGAGTATTCATTTCTGTTGTCAAATATCATTTTGTAAATTGTGTGTAACATCAATAGATGAAAAATGAACACAGCTTAATGTTCGCAAAACTACCAGGGTTAACGTTTGAAAACAGCTGATTGTAGCGTTGGCAGTATGGGCTGTTCAACGAAGTACGTACGTACTATGGCGTGTAATCCATGCCAAATTAACACCTTACATTTTGAGCCAACCTACATGCAACTCTCACGATGGTACATGCAACTCTCACGAAGGTACATGCAACTCTCACGAAGGTACATGCAACTCTCACGAAACTGCATGCGATTCACAAAGCTACACGCAACTCTCGCGAACGTGCATGCAACTCACGAGGCTACATGCAACTCACGAAGCTACATGCAACTCACGAACTTGCATTTTGAGCCAACCTACATGCAACTCTCACGAAGCTGCATGCGACTCACCAAGCTACATGCAACTCTCACGAACGTGCATGCAACTCACCAAGCTACATGCAACTCTAACGAACGTGCATGCAACTCACGAACTTGCATGCAACTCACGAAGCTACATGCAACTCGCGAACCTGCATGCAACTCGCTCGAACCTCATGCAACTCTCTTGAAATGCATTCGCTTTGCGCTCCGACTTATTTGAATCGGACTCCCTAGATTACCTTTGAAGCTCAACTCATTTTGCTTGAAGCTCGTTTTTGAGCTGAACGCATTCGTGTCGGGGGACAGTCCGTGTGAAGGGGGACTTTGTTGGGGTAAACCAATTTTAAATAGGGTCTGCTGCATGCTGCCTTCGATTTAAATAAGGCACTTCTTGGGTTGAGAAAACCATACGTGAATTGGAGTACACTATGTCGCTTAACATGTGTGAATGAGGTTCTATCGTATTTTATTTGACTCTCATTTTACTTCAAGTAGACTGTGCCACAATGTGGTTTACAATAAACCAACCCATCATTAAAGTGACTAACTTTGCTCCGACAACACGGAAGCTTATGAGACGTCGTCACAACGCGTCATACCAACGTCATATGACGTATTCAGATGTGTTCTGCCAGTGAGCCAGGGGATCTGAAAAAAATGACCCGACATATAGTAAGTAATAGTATATGCAGTGCAACAAGTGACTTGAGTTGCCCGTCGCATTGCCTCGTTTTTACAATGTCATCGTGTCGCTCGATTACCATGGACGAAAACAACAATTGTCTGCGCAGCGTAAAAATCTCCGTGCTGTGTGAATTTATCTCTGCGCTCATGGAAATTCTCCGCGCTGTGTAAAAATCTCGGTGCTCTTAAAAAATCTCCGCTGTGTAAAATAAATCGTGGCGGTGTGTAAAAATCTCGGCGCTGTTGAAAACTCTCCGTGCTGTGTAAAGATCTCTGCGTTGTGTAAAATAATTCGCGGCAGTGTGTAAAAATCTCGGCGCTGTTGAAAACTCTCCGCACTGTGTAAAAATCTCCGCGCTGTTTGAAAATCTTGGTGCCTTTTAAAATTTCTCTCTACTGTTTAAATTTCTCCGCAGGCTGTTTCAAATCTCCCTGCTGGGAGACAATTCTCCGCACAGTTTCAAATTTCTCTCTACTGTTTGTTCTCTGCGCTATTCACTTCCGTGACTATTCAATAAGGAAAATGAGGGCAACTTCACACAGCGTATGCGTCACAGGCGTGTTGTTTTCTGGGTAGTTTCTATAAGTGTAGTTCTACGTTCGACGTTCTCTTCCGTAGCCTAATCACCAAGGTAAGAAACAGAATTATCCGGCCTGCCAAGAAACTACACTTATAGAAACTACCCAGAAAACATCACGCCTGGGGTATGCGTACAGCTGGCGATGTTTTACGGGTCGAGTATTAGCTAGCTACAATAATTGTAGCCCTTGGTTGGTGGGGATTGGGCTTCTGTCGTGCGGCTCGCGCCTTGCCCCAACCAGGGCTACAATTTCTCCCAATACCTGCTCGTATAAAAGCTGCAGTGCGGATCTACACTGCATGGTCCAGGCACACACGGGGCCGCATTATCAGAGAATCTCCCCTTACCGTGTGCAAATTTCACCATAATCCTGCTCCCAGATAATGTTAGAGCCCTTGTAACTCCTATCGATGATCAACTTTACTCCTTGCGGCTGAAAAATGACAGTTTAATGACTCAGGCGCGAAGTCAATTCGAACCTGACCGCCGTCGTTGAACTCTGTACCCAGCCGACTTGTACCATTACATTTTAGGGGTGGCCGACAGGTGTGAGGGACTAATGAAAACGGTGGCACTAGCAGTAGCGCGCTAGTGGCAGTAGTTGTTATTTTAACGTTATCTTTTCGAAGGATTGTAAAAAGGTCATAGGACCGTTTGCTCCTTTTCAATTACTGCAAGAATACAACTATCGCTGAAAGCAAAGAGAGACCAGTGACCATTGAAGAACTTGCCATCTTTATTTCTGAAGAAGTGAAAGAGATATTCACGCCATGCAAAGTCTGTCGTCTGGTCTTTGTCATTTTATACAGATGCTCTGACAACAAGAGGACACCGCAATATAATTATAAGATATCCAATCGATATTTACGGCTACTATACTATACGATATAGATCTCTAAGGCTATAAAATCTTCGATATATATCGGATATTTACCCGCCTAATTAACAAACTCTAGTATCATCTAGTAGCGAAGTTCGAACCAGACTAGCGCTTGGCCAGAGCTGTAAAGTGGTGAAATGTCTGACATATATTCGCGACTCTTTTTAATCTTGAAGCTTATAGTGGTACAATTTCCGACTGTTTCAAATGTGCTGAAATAGTTCCGATTCATAAGGGAGGCTCTAAGAGTGATGTCAACAACTATAGGCCTATCTCCCTCCTACCAGTTCTTCTAC
The DNA here is from genome assembly GCF_041260155.1 of Ptychodera flava. NCBI lineage: Eukaryota > Metazoa > Hemichordata > Enteropneusta > Ptychoderidae > Ptychodera > Ptychodera flava. The sequence continues at coordinate 37,461,195 of NC_091946.1, read as the reverse complement.
CTAAAATACTAGAAAAACATGTTTATATTAGTTTTTACAGTTTTATGCATTTAATCTTTTTGTCACAACTCACAATCATCAGACAACGTTAACATCACTCTTGTCACATTGCTTTAGTCAAGTTAACTGACCAGGGTCTATACTTTTACAGAATATGGATGAAGATTTACGTGAAGATTTTTTCATCGTTGATCATAACATTTTGCTGAGCGAACTTTCTGTGTACAGGTTTTCTGACTTGTCACTGAAGTGGTTTCGATCATACCTTACAGGAAGAAGTCAATGTTAGTTTTAGGTGTACACGCTCATGTTTTGTCGATTGGTTGGTGTATCTCAGGAGTCCATTTTTGGTCCACTTCTGTTTTTGATCATGTTATGTATGTCATTTTACCCCACACTCATCATGACATGACTGTAATTAGTCTGGAACATTCTCAACTTTGTGTAAAAATGGGAAGCTTAGATACTACTACTACTGTGACTACTACTACTACTACTACTACTACTACTACTACTACTACTACTACTACTACTAATAATAATAATAATAAAGGACAAGTCTTCGTTGCGGTGCTTCAAATCTTATTAGATTTATTCAAAAACTGTTGAGCTCAATATCAAAGCAGGTATGTAAAACATGCTGATTACAAGGAATTTGTTACAAAGAGAAAGATGTATCCATGAAAAAGCACAGACGTGAAATGATGTAAAGAAATCCTCATACAACCCGGCCTACTACGTCATAAAGATGTATGTTGACAGACAAGAAAATGCCGAAATTTTAACTGATAAACACTGCATTATTGAAGTAGTCATGAACAAACGGATGGAGGAATTCCATCTGATTAAAATCAAAGGTAGAGTACGGCGACGTCTTCTTATGCGTACGCGGTACTCTCTCGCTGTCGCCTCTCACTACGCGACAGCGAGAGAATACCGCGTACGCATAAGAAGACGTCGCTGTACTCTACATCTGATTTTAATCAGATTGGAGGAAGTCGTTCCTATATTGACCCTATTTCCATAGTGAATTCATCATGCACACTGTAAAGTTCACTATGGTTCGAAGCGAGACTACATAAATGTCCTGTGAGAAAATTAACCTGGAATGTAATCCGCGTTTGTGTAATGAGTTTATTAAGATAAAAAATGTTACGACCGTACAAAAACAGTAAAATACCTACGTGTAGTATACAAATAGCAAAGTATTTGGGCAAAGTATAAGTATAGTTAAACTATAAATAAATATCGGCAATTTCACAGACCCGGCGTGCCGTGGCACAAGGCTAGTCATTGTAGTATCATCTAGAGTCCGGAAATCGCCGATAAATATTCGGTAAGTATAGGCGATTTCACAGACGCAGCGTGCTGAGGCACAAGGCAAGTCATTCTCGTCCAGTGTCGATCGGCGATTTCACAGTAATCCCGAAATCGTCGATATGTCAAACTTTGATACTAGATGGTAAATATCCGATTAAAAAAAATTGTGCAAAGTCACGCCGTCATGGACAAGAATGCCGTTTTGGCACCCCACTTCACACATTGTGACCTTTTTAGTCGAACAGATTTTGCTTGGAACCACTCTTTCCACATTGAACAACAGCGGCATCTTGTTCATGTAGTTGTACCATGAAGGTGGATGGTTGAACTTAGTTGTGAAAGTTGAACTAGTTATGGAGTTTAACTTAGGCACGCTCTGAACAATGTGCATGGGCACTAAGCTCTCACTGCTTTAAATGACCCGTTCCCGTGTAGGATTTATTGAACTAGTACGTAACTTTAATATTGAGAAAGTTGGGAAGATACAGCAGAGGATTTATTGAACTAATTAAAATGCGTAGTTGAACTTCGGCAAAAGTATCTCTCTTTATTCACTAAGAGTTACATATTGTCATGAAAATTACCCATCCTTTCACTCCCATAAGCTAGTCCTACGAGTATGGCAAGAGTGTCCGGCTTTGGCTCCGGAGGCAGTGTAGGGCTCGTAGGGCTACCCGTAAGCATGCTCATTCGGCTCCCTCACACCTGTCGGCCACCCCTAAAATGTAATGGTACAAGTCGGCTGGGTACAGAGTTCAACGACGGCGGTCAGGTTCGAATTGACTTCGCGCCTGAGTCATTAAACTGTCATTTTTCAGCCGCAAGGAGTAAACTTGACCATCGATAGGAGTTACAAGGGCTCTAACATTATCTGGGAGCAGGATTATGGTGAAATTTGCACACGGTAAGGGGAGATTCTCTGATAATGCGGCCCCGTGTGTGCCTGGACCATGCAGTGTAGATCCGCACTGCAGCTTTTACACGAGCAGGTATTGGGAGAAATTGTAGCCCTGGTTGGGGCAAGGCGCGAGCCGCACGACAGAATCCCAATCCCCACCAACCAAGGGCTACAATTATTGCAGCTAAGTATTAGCCTGCTAAATACGTAGTCCTTACAATCGCCTTGTCAGACGTAGACAAAACAATTGAAATCATAAAAGTCGACAGGAAATGGCCCAAGGATATATCCTTTACAATCGAATTAATGTAAGAGAACAATTTACAAAAACACTGAACATTTGCAATGTGCAGATTGCCTTAAAGGATGGTTACCTATGTACACTATGATGAGTGATTCCTGGAGATTCCAACATCACCGACAGCTTCAGATTTTATAATTACTTTCTGGGAGGTCGTTCACAATTATTTGTCCAGCGGAGGCTTTTCATAATTTTGTTTACCACCTGATTTTTTAAAGTTTCATACTTCAACTCGGACAATTTGCGTATATTGCGTACTGTACCTGCCTAAATCATCAAGTCATACAATATTTTCACAGTACATTGACCGTATCGACATCGATAAAATACGAGTCGGGATAAAATAGAGTAATATATTTACAAGTTTTTCCTTCGCGACCGGTCGTAGAGTCGTGGCGATAAATGCCAAGAGAAATAGAATATTTTTTCAAAGTTTTTCTTTGAAGAAAAGGTCGTTGGGTCGTGGCGATGCATGTCAGGAGAAAGTTAAGTAGTTTTTCAAAGTTTTTCCTTCACGACCGGTCGTGGGGTTGTGCACATGCACATGGAGAGAGTGTACGTTGGTATACATCGCCCCATCGTGTCAAAGAATGATGGTATCCTTGTAGCGTTTCTAATGGCATCTACATTGCGTTTGAAACAGCCACAACACAACATTAATATTAGTTGAATTCCATTTGTCAACAACAACATCACGACTAATAAACATAAACAACAATACAGACAACAATAACAACAACAACTAGATTTCCTGGTTTTATGGTTTTAACATTAAACTAAGAACAGGCCGAGGTCATAGCCTGCCTGCCAGGATCGCTAGTCTCGTTGATTAGCATGGCGACCAGCGCGGCTCTCATTTTGTAGGGAAATCAGATCGTTAATTTTGACACCTACCATAACGCAAGCATTTAAAGATTTAGAAAGTACCCATTTCGATAAAGCTTATATGGAACAACCTCTCAATTCATTCTGAGTTCTGCTATCTTTCCGGATTTGCAGTGAATTGCCTAGAACCCGGCTGATGAATTTGTGTCACAGAGAGTGCTCAGTTTTACATGATTTATAAATAACTCAAAGGAATTTTTGGAATAAAATCAATGAGCGTCATAGTTCAACATGTAATTTACGTATGTGGTAAATGTCATGTATTTTGAGCGCATTTTTATGTTAGATTTTCGACGGCAAATTCGAATCGCCCGGTTTACAGTGTAGTCAAAAGTTTTGCACGTCACTCGCGATCGGTTGATAGTGTCTATATATGCTAATGAGCGCTTGGCTGTCTGACTGTCTGTGACTTGTAGAGCCGATAACTATCGGCGATTTCGGACTTAAACTATGATACCAGACGATACTTTGTCAAATCGTGGGTAAATATCGGATGTATATCGGAGATTTCACCACCAAACATATCTGACCATCCGACAACCTCTGTCCTACTCTTAATTCAAAATAGCATCCATGGTCGGTAGTCAAGAATCCTGCATGTTTTACACTATTAGATTTATTCATGCACGAAATACAATTTTTACATTTAATGCATTTTTCATTAAATGTCCACACGAAACTTTCATACACATTACTATTTGAACTTCGTCGATAGGGACGATCGGATATCATATATCATCGAGAGTTTGGGAGGGCCTAGCACGAAATACATTCTTTACATTTAATACATTTTACTCGATGATCGGGACTTGGACAGAGGACCGATTGGACATCATGAGAAGTTTTGGCTGGTCTTGCGCGAAATACATTCTCTAGGCCTACAACAATAGACTATAGTAGATTTTTCAAATCGCGGGTAAATATCCAATATATATTGGTGCATTCAGCTCAAAAAGCAAGACGAATGCAGAGTCATCAAATGAGTTGAGCTTCAAAGGTAATCTAGGGAGTCTGATTCAAACGAGTCGCGGCGCAAAGCGAATGCATTTCAAGAGAGTTGCATGAGGTTCGAGCGAGTTGCATGCAGGTTCGCGAGTTGCATGTAGCTTCGTGAGTTGCATGCAAGTTCGTGAGTTGCATGCACGTTCGTTAGAGTTGCATGTAGCTTGGTGAGTTGCATGCACGTTCGTGAGAGTTGCATGTAGCTTGGTGAGTCGCATGCAGCTTCGTGAGAGTTGCATGTAGGTTGGCTCAAAATGCAAGTTCGTGAGTTGCATGTAGCTTCGTGAGTTGCATGTAGCCTCGTGAGTTGCATGCACGTTCGCGAGAGTTGCGTGTAGCTTTGTGAATCGCATGCAGTTTCGTGAGAGTTGCATGTAGGTTGGCTCAAAATGTAAGGTGTTAATTTTGGCATGGATTACACGCCATATACGTACGGCAAAATTCACGGTAAATTCCGAACGCACAGATCTTGAAACTACTCAGAACTGACCTTAGCACACAGTTTTTGGTGTACGGGTTTATATTTTAATGGTAGAATGACTATAAAAAGTAAAATTGACCAAAATTTTGCTCGATTCACTATCACAAAACACTTCCGGGTTTTCACTTGGCCTGCATAATATGGCCGCGCTGTGCATGGCGCGGTTCGGAAATGACAACAAGAATGTAAATGAAAGATTACATCAAAAAACGGCCATGAAAATGCTTCAAACTTTCCACAAATTTAATATAACAGTTGCTGTTTGGTATACTAACTCCGATCACTGAAAATTGTCCCTGCATTTTAGCGAAAACCTACCTACAAAACGCCGTTTAGGTACTGAAAACATACTGCAACGAGCCATTCCATTCTAACATAGGAAGTAGTGGCCTGAGAAATGTGCGTGCCGCGCCGCAGTACGGCACGCTGTAGCCTATGGCGAAAAATGCTTGATTTTGAGCGCTAAAATGACACGATATTTTTTTCTTTATTTTCAAAAAAAAATCCCATGGTAGAACGAGCAGTTGAATTGGAATTTTTTTTATCGATAATTTTATTGAATTAGACCTAACACTTTTTGAGATACAGCAGTTTGAAAACCGGAAACCGTTCAGTGTGCAACAACTGTCAGTGTCATGTCGCAAATTTTCATGAGCGTCTGGCATCACTTCTATAAGAATGACGTATTAGTTCTCGCGTGATTCGCGCGATTTGTCATAGTTCTCGCGTGATTTCATGCGTTTCACGTTTTTTCATATCGTTATTTTTACGTCCGGGTTTACGAGGCTCTAAAAAGTCTAGGGTCGGGGGGTTAAAATTGGGGTAGGTCGGGTAATCGGAACAGCACATATTTTTTTGTTTGGCCTAATTACTTAATTTTGTTCGGTACGACAAGTGTGACATGCACAAACACTAGACTGGTTAAAAATGAGACTACTGCGAGGCAAAATAATATAAAATAGCCTTGTTTATATTTTACAAGGGGAGGGAAATGTTCACATGACTAGAGATTGAAAAAGTGTAGCGTGTCTTAATATATTTATTTATTTATTTATTTATTTATTACTATCTATTTATTATCTCATGAACCAAAGTCGTCCAAAATTACAGGTTCATTATAGAAAGAACAGTATATTGAATGAGATAAACAAATATAAATCCTATACAAAATATAAACACAGAAACATTTATTACGACATGGATGAATAGAACATCAGCTGACATAATCCAAGATGTTCAATAATATCCAAATTGTGCTCGTTAAAAACAGTATTAACAGATTCCTTGACTTCTCGATAAAATTAATGTCTCCACTCTGAAAACCAATCTAAAACGCTAAAAAAAAGAAATGAGAAAAACAAATAGAAATCCTATACAAAATATAAACACAGAAACATTTATTACGACATGGATGAATAGAACATCAGCTGACATAATCCAAGATGTTCAATAATATCCAAATTGTGCTCGTTAAAAACAGTATTAACAGATTCCTTGACTTCTCGATAAAATTAATGTCTCCACTCTGAAAACCAATCTAAAAAACGCTAAAAAAGAAAACAAAGCCTCAACTTCATTCCTACTCCCGTTTCGAATCTCCTTGAACATTCTTGGAAACTCCATAATATTGATATTCAGTACATGGAATTTGTAAGTGCGCATCAATGTAAACCAGTGGGCAAGTGCAGATTGAGAGATATTGTTCTTATCCCTCAGAAGCAAAGTTTTAAAAGTCACATCGTCTAATGGAAGAGTTGACAAGACGGAAGAAATGCTGATGTTAAAAGACAGTAAAATCATCATCGCGTGACATTCGTTTTAACAAATCTGAAAATTCGAGTAAGTTGCACCAGTGGTTGACACGGAACATGTTAATTTCAGTAACATCCATGCCTTTGGAAATAAGACTTGTAATCACGAAATGTAACCTTGAACATGCTCGCTGAAGACGTTGCGTGATGACGCCACGTTATGACTTCCGTTTTCTTTCTATGCCCATAAGAACTATAAAATATCCTCAGTTTGAAATATTCGACGTAGGTGCAATCCACGTAATGGTAGACACAAAGCACATATTTTGGCCAAAAACACATAATGATAAATGGTAAGAACAGAGGATAAAACAAATAAAGTGCAAAGTTTAGATGGCACTTGTGTTCTGAATTATACATTGTGCATGATCCGGGATCATTTAATCTCCTATTGTCGTTATCAATATTTGTTTCTCTATCTCCACCCACTTTGTACTATTTATTCCAACTCAGAATATCAGATTACAAGATTCTACTTAGATTTTGTTCCACGGGTTTCCCTAAATTATTCACCCGAGTTGACGATGTCCAACACTGTATGACATAGATTATTCATGACTTTGTTTGACGTCTCATCAATCTTGTAAATGGTCTACGGAGACGAAGTAAAACTTCAGTGACTGAAGTTTATACAGTGAAACAGATAATGGGTGGGTGGATGGATGGATGGATGGATGGATAGGTGGGTGGGTGGATGGATGGATGGATGGATGGATAGGTGGGTGGGTGGATGGATGGATGGATGGATGGATGGATAGGTGGGTGGGTGGATGGCTGGATTTATCTAAGTATCTGTGTATCTTTGTATCTATGTGTGTATCTATGTATGTATCGGTGTATTTATGTGTGTAAGGAGGTACACACTATATTCTAATTCACATATTATATGTATTTACTAGGATAATTGTGTGCGTTTTGATATGCACGTGTAAGAAGAAGGAATGAGGCTTCAGCTGTGATCTGTTCATTGATACTGTTATAATAGCCAACAAATATATCACTTTGTGTTTCAACGAATCGTGGCTTTGTATTAATGCCGCCCGTAATTCTGACAGACTTTGTCATGATAAAGACCAAGCTAGTGAGGCATGTCTATGGAGACCTGGCTATGTTTTTTGCTGATTTATTCTTACATTTCCTGCCGACTACAATGATCTTCTTCTTGAGTTTTCGTTTACTTCTGTATCCACAAATGAATTGTCTGAATCTGGTCTGCCCGCAGGCATTTCATACACTAAGGTCAATTAAAAAAATGAGTCTAGCATTGCTTGATCCGAAAATTACAAGAGGTAGGTCGGAGGAATATATTTTTATCTTTTATTGGCGGGGGGGGGGGGCGGCGCTGGGATCCATAAAATACGTTAAATTCAAGAATTTACCCCCAATGCGAAAAAAAAGTTTAGGGTCCGTCGGCGGGTAATTTTGGGAGGTAGGGTTACCGGAAACATACACATTTTTCATTTGGCCTACCGATTCTAATCCAATTAAAATAGTCACCGTGTCCGTTCCTCTGAACGGACCCATTTCTATGCATTTACCTGTCGTATTCAGTTAACATTACCAAGAAGACCGAAAACAGTTCGTGAACCACTTCGTTGTCTCTCGAACAGTGTGTCCTCCAATGGTGATTGTTGATAATCTCTACGATGAAAGATTGGTAGACCTGTCCCCGAGGACTACCTGTGCGCATGTGCAGTTCATGAACGAACTGATCAAAGCCAAGCGTTTTTCTGCAGTACTTTCAGACCAAAGAATATGAATTTAATAAATGTTCGAGAAAGTGTAAGACTGGCTTGTCTAATTCTATTTCACAGTATAATACTGATATGTCTCCCATGTGTGTCTATATAGTTTTTACTTCATTTCATTTTGCTGTTATGGCTTAACCCAATTCAAGTAATCCCGTTTTTCCTTCGTGCCCTGAAGTTTCACCCTCTTTTCCATTAATGAGACCAAATCCGTTTCATCTGATACACGTCGGACGTGATTATCATTTCCTGGTGACATGACAGTTCCTCAGTCTCTCTCCGTAGCTCATCTGCCAAGTAGCTTCCATTGAATAGGCTAGAATACTGTAACTGTATCGTCGCAAACAGAACCCAGAAACTCTAGGATTTCGGACGCCTGATGCAGCACAAACAACGGAAGAACTTTATGAAGGACAATACCGGTGGATTTACTGTCACTCCTATGAATGCTTTGGATATTTCGTTTTGAACATACTCTGTCATTTAGTATATACTAAGAGGAGGATACTTATCATTAGTTTATCTCTTTATTCAAATTACTTTACGTTTTCTCAGTTATGTGGAGGCCTGTTTCTCAACTACGCCGCGGAAGCTATCACAAACTTCATATTAGCTTACGTCACACAGTTCCTATTATGTCATGAAATTATCATGGATATGTACGTTTTGCTTACATTTCCAAATAAATCCTAAGTATATAAAATAAATGCATTTCCCATGAAATGTACAGTATCGGTCGCCACTTTTAAGGAATGTAATATAGATTCTAGTCACGTGGTTAGTTATTAGTAATTGAATAACTATGGCGCAAAGTAACAGAGGAATGAGGTCAGTGAACCTGATTGTTGTGTAAATTTTGAGTTTTGAAAGTTAGTTTACAACAGTTATAACATGGTTTATTGCGAGAATTGACAAATTTTTAAATACACTGTACAAACAAAACTCATATTTTCATCTCGTCACGAATTCTACCCATATAGTGTGGAAGTGTAGATGCATCTGACATCTATACCCCCGGGAGGGTAATGTCATAGAAAAGGTGTACGGGTGTGTGCAGCCCGAATGGGCCAATTTTTTTACGAAAAATCCCAAAACATGGGTCGATTTTTTATCCGAAAAACCCTGAGAATAGGTTAATAACAAAGTAAATGTCCCATGTTTTAAAAAAACCTTCTCATGCAACAGAATAAAGGTGAAAATTCCGCTAAATTTGTCAGTAAATCCCTAACAATGGGTCATACTTTTGTACTGTACATGTATGGATATTTTCGACTTGGGCGGCACACCCCCGTATTAAAAATATCAGGAGTAGCCTACCCCTCCCGGGATCTCCACATGTTCAAGGGCAACATAAACGTCATGTTGATCTCAAGATCGCAGTTTCTGTACAGATTTAGGCCTAACACATTTCCTATGAAATAGGCCTCGTCAGGTGATTTTCAACTTTCTTGGTCAAGCATGACGCCAGAAATGACGAAATTTGCAGAAATCTTTCGAAGGGTTGATGCACGACGAAGAAAATCGTCTTCATAGTTCTGGTCGTTTCTGATAGGACATTGGACTTTGACAATCGATAAGACATTTGGACTTTGACAATCGATAACTGAAACACTACTGATCGAAACAGTGTACACCTGTAGCCAACATTCCTATTCAACCCTTGTACTCATAAAAAAGTGAAAGGTTTGAAAGCTGTCGTAATTCCTTGTCTCTGTCATCGCATAATTCCTAATGTTAGATGAATTAAGTTTCAAGTAAGTATGCGAATAATCATAAGTCATATCTGGTTATTCATTTGCAGAGGCCACCGATGCAGCTTTCAAGGCGAAGTTCAACACTGACGAAAGACTACACTTAAAGGTAAGGGTATGGCTCTGGTGCTCTTATTAATGCGTATCTACTTACATACATACTTCTCTATAGTACCTATATCTGCCTCTCCTTCAGTCAGTCTGCCTTCCCGTCTGACTATTGATGCCTTTCTGTATGTATGTATTTCTGAATGTGTTTATTTCTGTGTGTATGTATGTATGTATGTATGTATGTATGTATGTATGTATGTATGTATGTATGTATGTATGTATGATGTATCTATGTATGTATGTATGTATGTATGTATGTATGTATGTATGTATGTATGTATGTATGTATGTATGTATGTATGTATGTATGTATGTATGTATGTATGTATGTTTGTATGTATGTATGTATCTATGTATCTATGTATCTATGTATGTATCTATGTATGTATCTATGTATGTATCTATGTATGTATGTATGTATGTATGTATGTATGTATGTATGTATGTATGTATGTATGTATGTATGTATGTATGTATGTATGTATGTATGTATGATGTATCTATGTATGTATGTATCTATGTATGTATGTATCTATGTATGTATCTATGTATGTATCTATGTATATATGTATATATTGTATTACGATCACAGTTTAAATAAAAGTGATTTTACCACATTTTTCTTTCGACCCAGTACCAACATAGAGCGCTGTTGGAAGTTATTTTGACGAGCAAATGTGGTTTCACTTCGTCACTTCTAGAACATTATCGTGTTATCGTTTTATTGAGTTTGCTTCGATAGCAAAGTCCGTTTTCAGCTTCAAATATTGCAACAGGCAAATTCAACATAAAAAACACTGCGACCTTAGCTTAATTAAGGTAGAACGCGCGTCGAAAGAAAGTCGGACTCTAAAATTTCTACAATTTTTCTGATCTACCACTTTTGGAGGCTCATTTCAAAGCTCTTGGAGAAAGAAAAACTTTTACTAGACTTAAAAGAGGGATGGCGGACATTTTGAATTTCAAATATCGGTACACCTTGGGTTATTTGTTTCTCCAGTTCCAAAATGTGCACAGTGAACCCCAATTGTTATTCTTGATTTTGAAAGAGAATCGTTGAAAGATTCCTTGAGGAAAGTGAGCAAAACTTTAAGTCTTTCACTTTCGAGGTGCATACTACCTTAACTGTTACAACGCGATTCATGAACACTAAAGTTACGTCAACAAAGTCACTAGACTCTTCTTTTGCGTCCACTTTAAAGTCCTAAACAAAGTAAGGTGAGAGATTAAAAAGCCTCACACAAATTTTAAACAAAATCCTTTTGCCACTATTTGGCAGGTTTTTGTACAAAATGCAAATTCTTGTAACTATGAATCTTCTGTTTGGTATTGTTTTACGTGACCACGTGATAGGTAGTCATAATATGATTGCCGTAAAACGTATATTGTCGTAATGTAAATTCATGGCGTGGTTCTGCGACGAAATCGTGCCAACAATTGAAAAATCCGCAAGAAAAGTTTGACTGTGCTTTTTCCCGAAAAACTCCGAAAACATACGCACGTGGACGAAAAAAAGTAATTGATTAATTTTGGCCTTGTCATCGATCTAGATTACATACTTTTACTTCATATTGGATGTTAACCCAGGGTAATTTGGTTTTCTGCATTGACGGTTTCCACAGTGACCTCACTCAGTAAATAGAAAAATACGTGTCCTGCGTCTGCGAATATATCCTCAATATCACGTGCACATAAATTTTGCATTTTGAGAACAACTCTCCCAGGAAAATAAGGTCAGACGTTTATTCTAAAGACAGATGTTGTTTAAGTAATCGATATAGAATTCATAATCGCTGTTTAGAGGCAATTTTTGCATATTGTTAACGGTTTTCTGAATTTCGGATCAGATTTTAATCAGTTGATCAGAACCTTCATTATTCTGTAACGTCTTGCTCACCCCACTTGACACAATTCACTGCAATTGATCAGAGAGCACCGAGTAATAAAAATTCATTATTTTTTAAATGCATTTTGTCCTTGAAATCGTACTGGACAGAATTAGGTTTGCTCGGACGCCATGGTTTTTGATGAAGTCTATCATGAAAATCCATAGCGTATTAAAGAAAACAGCAAGAAATTACGCCGATCCTATTAAAGCGTTAAAGCTTTGAACGACAGAGTGCGGATTAAGGCTAATTGTCCCATTTCAATGGATTTGTGTGGAATATTAATGTAAACAAAAGTTCGTTTGGTGAGATGTGTAAAGAAAAAGAATTAAGCTCCGCTGCAAAGTCATGCAAAATAAATGGTTGCACAAAAAAAACGGAGACACACGAATCCAAAGTGTATCTTGTTAATATGGGTTTTCATCTTTCCATAATTGGCACGATCAGTTTAAGGAAAAATGAAAACGTGTCTGCTGAGTGATGGAGTCTGTTGTGCAGATCTTTCCCGCTAAATGCATACGTTATTGTAGTATAGTTTAAGCTCGCAGAGTGAAGGTCACGCAAGAATTACCGCTAAATATTGGTTTTATGCAAAAGAGAGGAAACAAATAGATGGGATTATATTCATATGCAAGATTACATCCATATAATCGCATCGAATTCTCCCAAGTAGCAGAAAAGGGAATATGACCAACTCCAAACCATTATTGTGGGGAAAACACAAGCCAGTTTTTATATATGTTTGGAGCATTATTGTCAAATCACCAATATTGCAATGTGATTCCCAGAAATCAAATCAGCCTCGGTGGAATCCCTCTGTGGAATCCCATTCACAAAGAACAGAAAACTTTACAATAAATCTCTACAAGGATTTTATCGTTTCTCTTGAAAGCTAATAAAGAAATAAAAGACAAACGATCTCACAAGGCGTGAAAACACAAATGAGTCACGAAGCAGTTTGATAAAAACCACAAGATTGCGTGTCACCAACTTCGTGATTTTAAACACTTCCATAGTCTTCTCTAGTCCTTCTCTTCATCAGTTGTTCAAATATCATAACAGAAGACAATCAAATCTCCACGCTTCTTCTTGAAATCAGAGGAAAATCTTGGCACGACACATCACTTCAAATCACAACAGAAGAGATTAGATCGTGATGAAGTACATCAAAAAGTGACAAATTTCACGCGAGTGATACTAGAAACATCTGCAGAATACTTATGTGTGAAAGCCCTTCCCAACCTGAGAACTGTAATCCGTCTTGTTCTATTTCAAGACGAGTCGTTTGAAATTAAGATTAGCTGGAGAGCTTGATTTACAGAACGTAAAGAGCCGTTGGGTTTTATCGGCAGAAATTAGTCACATGGGAATCGTGAGAAGAGAAATAACTACAATGCCTTCGACTATATCTCAGGATGGTTCTGTATCTTCAACCTAGAATCATGCCAAGATATTCTAAATCGGCTCATATAAATATATTATATTTATATGTGCTGGGTTGATATCTTTCAAATGACCAATTCTAGACAAACTGTAACCATGGTAATGACATCATTCTTCCAGAAAGAGATACAAATTGGAGACCTATTTACTCAAGTGCAATCCCTTTCAGAAAACAGGCGAAGTTTATCATTACATGCCTCTGCTCTTAGCTGGCGAGTGTCTTTCTTACGAAGACAGATTCTTAATAATATTTACGACCGAAAGACAAGCTCGTTATGAAAATCGAATTGAAGCACAAAATCTATTTAATACCTCTGTGTAACAAATCTATCTACTTGATTATAGCTGATAGGATCGTTTCACTGTCAGATTAAGGGGATTGTGTTTCATCCAAAGTGTCTCTAATAGCTGAATAATTGACTGAAGGACTTAGGAAAAAAACGCGCTTCATTGACGATGACGTCATCGTCTGCAAAGAGGGACTCGCGGCGAGGAGTGAACCAGAGAAAGGAAATTGGCTTACATTTCTAAAAAGTGCACCGACAGAACTCGTTTTAGCATCATTAAAGTCTGCCGTTTCTGATATGCGGTAAAGTTAAGTCTTCAAATTAACCCAAAATTTGCCTTAACTTTTAATCAAATGGGTATCACGTGTTGTTATGAGAAATAAGATATCAGGCGGACTATTTCATCAGCGATCCTGATCAACGGTGAAGTGTGCCACTGAAATAAGAACAGAGAAACAGAACAGTGTACTTCCCGCTTTCTAATCAAGGACAGATTCAGTTGCAAACATTCTATTGTTAAGTACGCAAGTTACTGAAGTGTAGACAGACAGTGCAAATCCCGATACACACAGAGAAATGGGGGGGTCACAATGAAATGGAATGCTGGGATACTAAATATCGCCATACCATCACGTCTTGCAATATTATGAGTACGACGTGCTGTCGCTGGTTTCCTTGTTCAAGACCACTGTAAAATTGTGTAGAATAGGGAAAGGCCGACAGGTAACCTAACTCCTCAGTGAAGTCAAATGCGCCCCCTTCTCTGGTTGCTAATTGCCAAATTATTGACTCGAGGCAATTTATTTGTTCGGAAAGGATTGTAGGCGAATGGAAAAAAGGTAAAACAAAAACCAAAATAGGGAGAACAAAGGATTCTAATTGTGGACACAATAGTTAGCTTTTGTCAGAGTTTTTAACCTTAAATAATATGGTAGAGGTGTTCTCTTCCTTACACTTACCGATAGCAAATATACAAGCTTTAATAAATAACAAAGGGTGCAGAATAAAACACTGGTATTGTTAAAAAGGAAATCGTTCATGTTTTATAGTCCGCCATTGCTTGTATTGTTGTTGTGGGTTTCTCGCGGATTTATTAGTAGCGAACGTGAATCTCCCACTTATCCAATCTTAATTTAAAGGGGCAGGTTTTCAGCTTTATTTCTGAGCAAATTGACTAACTGTGCCCAACTTTCGAAGAAGAACAAAGGACCAAAGTCACATAAACGGGCAATGTCAACAATCACTAATAGTACGAGAACCAGGGATTGTGGACTGTCCCTTTAAGACCGGGCATCCGATGGCACATGTTTATAAGAGCATCTCAGCCTTATCAGGAAGGCGGCTTATTTCAGGGTATCTGACGGGGAAAAAACAATAAGAGGCTTAGATGGAGAGTGTGTTTATGCTAACATAAGCGAAGGGTGTTGACACTTTACCAGGGTATCATCTCGCGTTGTTATGATGACGTGCACGTTTGCAAAGGCTGAAGTTGTGGTGAACTACGATGCGCATGCGCTCAGACCACAAAAAGCAGAATGCGCGTTGCAGGTTTTTGCTTTAGTTAAGAGTGCTTTGGGACTAAATGATGGTTTTCTCTTAACCAATTGATGATAAACATGATCTGTTGGTCGCAATGTTATTGCCTTCAATTTCGGGATCCAACTTGCAGCACTGAAAAAGTAGCGAGTGTATAAATTAATTCTTTGAAATATTTCGGGAATTTTTCTACACGTATACTAAAAGAGATTGGAGAAGTTTAGGTACTATCAAAAAGAATTGTCGCGATATTGAAAATACAAGGCAATCACAATTAATCGATTGGCAAGTATTTGAAAGACCATGGCTCAAAACGTGCAACTTTTAAGAAAATTAAAGGGATACAGTCGTCGGAACTGCGCTCAAAGGTCGTACGGGACCCATACGACTAACGTTAACACTGTATCCAAGGTACGATGGTGATTGACGAAAGTTAAAACATGTCTGTCATAATCTACATCGTATGATTTAAGTGTTGCAGCTATGATGATGAGGTGCATCTAGATATCAAGCACGAAATACATTGTAAATAAGAAACTCGCACTGGCGCAGTTCCAACGACCGTTTGCCTTTAAACGCCCTTCAATATCTTCCTGAAAATGAGCACACAATTACCAAGTTTCGCCAATTATCCTGTGAAAAGTGAAAATGCTAGCCTACAAAGCCCGCCAATTATCATGTAAAAATGAAAATGCTAGCCTACAAAGCTTGTGCACTTTCCAATTATGCTATTTGCGGATATCTTTGTTTTGTGTCAATGGTGATGACCCTTTTCGGTGTCAAGGTGTAAGTGTGAGTCTGACGGTGTCAAGGTGTAAGTGTGAGTCTGACGGTGGGCAGAGGTTTGGAATGGTTCTCATCTGTCGTCGAGAGGTTATGGAGCATGTAACTGCGTTCATGGCAGGAGTAACGAGTAGTGAACACACAGCATTTCGCATTATTCATAAGTGACCTATGGACTCGTTATGGATGGTTTAAGGTAGCTAGAGACTCTTAGGAAAACCCTTTTTATAGTAGTTCGTTTCCAAAGGTTTGCATTCCCTGGTCATCACTCGTAAGGCGTTATTTATTATTTATTTATTTATTAGGCCTATTTAATCTCGATAAACTGTTGAGCCAGTGGTTCTTCTCACACAGTGTCGAGAAATCATTAAAATATACAATATATACATTATAAATTGCACACATCCATGAAGACATGAAAGGCAAAAAAATACAATAGGTACAAAAACCAAATGGACAATAATCAACATTACACTACACAACATTACACTACTTACAATGCCGAGGCGTTCACGTCGGCATTTAAAAAAACTGAAAAACCTGCCACAGAACTCCAAGACAATGGGCCTTTATTTGTACTTCTTGTGTTTCTGATTTTATTTGTAATATATAATATTATATATATATATATATATATATATATATATATATATATATATATATATATATATATATATATATATATATATATACATATATAAAGAATAAAGGTAAAGCGCATTATATATATAATTGTAATGCATATTGCTGAAGCCCATTTTGCTAGTGCTCAGACATAAGGAAATAATACTGTAAGCTTAAGATCTCGGCAAAACTCATCATTTTAACAAGGAATACACATCGAGTCATGTTACGAGGCGTTGTACGAGTCAAACATGAGGCATATTAATGCCTTATTATGGAGAGTGTGTCTCCGACAAAAAGTGTTAAGTCACGTTTTCACACCCTTCGTAAATTTAAACATTGCACTCTAAGATAGACCCGCTTTTCCGCTTTGCATACGAATCGTCACGGGACTTCAAAAAGTGTCAACAAACGGTTAGCAGATAGAGGGCTATTTACAGGAGGGCGATCTGTGGCCACTTTACGCGGGAAAGGGCAAGGAAAAGCGAGATAAACCGACAGAAGTAAGGATTTTGGGAATTAACCTCAATGCTTGCATAGTCCTCTGCGTATAGCCCAGTAAGTGTGCGTGGGTGGTTCAGTGAGTAAGTTCTGTCTCAACAACAGCTCACGAACATGCCAAATCCTAGGTTTACATTTTGACTCGTGAATGTACCATTTTTAGCTCAATCGCCGTGCGTCATGCCTTTTGGCTTCGCAAAATAATCACTTGCCCTGGAAAAGGGTCAGCGATGACCGAAGGAACTCGTCTTGGCATTTGATGGATGCAGGGGGTTCATTAAGAGCAAGCAGCTGGAGAAACTACCCGACTACTCTCAGGATTTCTTCGGCTACTTTCTTGGAAGTTTACGAATATTCCTGATATCCTCCGGGTTTCCTTCAGAATGCCAATAAACAGTGTTTCGGCAATTACTCATATAATACACTCTAAAAACTAGTTTACGGGTTCTAGTTCTGAAAACTAGTTCTGTTCACGTACTGGCTAAGAACTGAACAAAATCACACCGGGTTCGGAACTGTAATTTTTCGCAGAGGGCAACATGGTATCTCAAAAAAACATTCACCCGGTTCTTTGGCTTTGGTCACGGCTTCTTTATCGTCCATTAATATAAATACCATGCAAAGCTGAAGAAATCTGTACTTCAAACACAACGTGGATATATTTGACCCTTTTGCCTCAACAATGGGCATACATCGTGTATACAGTGCATGAATAAAATATGCAAAGTGGTGAAAATGTAACAAATGCAAAAGAAAGTTGAAACTTGCATCAATAATCATTGAATATCCCTGCGAATTGAGAAAAATATATCATTTTTGACTGGGAGGGGGGATGTTGTCGCAAGGCGCCCTTCTCAATCGCAGGTTCTCGCATTAGCGAATGTGTCAATAGCCCATTCTTTTGTTATCCATTGAATATTTCATCAAGTAACTAATATTTATATTAGATAAATCTGATAATTGAGTGGGGGCTTTAAGCTTTATCTTAAATAAGACTGTCATTCTTTTGTTATATCAATTCTGTATAGTACATGGATATAAACTTTGTTTTAAAAAGTTCAGTAAAAACTCTTGAAACTCGTCCATTTGTTTAAATATGAAAACTTTTAACTGTAATTTACTGGTATTCAGTATTTGTTGTTGTTTTTTCTCTCAGTCGTTATCGATTGGCAAATAGACTTTAAAAATGTATTTATGTCCGTATTTCACTGTGACTGAACTTATGTGCTTTTTCTTCCAAGCTGAGTGTATGCGTCCAGTTTCTGTGATTTCAGTATCACGCGCGTGTCTACACTTCAATAAAGCACATTCTCATGTTTTGTCGCTGTGAAGTACTTCAACACCCTGATTTTCGTTTCCTGTTTGTTAAAAACAAACGTATGTCGCGTCTTCCTTGCACGAGCATGATCGTAAATCTTGATGCTAAAATGCAACAAGCTTGCTGCGTTTTGAATAGCGATTGTTAGTTTGCGAAATGCATATGATATGACAAAGGAGGAATTCACCCCTATACAGAAAAAACTTTGGGGAAACGTTTGATCGGTATCAGCCATATTGTAATCACTTGTCGTTGGACGTACCCGAAACAAAATCTTGATTGTGATTGGCCAAACCTGCTGATGACAGTGCTAATAGAATGCGCCTGAGCAGATGGCGCGGCGTGAGCTTTGCAACATTTGCACATGAAAAGACACAAGCGCATGCGTACTTGTCGTCGGAACTCACACATTCACTCAAATCACTTATCAAATCTTCCAGAACCAAGTATTAAAATTGATGGACACTCTCTTTCGACAAAATCTCTCTGTACTCTTTTTCTGAATAGATAATTCTCAAAACTGAAAACTGAACAACAAAACGTCACGCTGTGCGTGGGATGGATTGTTGGAGTTTGTGTGCTGCACACTACGCATGTGTAAAGATATTTACCGCCTTCTTACAAGATCTGAGACAAATATCACGGATGTGTGGGTCGACGTCTGTTTTTAGAGATTGCTATAACGACAGGGAAAATATTAAAGGTGCATGAGTGTTTAAAAGATTCAATGATAACCAGCAGTGGCGGGCGAGGAAAGACAATGAACAAGGCAGCTGTTACAGACAGTAATTTTAATAATTAAAAAGGCCTTGTGGGCTCGACGGATTTCGAGAGGCGCTCTCCTACTTTCGGTGTTACTTTGAAGGATAAATAAGGCGTATGCGACAAACACTATTCGCTGTCAGGAAGACAGCTTTGTTTGACGCGTGCCCTGAACCAAGGGGGTGAAAACTGTTGCCAAAGGAAACTTTAAACTTATCAGTTTTGAAATCGCGAGAGTAGAGTGAAGTCCTATGCATTATAATCTATATTTTAAAGGGAACCTACAATTGACGTGTATTTGACAAAATTTACGTCGATACGTTGTTTCAACTCCATGGAGGAAACTATGACATTAATTTGCTGAAACTGGAAGACTTTCCTATAATTTTTCTGCTGTCCTCGCGGTGCGTTCAACCTCAGAGGAAGACCTTGTAAAGGGCAGTGATTACGTCAGTAGTGAATGAGAAAATTGATCTTGAAGGGATCCCCGGGGATGTCTTTTCAAGCAGAAGAAAGTGTAAACGTCTAAAGAATATCGTAATATTTATCCCAGACCGTTTCTTCGACGATAGTTGAACTGTATCCGGACTGTATGGTTAATCATTATGATCCCAAGAGATTTTTATGAAACGTTCATAGGTAGATTTAAATCATTCGACTGTCAATTTATCGAATCATACGAACCCCAGGCATAGAAAATATCTATCTAACCTCTTGGTTTGCAGGTGACATAAATTCACCTATTTTTCACGGCCATTTGAAAAACATGGCACGTGATACACTTATAATGTCGCGATGATGTTATGATTGTCGAAATTTCCCGTTTTGAACAGCTGTCTTAGAATAGCAACCCAGAAAGCTACAGCATGTCAGCTGAGAGTAGATATAACTTTGAAAATTATTTTAGAATTGTGTAAGTAATTTACCATTTTGAAATATTTAACTCCCGAAAGAGACGCCCACACTGTACACAGTGCATATGCCATTGGGAAATCTGTTCCAATGTTTTTGAAATCATGCCAACTGGAATAAACAAACCCCGGAAGGCTGGATTAAATCGTTTGCATATTAGCAACCTTCGCCTGATGAAATGGACAATGCGGATAAAAATTATCCAAAGAAAGTGTGTCACACTTCGAGCTCTGAATAACCGTGATTTTACTAAATACTTGTGAGGTCGCTAACATCCAGAATTTAGGGTAGTATGCTCCTCGAAAGTAGATGACTTAAACTTTTGCTAAACTTTCCTCAGCGAAGCTAACATCCATTCTCTTATCAAATCAACAATAAAAATCAGAGGTCGCCGTGTAAAGTTTGGTACCAGAGAAGCAAGGTACCTAACATTTACCGATATTTGAAAGTCAAAATTCTACTTGGAAAGATAAATTCTCGATGTTTGAAAATTAAGACGGTGAACATTTCTTTCTTATTCCGATGAATTTAAAATAAACCCCCTGCCACAAGTGATAGATCAGAAAAGAATTGTAAAATTTTGACAGTCGGAACATGTGTCTCCGGAGCGCATACGACCTGAAGAAGAATGTCTACCCACCTTTTTGTGAGGCTGTGCTTTAACCCCTTCACCAAAATGGTTTGACCCAAACCAATTGCTATCAACATGGTGATTTTTTGTATAAAAGAGAATCGGAGATAAACAGGTTAAGATGACCAACTATAGGGTTCATTCCTCGCCGGGATTCAGTTTTGAATCTCGGAGAAAGGTTCCATCACATACCAGTGTGGTGACGTATAGCGTCAACTCCGTGAATATGACAGCTGCTGTTTATTATTGGAATAAACTTGGGGCAGAATGTTATTTCTTAAATATCGTCCAGAGCCTATTTGGCATCCTCATCCAGTGTAAAGCCACGTAAATTTAACCAACATTTGAAATATAGTGCAAATAAAATATCTGTACAAAGTTACCGCTACGATTTCCACTAACTGCACATTTTGCGAGGGAAGACTATTAAATATTATATCGTTTATTAACAATACTCTGGAATACCTTACATGAATCTAAATCTGTGTATCGAGTTGAAGTATGTATCCTGAACGTTTATAGGCGAATGCTGTTTGCCAGCCTGTTCTCAAAACAAATTGATAAACTTGATAAAACTATCAATTTAAAATATAAAAGAAACGCAAAAGACCAATGTCATGGAAATGGTCAGTGTAAATGAGAATTAATGCCAGATTGAGGGATTTAGGGCGTGGTCTTAAGTTACCGAAGAGGTGGAAAGTGAGAGAAAAAAATCGGAAAGAAACGTAAACAAGTTTCCCCATATTGTTTTTGTGGTTGGACATTTCTCTACTTTTTCAACACAGTCGTAAATTTATGAACATAAACGTCTTTGATTAGTAGTTTATGCATTGTGTCTAGGTAATTGACTCGATGAATACGTAGATTTTTTGCCAGATTTGTATACGATGACGTCACCATCATTTCCTTCAGCGATGCAACAGTCTTACAATGGCGTATTGAATAAACTCTCATTGAGATTAGATAGTATACACTCATTACATTGAAGACCAGATACACCTATGAACAATGCAAGTTGCAAGTAAAACACGATTATTTAATCGGCGAATAGGGTCTCACGATGAAGATGTGCAGTTTTTTTGCCTCGAATATTTAATATTTACGCCTAATTTTTTCAGTGGGCGATTATTTAATCGATACAACAGAAGGTTTACTCTGTAAACTTATTTGCTGCACATCTATCGAGTTTGGTCACATCCATGATTTCATGACATAGTCTTAATTTCAAAAATATCCAAACAAAAAAGCAATTTTTTTTAGTTTCAGAAAAATTCGTTTGGTCGAGATTTTACTTCTAAGTAATATGCGCAGGATAGTTTAACCATATAACCTGTCCACCCGTACACAGGTGTGCAATCACAGCTGGTGGGTTAACGATGGCTAAACTGTGGTAGTGACAGAGTTTGAATCTCAATGCATGGAGATAGAAATTTGTTTCAAAAAACAATGCTTGTCATAACTTGACTTTATAATGTGAACAGCCAATCAATTGATTTTGTGAAAATTTAATCAGCGGGTTCAACAAAGCAGGTTCTCTTTCACATCATGATGTAAATAGTTACTCTTCACAAAATAGGGGGGGAGGAGCGACAGCTGTTTGCAACTGTCCCATCGCTACCGCTACCACTTGAAACGCTCCACTGTAAAAGCTCCCCGCTACCCTCCAATCATCATTTGTGCTCGCCCTTCTCGTCAGAACCCTCTGCCCCGCCCGCCCGCGTGGCGGGCTTTCTTTTCTGAGCAAAAAACTAAAACATTACCAACGGCTGAAGATTGACTATTGCCCGCCTGCCGTTCCCTTGCCCGCTGTTAACAAAATTGCCCTCCCGCCCGCCTTTCTCCGCCCACTGATATCACAATTGCCCTTCCCGCCCGCCGGAAAACCGCTTGCGAATGTCGTCAATTCCATGAACAGTTTTGCTGGCTGTGTCTACCAAGATATTCACCGCAACGACATTCTTCTTGGACCTCAGATGACTCAAGGTTTTAAAATTGCAATAGGAAACGCTGCAGTCACACAGAGAGTATGTATTACAAATGATAAACTGAGATAAAACTGATATCTTACAAAGCCCTGAGGAACACGTCAAAGATCTTACCCTTATCGAGGTAACTTGCATACCTAGCAGTGACGATAAAGATACAGAAATAAAGACCACCTAGGTACCTTGAAAATAATTCTTAGGGCAGACGGAGACAATCTTTTGTATACCGATTTAAGTAATGCTAGTTTGTCTTGAACGCAAAAATCGGAAGTGATGACATTTTCCATAACATAGACCACTAGTATGCGTGTACTTTGACATAAAATCAGGGTTTTTTATCTGCTTCAATTACACGAATACCTGTTAGAATCGTGCCCCTGAAGTTAACGTTAAACCATATGTACAAAAATAAAATTGCTGACATTTATTCGTACTGTGTTACATCAACTCGACATCTTTTCACGGGGGACGAGTAAAAAAAGCGTCTCATGACAATCAATTATTTGGCAAAATAATGTCATCAGCGTCATTTTGTACATTTATCTTTTTCTTCTGTCCTTCCCCCGAGATCCATTCTCCACAACCCCCGCTCTTGTTACGTCTCTTTTGCGACTCTGTTACGCTCGGCATGAGACAAAGTGAACTCATTTGCGGCCAGTATTTTCCTTTTCGTCTGAGGGCCCTTGGAGCGTATACTAAAATCAATAATTCAGAATGAGCCTTGGAAAGGGAGAGCTTTAATGCTATGGACAGAAAATAACATTGGTAATGTTAAAATGTTTTTCCGTACTCTCTGAATATTGTATGTTGTCCCGAGTTCATGCCAGATGGCGTTCCATCACCATGAAATTTTTATCATTTATCGTAACTCTTTTTATCATCGAGTTCGAAGACAGGCATTGTACATCAATAATACACTTCGTTTTAGATTTTTCTGTCGAAGTCAATGATCGAGATCAAACTTTGCAGGGTTTTTTTGAGCTGAACTCTTAAATTCAATTCTTTGACGTCAAACATTGTAGTTAGGTGGTGGTTTTATATCCTTGAAAAACCAACCCTTTTATATCGGTAACTCTTGAGATGAAAGCTTCGGCTGAATGAAATATCATTGACTTTTTTCTTTCTTTATTTTCCACAGTCCATAGAGTAAAATACCGTACTTTAATTATCCATAAAAAGGAGGGACACGGGAACATTACGGAATAAACAACGCTACCAGAATAACAAAGCAAACTACGAAACGCATGAACACTTTACAGCATCATCGCATGAGCAGCATCCATTCATTTCATGGGATAATAATAATAATAATAATAATTAATATAAGTATTATATAGAAATAATAGCGCGAATAATAATAGGTTCAATTTCCGTGAAAATTTCACCATAAGGGTATTTTGGGTCGAAAAGACCAAATATGATATCGATTTCACTGCCCCATGTTTCCATGGTAACCATTTTAGGGGTTGAAAATTTCAGTTTTTCTAATATCCAATGAAAAGTTACTTTGATTGATATGAAAATTATCTAGCGGGGGGAGGGGGTTCGGGTCAGAGAACACAAAAACCAGACTTATTTTAATGTTTTGAGTTGCCATGGTAACTATTCTGGGATTGAAAATGTTACTTTTTCCCTGATTCCTATTAAAGAACTATTGATTGATGTAAAAATTGATAATAAGGGTTTTTCTGGTTAGCGCACAAAAAAAATCACACTCATTTTAATGTGAGATGTTTCCATGGCAACCATTCAGGAGTAAAAATTACCAGTTTTTCAAAGATTCCATCTAAAATCCAGGAATCAACAGAATGTGTTATATCAAAGGGATATTTTGGGTTAGAAAGACCAAATATCCAGTGTAAAATCCAGTAATCAACAGAAATATTATACCAAAGGTTTATTTCGGGTTAGAAAAAAATATTATATCCATTTTTACTGCCCTGTGTTTCCATAGTAACCTATTTGCGTTTTAAAATTTCAATTTTTTTCCAAAGTCCATTAAAAGTTATCCCAGTTACTATGCAAATGCTCTCCTAAGTGTATTTATAACAGCATGAACTCCATGTTCATTTTTGTTTTATGTTGCCATAGTAACCATTTCGGTAACCACAGTTTTTTATTTAAAACCATAGACCCTCGAAAGGGTCTATGTTAAAACATAATTCACTGTTTTTTATTTATTTTATGGATTTCTAAGTAACAACTTTTAACATTTGTTCTATAATAATAATAATAATAATAATTGTAATTTCTTTGCCTTCATTCTAGAAAGAATAATAAAGATAATGTATATTGGGGCCATTTTGGTCAAAATTATGTTTTCCGTTAATTTTAGTGTGTTAGAATTAATTTTACATAGACCAGAAATAATTTTTCAAGCATTTTTAATTGTGTTTCATGCAGTCATCCCAAATAAGTGTTATATAGTATATTACTAACTTATTATGCATTTATCGAATTAAGTTTATGCCTTCAAATTAATTTTATGTCCTGAAATTAATTCTACTAGTATCCGAACCCAATCCTCCTTATCACCCAATGTACCATTATATTTATCACAAGCAGTAACAGTAGCGCACAGTTTTTTTTTGTTTTATTTAAAACATAATTCACTGGTACTTATTTATTTTATGGATTTTTAATTAACGACGTATAATAATGTTCATTTTATAATAATTTATTTTGATTTCTTTGCCTCATTCCAGGAAGAATAATGAAGACAAATTATATATTTCTGATTGTTTAACTAAAGTAAAATTATGGCCATGTAGTGGTGCATTATTTTTTGTGTGACCTGGCGTGACCCCATAAATTCTGATGATTTGCTAGATCTCCCCTTTCCATGGTAGCAATGGCTAAATTTGAACATGATCCCTGTATACCTTTAAACATTTTTTTAAAACCCAGCAGGCCAAGACAAGGGGAAATATTACAAGTTAAATGTTTCATGTTTAATATTGCCCAGGGCTCGAAAGTAACTTTTTTTCCCTGGTAGTCCACTTGGGCAACCATATTCTGAAGTTGGTAGCCCGGTGACACTGGCTGGTAGCCCATGCATATTTTAGATCAGGGGTATCTTTTTTCGTTAACCAGACAAGAAAGGGCTATTTTACAAGGTTCTGCCCATGAAGTGAATTTTCTAGTCTTTTGATGTGTATACTTGCACACCTTTAATGCCCAAGGAAACAGGTGTAATGGACGACAGTGGACTCAAAAGTTTTGTGACCTATAAACAACCCGTTTCACTCTCACAGTTGTATGCAAATTTTAAAAGTCGCCATGACAACATGACAACAATATGGCCTTTTCAGCACTGAGACATACTGTAGCAGGGCTAAAATAGACCATGGCCCTTCTGTTGGGAGGAGGCATAATTTCCGTGTCATTTAGATTGATACATTATTATCAAAATGCAACGAGAATGCGTTTTTATTGGCCATCGTTTCCTGTGCCTGTCATTCAAGTACGTCAGTTCAGATATGGAAACTTTGTTGCAAAGTTCCACCGCACGGCCGGTCGTCTCCAGAACAAAGTCATACTATGGCAAATTTCTATGCCCAGCTGGGTTTGACTGCATTTATCTAGCTCGTCCCAAAGTGACGGACGTATCTTTCAACCTTTCAGCTTGGTGAAAAACGCATTTATTGATTCGCCAAAGGCCTGTGGACTCGCTTATTTTTGCACAAGTGCTACATGGACATAGGAAAAAGTTGTTGAATACTCACTGTTTCAGTGAATCCGCCATGATGAGAGTTCTCAAATCAAAAAATGTTGCCGAGCTCGAATACAAATGTCTTCAACGTCATTGTTATACAAGAGTTAGCATTCTAAAGTCTGTCACCCTGATTTTTTCAAGTTTGGAGAAGGCCGGCATTTCCATCTGAATGATTGAACGACGTGAAACGCAAAATTCCATCGCATATTATCTGGCAATATGTACAGTAGAAATACTGTATACCGTCGCTCCAGGTACGTATAAGCTTATACTCCACAAAATGGCCACAGGCGGCGTGAACTTTCTGAAAGGATTTCCTAAACGTCCTACTTGTTACCTTAGGGACTCACTTGTGATGTCCTGAAAAGTATTCTCTGCAGTAATTCCAGTTTCTGTCAACATGCAAAGCTCAACGACAAGATTATAGCACGAGACGTAGTGTACAGACTACACATTCACGCGCAGGTAAACATAAACAATATTGGCAGACTACACTGGCAAACGAGTGCGCATGCGTGAAGGTATATTTGCAGCAAATACACTGGCATAGACTCTCCACAGTCGCTGTGCCTTGTTTTGTGCGCGCCCACGACTGCCACGATGGGCCTGCATTCGAACACCTCTTTTTCAGAATTCCCACAGCTTCAATGAACTGTTATTAGATTTCTATACTACTACTACTACTACTACTACTACTACTACTACTACTACTACTACTACTACTACTACTACTACTACTACTACTACTACTACTAATTATTATTATTATTATTATTATTAGTGGGATTATAATTTGTTTTACTGGTTGTTTCAGTATAGCTGAATGATGGCCATTTATACAGATAACAATACTGTACATACGTGTTTTCGTAGTCCTTGTTTTCGTTCAAGTGTTTGATAGTTTAAAAGTAAGTCGTCGAAAGACAGTCCCCATGATTTCGCAAAGTCAAGCTTTCTAATCGCTAATACCACGGTCTCTCCTATTTTGTTACATTTAACTAGAACATTGTACGCGGCAAGTATTCTTTTGAACATTTCTTACAAGAAAGGTCCCTCGTCTTTTTATGGGGAGGAATTCCAAGCTAAATTCGATGAGTAAACTTCTGTCGGTGATCGACAGATTTTGTGAAAGGAAAACTGCAAAATACTTGTAGATCAGAGTCAATTTCACTCTATACCGACGACTTTATGTGTCACCCCAAAACATTATGTATCAACATGGCCAGAACATAAGATAACCTAAGATAACATAACATGACATTATAGTTTTGTCATTGTATAGTATACGCTTGCTTTCAGCTGCCATCGTGTCGTTTCGTTAGTCACGAACCACACTATGAGGTGTGATGTTGTGCCATTATTCTCCATTAAACGGTTGTGAGAACGGTAGAGAATAAAACTATAAAAAAAATAGTCGTAAATCACCGAGAAGTTCAAACACTGCAACTCATATCCATTACAGTTGTGACGACAAAGTCGCACGTGACAAAAATACTTCCCAGTCCGTACAAAACACAAGTTGTGCAATCACATTTGTAAAGAACAAAACGAGCAAGGCAGAAAGAGAAAACATCATTAAATTACTTTTTGACATTTTCTCTTTTACGGCAAATCTTTTTTATCCGTAAGTTTCATCGGTTATTTCTTTGACACGGCGAAATCGTATGATTACGTGTGATTATTCAAACTATGACCAAATGATACTTTGTACATCCTAACATCAGTGCTATGCAGTCTGACACATTCGTTTAGGAAGAGGGGTCAGGGGTTTTGATCTGAACGGACGTTTTCTGAGTTTATGCAACGTTTGCACACGGTCCCTAGGACAATTGAAGTTTTTTAAACTTGAATATAAGACCCAGCAAGTAGTAATATCACGTATTATATCATACCTGTATATTAATGGCGCAAATACTGCGATTTGATGGGTCAAGATGTGAATTAACTGTGCTATATTCGCAATATAGATTTCAGAGGAAATTCCTTCTTTGACGTTTCACGCCGGCATTTCAATATAATATTATGATATGATAACAATAAACCACCTTAGCAACGGTTATACCACTCGATTTTGACCATTTCACTTCATATATGCACTCTCTTTTGCTCATGCAGATATGTCGTGAACTGGTCAAAATATTATGTTATAGTGTCACTGGGTGTGCTTTATTGCTTAAATGCATTTCATTGTACAACTTCATAGTTTTTCTGTAACATTAGTTAAAGTCTATAGAAAAAGGTTCACACAGTTAAACGACATGTAATATTGTAATATGACAAAGACAGATACAATAATTAGTATAAATAAGGTACATAAATAATATTCAGGTCAAAGAAACAACAGAAAATGACAATAACAATAGGTCACCTTTATTTTACTGGTGGTAAAAGGTGTCTTGAATGGGCAAGCGTACCATGATAGCATGCTTCACATGTCAAGATTGGCCCAGAGTCACCAATTCAGTGTAAGCTAGATCACAAATCAAAAAGGGAAGGCTTTCCTCAGTTACATTTGCCCAACTTTATTTGACCGCATGGTCTGAACTCATTCTCACTCCGCTTAAAGGGATACAGTCGTCGGAACTGCGCGCAAACAAAGATCGTATGGGACCCGTATACGACCAATGTAAACACTGTAGTATCAAAGGTACGATGGTGATTGATGAAAGTTAAAAAAATTCTGTCGTAATCTGCATCGTTTAATTTAAATGTTGCAGCTATGACGATGAGGTGCATCCAGGTATCGTACACGAAATACATTGTTTGTAAACAAGAAACTCGCACAGGCGCAGTTCTGACGACTCTTCACCTTTAACGTTCATGCCTATACTATGAACTCAGAACAGTTCAAAAATGTACCATTGATACAGTACGGTATAATACAGAAACAATAAAAAGTTCATAGGCAACGAAACGACATGTTTACAGTGATTTGTATCTCACGACAACATGAGTTACAGATAACGTTTAATGGAAACCGGAATCCCATCTTTCATGGCTAGCCCATCATTTTTTTTACTTCTATTGACCTCAACTTAAAGATCTCAATAGATTACAGAAACCTCTTTCGTGAAAGTCGACACGCAGTAAATACTCCAGAGACAGTTAAAACTGTTTGTGTAAAGTAGAATTAAAGTATTATAGCTTAGTTGCTTCAGAAAGCTGACCTTGCGAAATCTTTGTTTCATCTGATAACCCAATCACTTGTCACAGTGTGTGCATCAAATATCACATGAAGTTCGCTCTGCAGATTTGTTTCTTGTTTCTTGTTAATGCTAAAGGTCGGTTTGGTTTTTGATGTAATAAGAAGGTAATTCAACCTTCATGCATGCTTGCAAATGCATTCAAACGTGCTTTGTACATATCATGTTCAGTATTTTTGGTATTAGTATAAGATCATATGATTTGACAGAACGAAAAAATCAATCTTACCTTGAATATGTAAGTTATCGCGAGAAAAAAAATCTTTCCATTGTGAGAACGAGTCGAATCAGAGGGCCATCGCTCAAAACGTATACATGCACTGTTGAATATTATTGAAATGAAACATACTTTTATCGTTTTTGGTAAAAAACTGTCTTTTTTGAGTTGCAATTGATTTTTTTAAATGTATCAGAAACAAACCTCAAAACAGTGAGTGATAACAGACAGATAAGACCTGATCAAAACAAACAAAATGATGGGAGATCGATAAGGGTGATGATTGTCGCAAATCATTACATGGATTATATTCGCACACGATTCTCATATTCTACTCTGTTATCATGTACTGATGAATTATTCAACAGTATTAAGTTATTATCAAATTTATGTCGTCTTGGCGTAATTCGTATCAAAGTTCTTCCTTTCAATCGAAGCTGTATTATTATTCCCTCGCTGTACATTATTAAGCTTATTCATGTTTACATCTAATAATCCTATGTTGGAGAATGTTCCACATTCTCATATTCTTACGGTAGTTCGCACCTCGAAAATTTTGCTCAAACTTTTGTTGATGAATCTGTCAAACATTCTCTTTCAAATCAAGAATGAAAATCGGGGGTCACCGTGCAAATGTTGGTACTAGGGAAAACAACACAAGATTTACCGATATTTAAAATTCAAAATGGCTCTGTCATCCCTGTGTTAACTCTATGAAACAGAAATTTTCGAAATTCGAAAATCCAAGCTTGCGAAAAGTATTGATACACCAAGAGCTTTAAAATGAACCCCAACAAGTGGTAGATTAGAAGAGAATTGCAAAAATTTAAGAGTCCAAATTTGATTCCCCGTTCTATATATTAACACAGACTTTCATAGAATGACAGAATATAAAGAAGAATGACAGAATCTAAAGAAGAATGACAGAATCTACAATCGTAGTGGAAAAGTGTTATCTCGAAACTTTTAGCTAGCTCAATGCATCACTGAAAGGTGCAGTTGAATATCAATTCTGAAACATGGCTTCTCTCGGCGAAACACGCATGCTGTTGTAACGGTGAGTTCAAAGGGTATTTGCTGTATCAGAGCGACAACATTAAGATTTTGAAACATATTGGAAAGAATTACACTTTCATAATTCAGTTAAGTATTACTTTGGGGCCAAGAGTGATGATTATGTGAGTTTCTGAAGTAGATTCGAAGATCGTTATCCGTGTGACCGACGGCTGTTTTTAAGTACCTTCACGATAAGTTTCCCATGAGCAGGGAAGGTAAAAGGTAGCCATGCAGCCGACATGAACTGGTCATTGAACCGTAAAACACATAGCGATGAATATAAATTCATTGCTTGAGAAAGCGAAAGCAGAAAACATTGCAAAGGGGAGAGCTCTAGGGGAATGCCCACAACAACACATTTTTCCCTTGATGAGAAGGGCAGCATGCAGATGACATACGCTACAATTTGCACGTAGTACAAGGTTTTAGTGCATGACCAGGTCACATTCCCCCACCACTACCTTTCCTCGTCAATCTTTTTACAGATTTCAGACTCCGGTACTCTGTGTGCAGATCGACTTCCTTGGTGAGTGTTCACGACAAATAATTCTTAATTTTGTATATTCATTGAAATTCAACCAAGTGGCCGCCGTTACGGTGTCAGATAAAACCTTGATGTCTCGAAACTCGAAAATTTTCTCTGGAAATGGTCGAGTCACGGGAATTTCGTTTTCACCCCAGTTCACCCCAGACAGCAAGCTGATGACAATGTCGCAATTTGGTATTTTTACGTCTGTTTGGTGATATTCCCCGGATGTCCATAGTTTCTAAAATGAACATACTCTGTCACGGTCTGCTAAGGGAAAAATAAAAACTAGACATTCATTTAGAAAGGCGTTTCCTCGTCATGACGTAATGAAAGACACTAAAGCAGACACATCCAAAAAAATTGTTGTTACAACATGGCTCTGCAAAGAACTTCGGTCTGTGTCAAATTTGTTATTTTAAGACATATGGACTTGTGATGTTAAATGCAAGAAGTGTCGGCAATTAATTCGAAAGAAGTGAGCACATCCTACGTTATATGTTTAGATTTTAGAGGTCCTATCCTTGCTGGCAACTCATACAAACTAATTGCTTTTATCGTCTGAATTAAAATGTTCTACAGAAATATTATCTGCGAATTGATGCAAGTTCTGGACGAACTTTGTAAATCACTCACCAGATTGTCTCACATCCTTGTCATTTTCGACTGTATGGAAGAGTTCTATACTCTGGTAGTATTGGGTGAAAGACCTGGCATAAATTCAACGCGATGTGCAGTCCATGTGTGGGTCGGTGCGGCAGACGTGCAACGCCTGCAGTCCATTGCGTTAGTGCATCTCCGGTCAAAAATCTGTCGTGGTACTACAAAGACGCCAGACTGGCGTTGATCCAACCGTTCATCGCCTGTGACGTCAAACATTCAGAGTCACCTTAGACAAGATAGAAAAATATTTGCCAAGGAAGAGGCGTTGCTCCCCACAGCGATCTGTGTTTGTGTTAGTACGTGCACAATGGGTAAAAATCCTTCTTAAAGAAAAATGAAGCCGTCCTTCAGGTGCATGTGTGTTTAGTGTAAAGGCCAAAGCCTGCTTAGACTCGGGGCGTTTGACAATGTTAAAGTTTGAAGTCAAAGTATAGTTCTATGTGTGTCTATCTGTTCTAGCGAAATGAGTATGAATAATTGATAAAATAAAGACTGAGACAAAGTTCTGATATTCAGAACATTTAAATACTATCATTAGATATTGTGTTCAGTAAGGGTGAATACACTATGAGATGAAGACGAAGGCTGGTTTCAGACAAGATTATCTTTTAATCCCAAAAATAAGCCCTCGGTGATTTTAAATACTTTCTCACCCTTTGCAAATGTCCCTCTGAGTATGTAACAAGTAAAATGAAGTTCGTGTTCTGTATTAAGCTGACTGCACACGATTCTAGCCTGAAAAAATTCTTAGGTCGTAATATCGAATATCTTACTCATCAAGTTGAGAGCTGTATGCGATCCGAGTGAAATGTTTGATTATTAAACTGAACAACATTTTTTATTTTAAGTTTTCATCGTTTGATATTTCAATAACAGGTAACGAGACAGGGTGATCTATGTGTATGGCTCTTCAACATGCAAACAGACGCACACTTAAAGTATACTCAACTTGGGTAGTCGTACGAGTGAAAAGGAGATAGGCAGCGCCGCATACGAAGGATCCCGGTTCAAACAAAAATATTTGGCAAAAGCTGTATTCATTGCAAAGGAGTTACTGTAGGTTATCTGTGGGGTTAACGAACTTGTGAAGACAACACTAGACTTGGTTTCGATATATTCCCTTGGTTTATTTTCGCCACATGTACGCTGACAGTATTTTTCCGGGACTAATTTGTAGAAGACATCAATTTTCGCACAATGTATAGGATTCAATCTGTGCTTGTCGTTCAATGATGCCCCTTGAAATTTTAACAAGCGACACTTGTATCGATGCCAACAAGCCCAGTGATGTCACTATAAAGGTCAAGGACACGAAGCCTGAAGTTGCGTCCATGTCATATTGTACAAACTATTTTATTACTTCTGCACCGTTTACGGTTCATTCCCTTTAGTTTAAAACTGAAATAATATTTTATTATAGTTAGACACATTGTGTCGTGACGAATTCATGAATGACCACGGGAAATTCGTGTTTGGCACGGTGAGTTTGTCTGTGTCGAATCATTCGACACAGACATAACTGGCATGAAATAAAATCAAAGATTGGATTTGTTATCTGAAAGTAATAAACTAGTTACTAATAGTTCAAAGTAAAAAAATATTAGTTTTTCTGTCTTTGAATTTTTCACATGTCTTTCTGTCAGCTTGAAGTGTTGTTTATTGTCTGTATCTACTGCAGCGTTTCTTCGTTGGCTTATTGCCTTTCCGATGCTGAATACCTGTTTGCCTTTCTCGCATGGTCCTACCAACCAAACTGCTTGAGTTCTCTTTTGTTTGGCACTATCGACTACAATAGTTGTTGTTAAATTCGGAATCTTCATGTCATTTTGATTCTACGATACATTCTGCAGGCATTTCAATATAAATTTAGCTATTCAATTTACAGATTCATTTATCTGTAAAGATTCATCCACAGTAACAGAAGAGTTTACAGAGGATTGCGTGACTGAAACACGTGCAAATCATCCCTTTACAAAGCCAGCCCCCTCCCCCGATAGGAAATACACACAACGAACATAAAGAAAAATAACCCTGAAATAAAATGCAATGGGAGACACCAAGTGACAATCAGGCAGAGAAACTGTCCGTTTTTTATTTTATCTGACAGTTGTGTGTTTTCAAGAAGTTGTCTGTTTGACGGTCATAATCGACACGAGAATAGTGTATGTTTTGATCCTCAAGGTCACACTTCACACAACAGTCAATTTGGCTATACCATCCATTCAGCCATGGACGGATTTCTATTAAAGTATTGAGGTAAACCCATTGAAAAAGTATTACTTGTGTCCCAAGGGAACTATCAGAACGTCTTGCATGGTCGTGCGGAACATTCTTGTAAGTACAAGAATTGCGCCTTTGGGAATATCTACCTACGTACGTCAAAAGTACATTGGACCTTGCTCGAAGGTCACGTCCGCAGTGAAACAGACATACCTTGTGAATGGAATCAATTCATTAGTATTCTTTCTCAAAGTTCTTCAAGATAATTGTGTAAAAATGTTGAACGGGAACATCTTTTATATTTTCAGCGAAAGTGCGTTAAAATATGCAGTCATGTCCACAAAAAAATGGATTACCATATCGCTAACCTATACAGTACTCATTACATCTATTTTTTACTTTATTTCGACATGGCCTTTTTTCTTTTACAAATATCAAGTTGAATTTGGACTGACGCCGGTTTCCTGTTAAAATATTGTCCAAGGACAGTACTCTGTCAATGGTCTTTGAGTAAGTTTCTTCCATCGTAGGGAATCTGTCAAAATATTAGCCATAAATGGTAAAGCTCATTTCAACATAGATGTAAAAGTTGACTTCTGGATCATTTCTTGTCTCTGAAGCAATTACATTTGTTCCGTGTGAACATCAACACAGTCTCTGCTGCAGCCGTGCATCTCTTTCATAACAACTTGTTTGTTTCATCACCAACCGTGTGTGCATGCGAACCGACTCCAAATAAAACGTTTACATCTGTTTAAATAAATGGACTGTTAGAGGCTTGTACTGGTTTGAAAAAACTATCATCGATAAACAAAAACAAACCTACAAACAAGTAGAATTATTTCTATTGTAATGACATTGATAAATACTCGATCCATTTTCATTTAGCATTTGGTTCATCGTACTGGTAAGATTTTCTAAACTGCTTCTAGAAAATGCTTCGCACAAAACATAAAACCGTTCAACGTTTTATAGGAAAGCCCCTAGTAAGCATGTAACACTAAAGTAATTAAATTAATTGCACATAATGTAATGTATCATTTTTATAATATGATCATAAATACATCTCTTGTCTACTTTACATGAATGCATGCCTTAACACACGCATGTTGTTATGGCAACATTAACAGGTACATTATTATTGGTATTTAAAACTAGAGCATAATAAAGTTGAAGAGTGTTGAGACATTGCTTTGAGCTGAAAACACATGGTGACCAAATACTAGTGGATGGTAAATTCAACGCTGAGGTGGAGCAGCATTGACGTTAGCTCAGCTTCGGGCAGACATGCCAAGAAAAATAATTTGTGGGGTTCGTTATTTTGCGATTTTTTGCACCATTCCGTCGGCAAAACAAATGGCAGAATTCATCAGAGAGACCTGTTTTGCATAAAAATACTTACTTTTGAGCATAAAATTAAAGTTACCATGGAAATGCCCTTCGTTTGTGCTGCTTTGGACCACAGCCTGACCTTACGTGGCGGGCAGAAAGCGGTCAATACTCGACGTGGATTTAAAATTTATGGCGGCTGCCTGCATGTGTCTATACATTTACTCGTAACTTTTACATTATATGCACTGAATAAATATGCAAAATTCAAAAGTATCACATATCATATTGCACAATGCCAGGATATCGGCAAGCTAATTACCTTCCATGTTACAAACGACGTTTGCTGCAGAAACTG
Organism: Ptychodera flava; assembly: GCF_041260155.1. NCBI lineage: Eukaryota > Metazoa > Hemichordata > Enteropneusta > Ptychoderidae > Ptychodera > Ptychodera flava. The sequence goes on along the minus strand of NC_091946.1, from coordinate 37,424,932 downwards.
GTAACAGTTTTAGTTACGGCTACAGTGTATACCCACTCAACTTGCCATTTCTTCTTTTGTTAGGGCATTGCTTTTGATTTTGCGATGTATTCAAAAACCTAAAGTGAAATGTAAAGATAGAGAGATTTACGGGACACACATTCCTTGACATTTAAACAAATATTTGCTAATATTCCGATATTTGGTGTTGCAAAAAGGTGACAGCCCTAACTAAAGATCAACAGTTCATGTTATATGTGGGTCAAACGAATTAAAGACAATTATTCAAATAACTTCACTGAATAATATTGGCAACGAAATGTAGGACCTGCGGGCTAGATCTATAGACAGAAACCAATTAAGATAATGAAAGGTTCCTGGATCGTACAGAAGCCGAAATCAGAAGACGATAGAGAGCTTTGGTTACTCAGTATGTTGTTCATATAATTTGACATAAACATCCATTCCTGTTCCAAGGGATTTCGACCGGATGGTTTCCAGAACTGAATCCAATTTTACGGTCCTCGGAGTCTGTGATAAGTAAGCAAATACGTGGCGGTATTAAAATTTAGTACCCTGGGAATTGTGCATTTCTGTGACACGCAAACCATTGGCGATTATTTTTATGAAAATTCCAGGGCACAGCCCTGTTGTCCTGTATAAAACACCGTCAATTATCAGTAATTGACAGATAATATAAAGTCAAAATGACAGTTTAAACGCTAGTTCAAGGTACGAAATATATACCAGTATTGGTATACTAGTATTGGTAGTACGTATTTATCTTCAGTCTTGAGACGAAATTGAGACGAGACAAACCAAAAAGTAAGAAATCGCCACATATCGCTGCAGAGAAGAACACGCATTTCAAATAAGGATAATAACGCCGGCAGGAGAGCGGAGAGATGGTCCCTGAGCTATACCACTCCTACACTATCACCTCAGCCGAAGGTCTACCAGTCACTTACTCAAGAAGATCGATCAAATCCCTTTACAAATCCAGGCTTCTGAATGCCTGGAAGTCTTAGTATGAAGCAACGTGAGCGGTGCATCAGAAGGCACCAGAGACAGGCCCGGATTATGGCATACAGATCATAGAACATACTCTCGCTCACTTTAGCATCCGACGTTGAATTGCTAAACGTAACGGTTTCTTTCGGTGATTGACGACATTTCCCGGGAAATTGTTAACAGCGAACATCGCACGCCATTTCAAATAATAAACCTGAGAAATATAAACGAACGCTGAAAGCCCGGAAGACCTTTGATAATGATAAAACGTAAAGATCTGAAAGTTAAATATCATTATACGTTCATAAATATTTGACTATTCTCACGCAAAAAACCCTCGCAATATGTTTCTAGTGATTATCTTCCTAATTCAAACATCATCGACATAAACCATTTCACACGCTTCGAAATCACCCGTTCTCTCGGTTACGTACTTTTAGCGAAATTTATGCGAACGTTAAAATAGAACTCAGCCTCGTAATATGAAAGGGGACACTGACTATATCATAGTATTGAAAAAAAGCGGAAAAATTGTCTTTCACGTACATAGATAGGCAACCTGTTGCCGTAAAATTAAATATACATATTATTACAAATAATATACAAATAATTGTTTGAAAAATAATTTCTTTCTCTGACATTATGAATCGTCGGTGCATCTTCATTTTGAATTGCCGAATGCAGATTGCTACACCATGTCGTGTCATAGCTACTGCATGCTTCAACTGAGTTAAAGAGCGCTTAGGCCTATAGGAAATTAGTCGAGGACGTTGTCTTGATAGATTACCTTCAAAAGCAGACAATACTTAACATACTGACATCTTGTTGTCAAGTCATTCACATCATATATGACGTGGTGAAGCAAATGCTCGCCACATTGCAGGGTCTCGACTCGACTTTACCACACATATTTTGATGACGACTACGATGATAATGGTGACGATGACGACGACGATGCTGACGACGACGGTAAAGACAATGTTGATAAAAAGGGTCAAAATTTGTGATTTGACAACAATGATAATGTGTATCAGTTATGGATCATGGCCATGCAGAGAAATGGTTAATGATAGTGATGCATGTAGTCATAGCAGAAATGATTTCATGATTGAAGTTTGGTAGTTATATGTTTAATGAAACTGACATGCAAAGGCTATGATAGTTACGATGGAGTCAATTTACACGGCAACAAAAGTATGCAGTTTACATGTTGCTAGCATTACCCTAATAGCGTGCGTCGCCAAATTACTATTACCCAAGCAGTAAATGAATATTTTCCGATCGCTTCATGGTCGAGTGAGCGCACGGAATCACTTTTGAAGTTCTCGGCTGTTTTTTTCGAAGACTAATGAATACTTCTGTTCCTTTCTTTGCTGGCCCAATTCAACGTGTTTCTGATCAAAAGCCTTCAGAAATGTGTTTGAAATGGCTTTCATCCCTGAACCTGTTACGTACATGGAAAGTGATGCTCTCCATCCAAAATTGCGAAAATACCACAGACGAACCGCAACGCCCACTCAGCTGCGAATATTAAAACAAGAATCAGACACTGTACCTACAACTTGTGTAATGTAAGGTCATATCAAAAGCTACTGTCCACAGTATCACGCGTTTCAAATGACTGAACATACATCTTAATAAAATGAGAGAGAGAGAGAGAGAGAGAGAGAGAGAGAGAGAGAGAGAGAGAGAGAGAGAGAGAGAGAGAGAGAGAGATGTTGCTGATTTGTTTCTCACCATAAATGTTCCATGATTATTTTAAACAAGTCATCGTTGATGACACAGTCCCCACTTGTTAATGGGTATTTTGATTACAGGTCCTCAGAGAGGATAGAGTCCTCCTCATTAGGTCTGTGATAAAAATACTTTTGAATAAATTCACTTGATACATGTCTGAGTTATGGTTCAGGACATGAAAAAAATCGTAACAAAATGGTCGCACAGTGGCCATAAAGGATCGCATCACAAAACAAATTGATGTGCATAGCTATGACGTTGGTCGATGTCCTTGTACCAACTTTGAATAAAATTGGTCGAAACATGCAGATATGCCTGAGAAATGGCTCTGTACATGAAAAAATCGTAATAAAATGGCCGCCTGGCGGCCATATTGGATCATATCACAAAACAGATTGACGTGCATATGTATGACATAGGTCAATGTCCTTGTACCAACTTTGAATAAAATCTGTTGAAACGTGCCTGAGTAATGGCTCTGTACATGAAAAAAATCGTAAAAAAATGGCCGCACAGCGGCCATTTTGGATCGCATCACAAAACAAATTGCCGTGCACAGCTATGACATTTGTCAATAAGCTTGTACCAACTTTGAATAAAATCGGTTGAAACGTGCCGAGTAATGGCTCTGTACATGAAAAAATCGTAATAAAATGGCCGCCTTGCAGCCATTTTGGATCGTATCACAAAACAAATTGACGTGCATATCTATGACATTGGTCAATGTCCTTGTACCAACTCTGAATAAAATCGGTCGAAACATGCCTGAGTAATGGCTCTGTACGTGAAAAAATCGTAATAAAATGGCCGCCTGGCAGCCATATTGGATCGTATCACAAAACAAATTGACGTGCATATCTATGACATTGGTCAATGTCCTTGTACCAACTTTGAATAAAATCGGTTGGAACATGCCTGAGTTATGGCTCTGTACATGAAAAAATCGTAATAAAAGGCCGCCTGGCGGCCATATTGGATCGTATCACAAAACAAATTGACGTGCATATCTATGACATTGGTCAATGTCCTTGTACCAACTCTGAATAAAATCGGTCGAAACATGCCTGAGTAATGGCTCTGTACGTGAAAAAATCGTAATAAAATGGCCGCCTGGCAGCCATATTGGATCGTATCACAAAACAAATTGACGTGCATATCTATGACATTGGTCAATGTCCTTGTACCAACTTTGAATAAAATCGGTTGGAACATGCCTGAGTTATGGCTCTGTACATGAAAAAATCTTAATAAAATGGCCGCCTGGCGGCCATATTGGATCGTATCACAAAACAATTGACGTGCATCTGTATGACATATGAAGTAATCCTTGTATCAAGTTTGAATGAAATCGCTCCAGGCATCTCAGAGATATCTGCGTGAACGGACGGACGCACAGACGCACGCACGCACGCACGCACGGACACACGCACGCACACACGCACGGACATGACCAAACCTATAAGTCCCCCCGGACGGTGTCCGTGGGGACTTTAAACAAGGACAGGAAGACCTCCATTTAACTTAGATTTGTAAAGTGAACTTGAATTTCATTGCTCAAAAGCACAAAATAATTCATAAACCCAGCATTGCCGCAACAAATAAAAAAACTAGTGTTCGTGACTTTAGATCAGAACGATACAGGATATTTTAAAGTCAAATACTGAAACTCGTCGTCATAAGAGCCTTGCAGCAGTGCACGATTTTGTGTAAACTGAAAAAGACTTTCCTCTGACGGGAATAGCTTGCAGCATAACATACTCTATGAATACTCAGAGTACAGGAAAGACAGCACGCCTAGCGGGAAAACAACACCTAGGAATGGTCGCCATGGAGGGAAAGCGACCTGGTCATGACATACTACGTGCAAATTGAAGCATCCATTCACAATATTATGCATGTTGTTGTATTTTTTTGTCAAAAAATGGAGAAGAAGTCAAAAGTTACCGCTTCACACTTTGATGGAACAGGAAGTCGTAATTGTGTTCTAGGCCCCCGAGCGCCACAATTATGGACACGGCGATGTATTCCAACGCCTGACGTGCTCTTTAATATTCGATAACAGTACGAAACGGTATATCATAATAGCGGTACAGTCCATGTGTGCACAGATAATTTGCCAAAGTGTTATGACCTACGCGACACATGTGCTAGGCAAATCATTTTAATGGTTTCTATGTGATTTCGACGAAAATCTTTGAAAGGTAATATTGAGTGACAACGTGTTCAAACAATGATGATGATGCTAAACAGTGCATATCTACTGAATGTGTAAAATTGTTTCCAAATCCCAAATTTTCTCTCATTTACCAGTTTTGTCTTTGTTTGTGCATTTGACAAAAAAACCCCCAGCCAGGTGTGAAATCCGTTTGAATTACATAATTAATAGTCTATGAGATGGGATGGGAGTATCCCGTTTCACCTAGTGCGTTTTACGATGGCTATCTTATGGCGAGAAAGTCTAGTACATTGGGAACGAGATCTTGAATACTGTTTACTATTGTCAGCAATCACTTTCGGCATTGACGCGAATCCGACACGTGAACGAACGACAGAAAGCCTTCGGCATCTTGTTTCACAGAATTTTTTTACTGAAGGCTTCTCTGACGATAATTATTCACGACAAACCCTGAACAGCTGCTTAATGACTTTGAACGAGATAATTTACAGACTGGACATAACTTGCCACGTCATTTGAAGAATTCAATCACGCGAAAATGTTGGCACAGAAGAGAAACTTGAAGCTCGGCAGTAACAGCACCAAAGGACAGGAATAGTTAATTTCTACATCTCGGTAATTACAAGCTTGAAACTAATTGGATACGATAGTATTCCCAATAAATTATCAAGAACTGTCCCTACCACAGCTGGTAACATAAACTCTAGAATACTGTGACTGCCGGACATAATGCGACAATGTTATACTTGTACAGAAAATTATTTGCAAATATCAAGGCAACAAAAGCGACAGTGAAAAAAATATGATGCCAAAACAGGGTCTACCTTATACATTTACCGGAAGTCTGTAACAACATTAAAGTGGACCTATATTTAAAGAAAATAACAACTTTGCGATGTGCAAGAGTATTGCAGATATTCTGATTAAGTAGTTTTTTGGTCAATTTCTTTCAAATGTACGTTTTATTAATTCTTTATTCTGGGTAGATGTGAAGATGGTTTTTCAAGTAAATTGTCATTCATAATTGAAGTAATGTGTTACGTCATAGAAATTTGCGTATGAATATTTGTATATTGTTCACGCCATGATAAAATTTGTCTATATTTTCACAGCTTAAGATTTGTGTAAAATATCCGAAAGGAAATAGGCTCTTGATTGAAAAGTCAATGATTAGAATTATTGTGTTTAATTACTTGGTGCAACGCGCAAAATTTTAGGTTTGAAAATTTAGGGCAGAAAGCCGTGTTATTTCGATTTATCCATTTTCACTGCTCACCGAAAGCAAAATATTTTGTTTTTGGGATGTCTATAAATAACCACAAAATGGTGTGAAAATATGTGCACGTGTAAGCGTATCCTCGGTGCGTCTGACGCGCGTTTTCACTTCATTGCTTCATCTGGGAGCTCCGAGTCGATTTCTTTCGGAAATAACTCTCTGGTTCAGTTAAGCATCGCTCTCGTCCTTGTGACCTTTTGAATTTTTCATAATTTTAATGAGGCCTCATTGATGCATTATTTCATAATTTTAATGAGGCCTCATTGATGCATTTCATAATTTTAATGAGGCCTCATTGATGCATTATTTCATAATTTTAATGAGGCCTCATTGATGCATTATTTCATAATTTTTATGAGGCCTCATTGATGCATTATTTCATAATTTTTATGAGGCCTCATTGATGCATTATTTCATAATTTTATGAGGCCTCATTGATGCATTATTTCATAATTTTAATGAGGCCTCATTGATGCATTATTTCATAATTTTAATGAGGCCTCATTGATGCATTATTTCATAATTTATGAGGCCTCATTGATGCATTATTTCATAATTTTAATGAGGCCTCATTGATGCATTATTTCATAATTTTTATGAGGCCTCATTGATGCATTATTTCATAATTTTAATGAGGCCTCATTGATGCATTATTTCATAATTTTAATGAGGCCTCATTGATGCATTATTTCATAATTTTAATGAGGCCTCATTGATGCATTATTTCATAATTTTCTACTGACGAAAAGAAAAATTGAAAGATGACATGTAGAAAGATGTTTCTTTTTACATTAAAATGGTCTTCCACGTTCAGTTTTTCTCATGCTTATTTAAAGGACACTTAAACGAACAACGGCATTTCTACAAAACCTCAAATTCTGCAAGGTATGTACACTTTCTAACCAAAGAAAAAAGTCCTGAAGATAACGGTGTTTATTCTCCCGTTCAAGAAAAATCGTAAGGGTATCTCCTAATGCACAACAAATATCTAAGTTGAGTGCGTCCAGTTTGGAATCTGTCTCCTGAACAAAATTTCTGGAAAGATTGAAAGTAAAAACTAAAATATTAGAGAACTAGTTGGTAAGACGTAGAAAACTTCAATCCCTAGTAATTCATACCACAAGCTAAGTCTGTCTGGTCTGCTATCTATCTATCAATCAATCAATCAATCAACCAATCAATCAATCAATCAATCAATCAATCAATCAATCAATCAATCAATCAATCAATCAATCAATCAATCAATCTATCTATCTATCTATCTATCTATCTATCTATCTATCTATCTATCTATCTATCTATCTATCTATCTATCTATCTATCTATCTATCTATCTATCTATCTATCTATCTATCTATCTGTCTGTCTGTCTGTCTGTCTATCTATCTATCTATCTATTTTTTTCTTTCTTTCTTTATTAAAAGCTTATTTCAACATATGATTGATAAAGCTAACGTCGCTAGGATTACATTGAGTAACTGCAGATTTATGAAACGCTTTCTCACGGGGTAAAATACAGACTGGTAAACTCACTTATAATACATCTGATGTTAAACCCTGTCTCTTTTGCGTAATCTTCATGATATGGCCAGCGACTGGTATTGTACTTTTACGGTGATTCGCACTGCGAATATCAAAGTTAAAACTTTTCTCCTCATATTTTGCTCAGTGAAACTTTTAACTGTACTCATCATAATCAATAATAATCTTGCAGGTGATCTAAAAGTTGAGGCAAAACTATTTGATAGTGAGGTTCGGAGAAAATGCCCCAAGACGCATTCTCCCTCAGACAGTAGAACATGATTGTAATTCAAAACCCCATTAGCTGTAAGTTTTGATGAACGCGTATTTTCTACGTTTTTCGCTCTGGTTATAAAATTTAATTTCTTGTTCTACTGCTTCCAAAATCGCGTTGAAATACCCAGTGTTTACCTTGTCAGTGCATCTTTTGTGATCACGTAAAGAGTTGTTGTATGCAAATGAGTTCTAGTCTAATCTTGAGGTTATTTACCAACAGTAACTGAATATTTTACATTATATTGTACGCAATGTGATGTGTTAGTAGGCTAACACTTTTTATTACTTTGAACCAAGGGTTATACACCAAATGTACATGATTTATAGAAAAAAGGTAACAATCTTATCAACAGTTACAGCTATTTACCCCTTTTTCATTCGGAATGTGAATTTCAAGCACAGCAATAAAAGACGATCATTTTCTATAGTACGCGACCAAGCAATCCTCTACCTAGATACTGGTCAAGCAATGAACGCTGAGTATGATCAATACAGTCGATATAGTATGTAAATCGCAGAAGTTTGTTTCAAATAACTGTTAACAATTCCCCAAGATGATGAAAATATACACTTTGTGTACGAAGTGTGAACTGATAGTCTCGGCACCCTGATTTAAAACCTAAACAAGGACGCAACAAGCAGCGAAAGTGAAATGTGGAAGAATGATGTTGCTAATTGAGTTTTTTTAAATGAGTTCCAACAAGATACTGACTTGGGAAGGTTTGTTACCCCGTTCTAATGGACACTATCCAATTTATACAAACTTTGAAGTCGCGTCAAATCTATTCTGAAAAATGATCCTACCATTCGATTGTAGCAAATCCTCAAATTTCAAATCATTCGTCTTGCACATAGGGATTTGGAAAATAAATTGGATTGATGATATTTTGTAGCAAATGGTGAGATATTGATCTTAGAAACCATGGCAATTAGTAAAGACCAGCGAATGCCAAGTTAGATATGAGAGCAATTATCTTCAAATGTTCACGATTTATGTAATCCTTTGGTATTTTAGAAAGTATGGAGACAATTCAATAGAGAGTCATTTGAATTTACAAGAAGATTGTTTTATTGATGTGGAAACTATATAACGAGTCTAGAATAAACCGTTGATGTATGGATTCATTAAGCCATTATATATCCGGTTTTGTTTGGCACTGTGGAGAATAATCAGCCAGATTCGTGATCAGAATTTGTTGAAATGTAAAGTTGTACGGCTTCCTTTTCTCCCAAAATGAATTCCACGTCGCCATGATTTGTTAACGTAAACACTGGTTGGACCTTTCTATTTTCTGATTCAATGAGCTTCAAAAGCATGAGAATTCAATTAGATAGCCTATCGTACCAGGAAAGGACAAAACATTGAAGTCACATAAAGCCGCTCTGGTTTCATCTCTATTCCATTACCGTCTCTAATTTCCGCAACAAATTTCAATCTGTAGAAAGAAATTTATCCCAGACTTTTGCTGAAAAAAGAACCTTAAGATTGTTGCCGTAGGAGAAGTCTGTGAAGACACTATCGTAATAAAGGCAAGTGCAAACACACAAGTCGTAATAAACAGTAACGAGAGAACACAGTTCCTGTGCGTATAGCGTCAAAAACACGTAACTGTTGACGATAGATATCACTTCCTATACTGACCTGTCCATCATACATTTATCAAAGATTGCAGCCATGACAGAAGGATTTATGAGTTGATTAAGACTAAGAGAAGAAGAAATTTGACTAAATTTCCAAACTTCTTTTATTTTTCCTTTGGAACTGTTTAACCTTATGGAACCGCGTTTGTAATTATTGTCCAGTAACATGGATTTCTACTACAATAGAAAAGTCTGAATTTATTTTTTACGAATGGACATAAAGTGTATACAAAATAGATGTCGTTCATCTTTCATACATGACTTTTGTCGAGTCTTTTATGAATTCATTTGTTATTTGGTGCAAAATGTAACCAATTTTTATATGATTGGAAGGCCTTGAATGATGCATTTTATGTTTTATATAACACTGGACAAGATTACCTTCAGTGGCAGCCTTTCTGTCCAGTACATGTACTCGTCTATATGTTTCAATTGTCTTTACATCGTTTCTGTTATCTGACCTTTGAACCGCGCTTTTTTGTTACCATGTTCTGATTTTAACTACCAATGAAGTATCATAAATTAACTAATTTGTTCGGTTTTTTGTATGTCTTTCGGTAATTTCGAATGGCAGTTGCAAGTAGTGATGCAAGATGACGCAATACCTACATTTGGTGTAAATGACGTGATCATACTGCGTAATGCAGTAGCTGTGAAACATTAGCTAGACCGTAATCACTCAATTGATTTTAAGTGTCTCCGAGAAGAAAGATCTAGTACGACGTTTCATGTTTATTGCACTGACTGTACAATCCACGGTGTAATGTGAATAAATTTTCTACTCAGAGCATACATCCATGGTAATACAGATGTCCAATATCTTTTTTTGCGAATTATAATCGCCAAAATGGATTTTAAATTGGTATTTTACTGCACTGCTAATAATTAGCTGTGGGTCGGGTAATTTGCAGCTGCTGAGGTGCAATTTACTGTTATCCTGATGATGCACCAAAATATCTCTTACTATTTCCCCTTTGATGAAATCTAATGCCATTTATTAACCCGAACGCTGATGGCATTTTCGAGCGGAGCCACTTGAAAATGTATTAAATCATGTGAGTCGTTTCTTAAGCTTGCCAAGTCATGTGTACGTTGAAAGATTGGTTGCAATATCGACCATGGAACAGACGGCGCTGGGTGGCAAATATGGAAGATTACTCACTCGCTGCCGGCCAATTGAATTTCATTAAGTCTCAGCTTGGTTTGGAAAGTGGAAAAAATGTCTTCATCTTGTTGACGGTTCATGCGTCCTAGAGAACTAAAACATCAATTTCCTTTTTTTTCTTTTTTTGCATAAGTAGTGTTTGAACTGACCAAAATTACATATCAATAATCTTTTTTCCAAAAATAGATAGAGAGATAGATAGATAGATAGCTGGATAGATAGATAGATAGATAGATAGATAGATAGATAGCTGGATAGATAGATAGATAGATAGATAGCTGGATAGATAGATAGATAGATAGATAGATAGATAGATAGATAGATAGATAGATAGGTAAGTGCTAGAAGACATATGGTTACTCTGTCAGTAAATAATACTATGTAAAACATCTTTCATGTACTTTATAAGAAAGCAGTAGTTACCACATCCACCAGATATGAACTGAAAATGCTCACGTGTTTCAATATATATTGCAGTTTTGTGTAAATTTGAACCTTTGCCACATGTTTGCAACTTCGTTGAAAGTGTTATGATCAACATAATGAATAATATTCACCACAGATTAATTCTAAATCCAAGTGTATATCCCCAATCAGGAAAGTTCATTAAAATATGCAAATTAGGAATTGCCTGAAATGTTCTCATTAAATATGCAAATTAGGAATTGGCTGAAGTAAAAATGTTAAATGACTTTCAATAATGTCGTATCATAGTATCTTTAATGTACAAAGCAATTTGTCAACTTTGGTCTAGTCAAGACAGATAAATATCCTTATTATAGAAAGTTCATTAAATTTGCAAATAAAGAATTGGCTAAAGTAAAATGCTTAATGACTTTCAGTGTTGTATCATAGTATCTTTAATGTACATAGCAAGTTTCGTCAAATTTGGTCTAGTCAATACAGATAAATATTCCTAATTAGGAAAGTTCATTAAATATGCAAATTAGGAATTGGCTGAAGTAAAAAAGTTTAATGACTTTCAATAATGTTGTATTATAGTATCTTCAATATATGTAGCAAGATTCATCAACTTCGGTCAAATAAATTCAGATATATATCCCTAATAAGTGAAGTTAATTAAATATGTAAATAAGGAATTGGCTGAAGTAAAAATGCTTAATGACTTTCAACAATGTTATATCATAGTATCGTTAATGTACGTAGCAAGTTTCATCAATTTTGTTCAAGCCAATTCAAATAAATATCCCTAATTTCAAAAGTTCATTAAATATGCAAATTAAGAGTTTGATGAAGTAAAAATGCTTAATGACTTTCAATAATGTTAAATCATAGTATCTTCAATATCATAGTATCTTCAATATACATACCAAGTTTTGTCAATTTTGATCAAGTCAAATCAGATATATATCCCTAATTAGGAAAGTTCATTAAATATGCAAATTATCCATTATCTTTTATGTCATCCCTTAATATCTTTCACAGCTGATATATCTTGGTGTGATCAACATTTGTAGCAAATCTCATCAAATTGTGTGCAGTCGTTGTCAATATATATCCATTTTTTCTAAAATCATTAATTATGCAAATGAGCAAAAAGTAAGCAAGCCACACCCACCAAAAACTAATCAGTTCTTGCCATTTGCAAACTAAATCTATGTACCAGATTTGATTCTGATCTGATGAGCCGTTTTTGAGATATCGAGCACACAGACAGACAGACAGACAGACATCGCTGCGACATATGCTCACGTGTGTCAACACGTGAGCAAACCAGATATGAAATGGAAATGCTCACGTGTTTCATTATATATTGCAGTTATGTGTAAATTTGAACTTTGAAAGCTCATTAGAAATGCAAACTATAAATTAGCTGAAATGAAAACTTAAGTGCGAAATGACTTCCAATATTGGTATAACCTGGTATAATCATCAATGTACATAGCATGTTATGCCAACTTTGATCAAATAAATCCAAGTATATATCCCTAATTAGGAAAGCTCATTAAATACACAAATTAGGAATTGGCTGAAGCAAAAATGCTTAATGCCTTTCAATAATGTTAGCCTACATAATGGTATCTTTAATGTACATAGCAAGTTTCATCAATTTTGGTCATGTAAATTCAAATATATATCCCTAATTTCAAAAATTCATTAAATATTCAAATTAGGAGCTGGATGAAGTAAAAATGCTTAATGACTTTCAGTAACGTCGTATCATAGTATCTTTAATGTACATAGCAAGTTTCGTCAACTTGGTCTAGTCAATACAGATAAATATCCCTGATTATGAAAGTTCATTAAATATGCAAATAAGGAATTGGCTAAAGTTCAAATGCTTAATGACTTTCAATAATGTTCTTTCATAGTATCTTTAATGTACATAGCAAGTTTCATCAATTTTGGTTATGTAAATTCAAATATATATCCTTAATTTCGAAAGGTCATTAAATATGCAAATTACGATTTGGATGAAGTAAAAATGCTTAATGACTTTCAATAATGTTAAATCATAGTATCTTCAATATGGATACCAAGTTTCGTCAATTTTGATTGAGTAAATTCAGATATATACCCCTAATTAGGAAATTTCATTAAATATGCAAATTAGTAATTATCTTTCACGTCACCCCTTAATAACTTTCACAGCTGATATATCTTGATGTGATCAACATTTGTAGCAAATCTCATCAAATTGTGTGCAGTCGTTGTCAATATATACCCGTTTTTTCTAAAATCATTAATTATGCAAATGAGCAAAAAGTAAGCAAGCCACATCCACCAAAAACCAATCAGTTTTTGCCATTTGCAACAAACTGAATCTATGTACCAGATTTGATTCTGATCTGATGAGCCATTTTTGAGATATTGAGCACACAGACAGACAGACAGACAGACAGACAGACAGACAGACAGACAGACAGACAGACAGACAGACAGACAGACAGACAGACAGACAGACAGACATCGCTGCGACATATGCTCATGGAGTGAACACGTGAGCAAAAAATGACCAAGTTACCATAAACGTCCTATCAAAGGGCTGAATAATCCAAAATGACCAAGTTACCGTTAAAGTCCTATCAAAGGGCTGAATAATGAGTTAATATCACTGGGGTTTACGAAAAACAATAAAACCAATTACAATCAATGTTTTATAATAATACACTGTTTAAAATAATTAAAGTCATATAGATCGAAAGACTGATATAAGTATGCTAACCATAGAGTACATCTACATAACAGGCATAATACGGACAAATTGTTTTGTTTGTACATCATGAATGGTACTCTGAAGATGACGTTTTAATCATGAATCGTCTGACGGTGCATGTTATCTACAGCAAGCAAAATGTTTAAAAATGAGATATTGATTCATCCCACATTGGAATTTAACACTGTCAGCTTTCTTGTTTATGTTGATTGACAGCAAAATTCTGTGTGGAATCATGACGTTTATTTCTGTGCTGCCGGAGAGAGCTGTCTGTGTGTGCACATGCGGCTGATCTGTCAAACATAACGGGATTACAGAGACTAGAGTTTCTGTCTAGGTAGCATTAAGAAACAAATTATTCAAATTGTATCGAATTGGGTCATCAATGTTTCAAATATGACCCTTGCCTTTCATATTTTACACATTCTCGTTACAGTCATATTTGAATCTCAAATTATTCTGTAAAGTAAAACGTGACAAATAAGGGATAATAGTTTTAATGTCATGTTATTGGTTGACATTTCCTGTTTCAGTTTCTCGTTAAACCATTTTCATACCATTATAATGAAAGGGATATGTGTCCCGTTTTTAGGCATCACTTTACTCATTTTTACTTTAGAAATCTGTTGTGTTTAAAACCTGGAAATGTTCTGACAATGTCGACAAACATGCCTTCTATCCCTCTTTCAGCCAGGGCAGATATAGAGAGGTGACGTCATCCGTAGAATCTGTGAGAATCAGCCGACTGATGCCGTAAATTGTTGAGGTTTTTTCATGATATGGAAACAAAAGCGTTATAGGACATGGAAAGAGATCTTGGTACGAGTTAGAGGGGTTTTCCTAACCATGAAGCAATCCCAAAACCTGAACGTTAACGATATTCTAGTCTTGATCCAGTGACTCTTTCTCTCTGACTGTAGCGATAAATAGCTGAATACAGGGGAAATTCAAATCGGCAGATCGTATCTTTTCGCGCCAAGTCTTTGGATAGTTTTCAGACTACCTACTTGAACAGATCAATTGTCATTCGTATCGGAAACTAGTGAATTACGAATCGTATCATTAAAATTTGATAGCCAATTGATTCCCTGCTTTATTTGTTAAAATTATACACTGTTATCACGACACAAAGGAGAAGTTAAAATCACTGCTCGCTACCCCCACTAATCGATTCCGGCAGGTCACAAGGTCACCATCTCTGAATGTCTTGACATCAGAGACAGGGGATGCAAATCGGAGCATGTTTCCTTATGACAGCCAAGAACGTGGAGATTTGCGTCTGCTGTCCATGACTACTTTACAACCAGGACATGGAACGTAGGTATTTGCGTCAGCAGAGCTTCAGAGCAACTGACCTGCATTCCAATTGATATGACTACTTTATAAAACACATGAACAGTTCCCAGCGTTCCTTTGTACCTGCGTAACTGCGGTTTCGTCGTTTCCGATCGAATTAATACAATTTGCATTGAACGATCATTTTGAATAAGGCCAATTTATGGTGCTAACATAAACATTTAACTGTAACTTGTAAGATCTGTGACTCGGATAATTAATTTCAAAAATAATCTGAATGTTGATCTTCCTCTAATCAGATACGGTTCTAGAATAGAGAGCGCATAAAACAGTACCTTCGTGAGGTCCAATATATCTAACGCCCCCGTCAGGTCCAATATATCTGGTACGGAACACAGTAAACTGTTTCACACCTACATTACCCGGACATTATTTCCATCTTCGACTAAAAGAAAGCAGTTTCGTGACACTGCTTTCATTCAATTTTTAAGACCAAATAATTACATTAAGGATTGAGAAACTTTGAACATAGTGCTCTAATCAATCGATGTCCTCGTTTTCATGTGAACTAGAAGGACAACGGAAACAGAAGACGATTGGAACTAATTTGGGATAATTGGATTTTCATGTTTTTCAAATTTCTCAAAAGTGTTAGGTGCCATATAGAGCTGAATGTTGCAATATTAAAAATTACTTATAAAAACAAGTGTGCAATATAAAAAGGAAAGCAGATGAGATTACATTTGTAGATTATATCGGCATTAATTCACCATCCAATTATCCCAAATTAGTTCCAATCGTGTTACAGGTACTCATCTCAACTCTTATTACCCTGTATTTCAGACCCACTTGTTTACGGAATATGCATTTGGACCAATTAACATTGCAAGCCGATGTCGATCGTTCCTCAGTGCAGAGAGAGAGAGAGAGAGAGAGAGAGAGAGAGAGAGAGAGAGAGAGAGAGAGAGAGAGAGAGAGAGAGAGAGAGAGAGAGAGAGAGAAGAGAGAGAGAGAGAGAGAGAGAGAGAGAGACTGACTCAGAGTTAGTTCAGAAGTTGCATTTGATTTTCAGTACACAATAGCGATCATTAAGCTTACACATCTAGGGTAACGAACTTTCAGATTCCGTTGTTGAGCAAATACGGTATCCGACTGATCATTTGAATCGAGTTAAAAACAAAATCTCAAAACAACATGGACGGAAATAGACAGCACCAAGGAGAGAGACTGTTAAAACGCCGCGGTCTGTCAATATATCACCAGCGTTATTAATTTTAATTGATGTGTTGTGATCACCCTGTGCTGAGATCAAAGTAGAAATCATAGTCAGATAGATCATGCGCAAACTGTCGGAAACTCGGATAACCATAAGCGAATACAGCATCGTATGGTTTCATTACACGTGAGGACACGCTCTGGTGGTGTGAGAAGAATCCATGCAGCATCGTTTTATCACAACTAGCAAACTCAGTATAAGACGAACAAGGAAGTGTTATTTGATTGAGCTCAACCAATGGTTCATGGGAAATCCCACGTAACGCTTTAATCTTGTTATTGATAATAAATACCCGTGGCTTTGATCGTTGTCATGCCCCCTGGGTGTTCGGGCCGTTAGGGTTCAGGGTAACTGCGAAAACAGAATGAGTCAGCCATACCATGTATCCCCTACTGAGGTTGATGTTGTGTCCTTAAAACTGTACATCAATTAAAATTCATCGTGATCGAGTTCCGGCGTAGCCCCGGTATATTCACTGATTCAGATGTCGATCTCGCTTACGATGACCTTGCACGACTTCCATTTATGTCTGTTGTTTTCGTTCTCGGCCCAATCAACCTAGCCTCATGAGGCTATCTTGATCTTGACCTTGTGTGATTGCCGAAAAGGCGATCACATAGCAAGCAAAATCTTATTTGTACATTCGTAATTGTGTCTGATACATACATACATACATACATACATACATACATACATACATACATACATATATAATATATATGTATATATATATATACATATATATATATATATATATATATATATATATATATATATATATATATATATATATATATATATATATATATATATATAACACAAATTACTTCAAGTACAAAGTAATGAAATCTGTCACTTAAGTTTCATGCATCCTGTAATCATCAGACAGATGACTATCGATCTATAAAGCATTTTGCAAATGGGTTTGCTTGAATTATTTCAACACTGACACTTAGTTGAACAGAAGGAGCAATTGCCAGAATTAGATTTGTGACATCTGGTCACGTTGATGAAGCAATAATATGAATCAGTCAAACAGGCAGAGAGATATTTGCAGGTGGGCGTGTTGGAGATTTGAGAACGTTACCTGTGCAATCACGTGCCGTAAGATGAGTGCTATACGGAGTGAATTTTACCCAAATCTCTCGTATAACAGCTTGCGAATGACAATACTGCGAGTGCACGATATTAACAGTTACGTTTCTATGGGTTTCTATGTAGTTTTTGCATCCAAAAAGGAGGAAGCAGATTTTAAAATTGAACGACGGAAGTCGCCTGGAAATTCAATGCCCGGGACCGATCACTGTAGAGGAATACGTACCGTACTCGGCTATGGCACTGAAACTAAGGCAGACGACAAAAAAGACAATGCTGTTATTGTAAGGCCGAAGCTAAATACTCTAAAAAGGCATTTCTTGAATGTGAAATTCCAATCGTTTACGCTGTTTGTGAACTATCTTCTTGTTTTTAATCATTCCGTTAGTTCAAATTTTTCGTATCGTCTGAACACTCGTTGTTTCGATATCGACATTCTATTCTGGTCTAGGAGCCGGTTTTACCATTGTAATCCATGAAATCCTGTATATTTTCAAACATTTTCTATAATAAGACAGAGTCTGGTTTGCGCGGGAACATGAACATACAAAATGTAAACCCAGAACAGCGAATGAATTAACTGGCTCATATTGTGTGGGTAGTAGATCGCTTAATACCTCGATGCTCAGACTAAAACCCGTTCACTTAGTTTATCTAGTCAATGAAAGTCTAAAGTACCTTCCGGTCAAACAGGCCTCTCAGAATTGTTAAAATTGAACATAAATGATCGGATGTATTGGTCGAAATGACACATGTAGTACATACAAAGGTGAAAGCACTGTTTGTCGTAGAGCGCTGATGTACGCGTAGCCTTCGCCACTACCGCTTGTTTGTTACCTTATGAATTTAATAAACCCGTTACTTAAAATAATATGAATGATTTCAATTGACCAAAATCACTTCAGCTGTATCACATCACGCAGTCCCGTGCGGAAGATTGAATGAATCCAAGTTAATAACATAAGGGGTCAGTTGCTGTAAATTTGAACTATTCTTTCACTAGTTTTGTTTTCATGTAAACTACAGTTTCTTGACCTACTCCCAAAACATGTTGAGATTCACAGTATTTTACTTGTCAGCTTAGCCTACACGTGTAACTGCATTTTTATTGTTGACAAGGGAATTCTGGTCCGGACTAGAATTCGAATGTAAACAATAACAGTGCATTTCACACGTCGCACAGACGCAGTATTGACAGACTAAATAGGGGCGCTTCTTTTGGTAGTGGAACAAGAACTTGCACTTGACATAAAAATCAAAAATTGTGAAAAAATACCAAAAGTTACAGCTACTGGTCCTTTTAAGTGGTAGTTTGCAAATATTATCGAATATCTGTTTTATTACTTTACACGTTCATGGACTTGATCTGGTCCCAAAATCGCCTCTACTACTGCAATGGAATTATGTATTTTTAATTTTTGTATTGTTGATAAATTTGTCGTTAAAAGCAATGTACATTTCACCTTCCAGAACTCGTCCTTCATAGCGAACATAAATGGTCAGTCACGTGGCCTTATTTGACCAATGAAAGTTTCTCTAATGATCCTTTTTTACGCGCACGGCACAATATTGTAATGACAAATACATGTTAGTCCTGATTTCGTCGAATAATCACTCCTGGCAACGACGGGATCTGCTCAATTTCCCCTGGTTCTTCAGATGTTATTCACTTTCAGGAGAGGTTTCAAGGGAGAACATATCATTTTGTCACGTATTTCTTACAGAAGCATTCTTGTGTGACGTAGAACTCCTTTAATTGCGCAATTTCTGTACGACTCAGTAGTCCTTGGACAGGCTAAACAATTGTCGGTCTTTCAGTGGAGGACGATGAACTCTGTTGAGAACCAACTTAAGTGTCAAAAAACTATACAAGTAAGCGACTATTGTATGTAAATCCTTGAATATCGACGCTTTACAGATCATCATTGACTCGAGAAAATCGAACGATTCATCCTCGTACCAGGTTGATGGTAACACATATGTAGCCTTGTTGTCGCCAATTTACGTTCTACCAACCGATCCTATACCGCTGTAAGAAAGAACACGAATTCTCTTTGGCGCCAAAAAGCTATTACTAATTGGAATGATGAAGAGTCTTTTTGAGAAATGCCAGCTACATTCCACCGCATGGAATCAAAATTCATTTATCACGGTGTACATTAAAATTCAACATGAAACATCTGTGTGTATTCATCAGGTAAAATATTACAAGATGATTTGTTGTCATGCGAACCATATGCTTACAAAAGTAAAATTGAAGGTTTTAAAATCAATCTGTCTCGTTCGATATTCATTAGCGCGGGTTTGTAATCTGTGTCCCTTTGCCGACACTGTCGTACATGATGAATTCCCGGTATACGATTAGCATTATTTTAAAATAGTAATTCCCTTGAATATAGAGAAAATTGCTTCTGTGAGTAACAACTTCGTTATGGACACCACCGATAGGATTTAGAACTTGTTCTCCCACGGAGTTCTATACACACACGCCACATGGACAAACTCGTGGTGTTAAATTTCAAACCATATTTAGTTTCCGTGATGTTTTCGATTCACCGTCGCATACACGCTCTGCTGTTCGCAATCATCGAACTACATTTTGAATATTGATCATCGGATGAGAGAAGACATTGCCATGGCGCCCGCGGCGACCCTTCAAAGTAATGTAATGCCGATGAGAGATCGAACGGCTGGTATAGTTAATGCCGATCTTTGTCGATAATTTTCCGAAGTGGAGAAACCGTCATGATTCAAATGGCATGTTTTGGCTGAACCCACCAATCGAAGTGCATTAATTGGTTTTTGTCGTGGACCGGATTTAAGATTAAAATTAATAACAACGGGGACAGCACAACCAGTCATAAAAAAACAACAGCGAAGCGTAATAGAGACAGCTACCCTTGGTTTTTAAAAACCATTGAGGGAGCTGAAAGTGCTACGACACAGATCTTCGTGAAATTACAATCGATGCTGAAACTGTTCAAAATGCATAGCGCACATCTTCCAGATGTCAGTGTATAAAGCTCTGTACATACTTGAAACACTGTGTAATTAAAATCAGTAAAATCGACAGTAAGCATCTTGAGCGACTACAACTTAAAGCAACGTTGATCAGTATAATTATCACCGGGAAGGCGATGCGAATATCCCGTCCATGAATAATCTCTTTAAATGTTTTCGTCAAAATATGACAGAAATCTTACTATATGTCTCGATGAACTCACTACATCAGCCATCTAGTTGATCGTTGAAAAACAGGGAAAATGTGGTGTTAGATTTGCCCATCCAGGCACTATATCCTAGGAAACATATTTCTATGTTGTATCGGTTCTGTTTGAATTTGTTTGCCAATGTAACGCTTTAAACGGTAATACTGACGACTATGGAGTTAATGAAATACCGTCGCCATTAAATCCTTCAATAAGTATGTAATAAACCATGACAGCCCTACATACTGAACTGTACACCATACAGACTGAATGTTTTTGCCACGTTGAAATTGTACAAGGTGTCTCCTATTTTGGGCTACTTAGCCTGTACATTACGTCATCAAGAAATGAAATGTTATTGTGACACTGTAAAATGTCCAAATATTGGACAAATGAGAAACCTGTGCCATCAAAAGGACAAAGTCGCTGTTTTGTACGAAATTTGTTGTGTACGAAATAACCTCTGAAAATCAACCCTGAACAACAGTGATGTTTATGTATGATGTGATATGATATGATATGATATGATATGATATGATATGATATGATATGATATGATATGATATGATATGAGATATGATACGATATGATATGATATGATATGATATGATATGATATGATATGATATGATATGATATGATAAGATATGATATGATATGATATGATATGATATGATATGATATGATATGATATGATATGATATGATATGATATGATATGATATGATATGATATGATATGAGATATGATATGATATGATATGACATGACATGATATGATATGATATGATATGATATGATATGATATGATACGATACGATACGATACGATATGATACGATACGATATGATACGATACGATACGATACGATACGATACGATACGATACGATACGATACGATACGATACGATACGATACGATATGATATGATATGATATGATATGATATGATATGATATGATTGTCAAGTTTAACCTTGCTATAATGTATGCCAAAGTAGCCATTTGCTCATTAGTATATTTTTCGGTGTACCGTCGCTTTCTTTATCTGTCCAGTCTACAAATGAGGCTGAAGGCATGGTTTGTAGATCACCCTTACTGCATATTCCAATAATCCAATAAACAAGAAACCACCTCTGCAATGAAACAAACTCAATAAAAACAATGCCGAAAATCAACGGCAGTGGCCCTCTAAACTGACCAGAACGCAATGAATATACAAGTCATTGATTTAATCTATACAATGTAAATACATATCTTTGTAAGTTAGATCATCAGATCAAAATGACGTTTCTTATGTTTTTGACAACTTATTAATGTTCCATACAATTTCGACATGTTGTTCTGAACAAAATAACACTTTAGAAGTTCACTCTGAATAAAGTGACGATATTGGAGGAAATATCCGATGAAAGGGTGTCCCCATGTACTGATGGTACGTTACAGCCTTGGGGAGTAATATGTAATCGTATGACATCTAAAGTTTTCAATGATAAAGGTTAACCTTTACACTGAGTTTAATTTGTCGGATAACGTAAACATCCATCTATCATAGCATTCAAATTACTCACGTGTACTCCAAGAATCCAAAATGATCAATTAAATTTTCAATTGAATATTTAACTTTGGAAGGCAACATTTGTAGAGCAGCCTACGTTGAAACAAACCTTTTTGACAAAACATGTTGTGTATTGTCGTTTAAGCGTTGGTAAACTGGTGCCCTCGCATAATTCATCTGGTTCAGAGTTAAAACTATCGATGGCTGCATAATCGTTTTGATTTTTGCGTCAGAGAAATGTAACCTATGCTATAATATGGTTGATTTGAAGGTTGGAAATATGAACGATACTCATACGTCGTGTCCCCGCGTCATCGCACAGTCTGCACACATGTAGAATGTTTTCATGCATTTAAGCATCAGTGAATCGCACATGTATTGTTGGGGCAACCTTGGATTTGATCTGTCCACTGATCGTGAACACTGTGTCTCTACTCTGTTCTGCATCATTATCCAAGGTCGTTATATTAGTATCAGTACTGCCATTGCTGACCTTCGTCGACTGGACCGCTTGATGAGTGGATTCCACCTCGGCCAGTGATTGTATGGGGCTCAAGTCTCTAACGGCCATTTCACTCATCTCTGGGCAAAACTGAGAAGGAATGTGAGACAAGGTCGCCCCCGACGTCCGCCACTCGTCGGTGTAAGCGGCACTCATACGATTATTCATGATGGAATCCTTCCTTGGCCTTGGCAGTAGACACTTGCACTTGTTTCTGCAGACGAGATAGACCAGGTCTCTGCGTATACTGCGATGCATATACCCGTATATGCAGGGATGAACGCAACACTGACAAAACAACAATACTAGAGATATGGTATGCAGGACTGTAGGCCATGCTCCCAAAGGTTTCTGATGTGACTCCAAAAAATTCACAACTGTGTACGGTCCAATACTGACGATAAATGACCCCATGACGATAAATACTACCTTTGCGGCTTTCATGTCTCTTTTAAAGCGCCTCTTGCTTCGAAATTGACCGTTGATTCTTTGCTTCGGCTGGTTCATATTTATTTCGCCGGCGTTCGTTTCGGGCATCGGGTGTATCTCGTTCTGCCGGTAGGCGGCTCGAAAAATTTTCCAGTATCCCCGCAACATGATGAGCACTGGGAGGATGAAAGTTGTCAGAGCGATATATACAGTGTAGGAGAATGACACGTTGTCGGTCTTGTACCAGAGTACCGAGCACGTCGACCTGCTGGCGTGCCAGCCAAACTCACCCCAGCCGTAGAGAGGTGGAGTGCTCTGTAACACGGCAATCACCCAGGTGAACACTATGAGGTTGGTGCACGTCGCCGGCGTCATCCTACTGTGATATGACAGCGGGTGTAAAATAGCTAGGTATCTGTCGATGGAGACGATTACTATCGTGTACACCGCGGCGAAGGAGAATATGTGCGTGAAACAGGCGACTGCCTTGCACCACGACTCTGAGTAAATCCATTCTGAATATACAGTTGATACGATGGCGAACGGTATCACTACGACGGATTGGAACAAATCAGCGACCAGCAGATTGCAGACAAACTTGTTGGCGATGTTCATCAGCTTCGGATTGCGATACAGAACGACCAAGACGAGTGTGTTTCCAAAGAACGACAGGAAAATTTCGATAATCAGTAGAGTTACCTTCAAAGCGATCTCAACGTTTCCCGGGCAGTACCTGCTGAAGTTACCGCTTGTGCAGTCGATACCTTGGAAATAAAAATCTATCTCTTCGCTCATATTATCCCAGTGAAAGGTTCCGTTGTCGCCCGGATCGGAGTTTATACCTTGTTTCATCTTGCTGGAAAATGTCGTTCTGCCACAACATAAAATTGGATAAATCCTGAAAGAAATCTCGTTGTTTACTATCTGACAATCACGATGGATGGAGATGACCTGTTGACGCTAAAATTAATTTAATAGTCGTCCGTTTACGCGATGCTTGACCTCAGTGCTGACGTAATTTGTTTCCCTTCTTATTCTCTCGTCGCAACTGAGCATTCAACTGAACGACGACAACTTCGTGAACGGAGGAATTTATCGGCACGGCCTTCAGTGATGTCTCCGCTTAGCGCTAATTGTGTACCAAAAGCGAGTCGGAAAGATGAAGCAAACGGCTGTAAACCCCAAACTCAGTGTGCAAATAATTTTCCATTACAACGAATTGGTCTTCGGTCTACGTGGATGGCTCACTTTTCATCAAATGAGTTGCTGGGAATAACTCGAAACAGCCTACCGAGTCGTGATGCATGTTGGGTAATCCAAAATAATGAAATCGCTGTTTATGATTGAGTGACTTGTCCAGCCGCCATGTCGTCGCGTTATGCTTTCAGCGTTTTCTTAAGTTCTAGAATCGAGACAAAATCCAAATGGATTACACTATAATTGTAGGGTTTGGTTAAAATGAATTTATCCTAGTGACAATCGAAGCTATAATAACTGATGTTGAAGGAAAAGTCAAACCGAATCGTGACTCTGGAGCTAGCAACACTCTCAGTCCATGAGGGCGCTCTAGCTAAAATTCAAAAGACGGGTTGATAGACAAATGTATACTAGGGTAATATTGCTCGAAATCAATTGTCTGTCTATTTCAACAAAATAAGTTTATCTATGTCTCTGCATCTGAATTTTAATACAGTGTTACGAAAAATAACGGAATTCTTCATGGAGGAATGTTGAAATCTGAATTTATCACCGTAATCAAGACATCAAGCCATGTCCCAGAATTACCATTGAAAAGTACACTATCCTGATTTGCTTAGTTTTTCTAGTTGTCTTTGTATTGATCGTGTGAGCTCCAGACGAAAAACACTACAATAAATGGAAAGAAAACCCATTCAAAACCAATATTTTGCGAGATACTCTTGGTGAGAGTAACAAAACCTATCATTTCATTTGGCCCTGAGCACGAACACGGCGTTGACAGGCTGGAAAACTGCTACATTTTCATCAACTCGGTTCCGTAAAATTCCGCACGAGCAATTTTTCCATAATTAACATGTAAATTGTAATAACAAAGCAATTTCTTTGCTATAAACTCACAGGCAGATATTTTCGTTGGTTGATACTGTTTTCTAATGTAGGCGTTATAGTCGCCATTCGAAAATATAACCGTTAGCCGAATCTGAAATGGTTTCCTTTATTTCCTATAATCTTCGGATGAACAGATCGATCGCTTTGTCAAAAACCACTCATCCGTTGTGTCCAGGGTAAATCGGGTCTCTGCAGGTAACGTCTTCGTTAGCGAAAATCAGTGCATGTTGTCATTGAAGAATTCTACGGCAGATTTCAAATAAATTTTTCTTAGTCGTTGGGATTAATACCGGTGAATAGCATCGTCTGAAGAGAAGAAAGGCTCGCTGACAGCGATTTCCTAATAATTGTTCAATACAATAAAGGGATGAGGCGTCTGAAGCAACACTTATCTTAACCCCACAGGCGACCCAAGCATTACTGAGTTTTTCACACTGTTTTCTCTATCATTTTCTCTTCTTTCTTCATGCTCTGAATGATCGGAATAAATAAAATAAATGGTTTATATAACCGAACCTAACCTAACCTGTGACTCTATTTATTTTACACTCCATTACAAGGACGTATATCTCTCATACACACATGCTGTAATTAATTAGTCAACACAACTAATTATGCTAATCCGTGGACTTATCAGGGATTTTACGGGTTGGTCAACATCGCGAAAGATAGGAATGGTTACTAACTCCTTTTTCATTAACATCACTATCTTTCCGATGTTGACCAACCTCTGATAAGTCCACGGATTAGCATAATTAGTTGTGTTGACTAATTAATTACAGCATGTGTGTATGAGAGATATACGTCCTTGTAATGGAGTGTAAAATAAATAGAGAGTCACAGGTTAGGTTAGGTTCGGTTATATAAACCATTTATTTTATTTATTCCGATCATTCAGAGCATGAAGAAAGAAGAGAAAATGATAGAGAAAACAGTGTGAAAAACTCAGTAATACTTGGGTCGCCTGTGTTAACCGTTGAGTATCACGGTTATTTGGAAGGTCTGTGATAAAAGAAAACAAACATCTTGAAATTATGTTTGCATGGAGTGTCATCACGGAACGGCGACTAGGCAGTGATGTGCATGATCAAGACATTAAATATTTAGTATTGAATTCCAAATATAGATTTGTCGACTTCTTCCAGAACCATGGAAACGCTGTAATCGGACCAACAGCAGACATGTATCCATGTCAGTGGAAAACCTGCATTAGGACGTATGGATGCTAACTGTCAAAAATTGAAGTCTGTATCTAAAAGTCAGTAAGCTTTTACTAAGATCGTGCTGGAGCTTATAAGGAAACAGTTTTTAAAACTTACCTGGAAGTCTCGTTTTCGTTGACATTGCAATTCATCGTTCCATAGGGTTACGCAAGGAGCCGTAGCAAGAAAAAGAAAAAAATATGATATAATTTTCTTCGATAGATTTATAAGACAAAGCTATTATAATGATGAAACTACGTTAAAATGTAACTAAAAAGGAAGACAAAATCACGACGGCATAAACCTTACCCCTACTGGACCACTTCGTGTAGATCCAGTAGTCAGGTGGCTTAACAAAAATATCGTTACACGGATGACAAAAGTGCCAAATTTGCTACAGAGGTTCGCATACATGTGTAGATCAAAATTAGCTATTGCTCCAAAAATTTGGGTCACCGGAAAGGCTCGATGACGTCATAAATTCAAAATGGCCGCCGTTATATTGCTTAAAATGGTAAAATACTGCTAATTCAGGCAGTTTTCAATATTATTTTGAATAAACTGACACAAACATCCCAAATTACAAATACAACATAAAATTGATGCAAATCAATTATTGTGATGACGTCATAAAGCCAAAATGGCCGACCAAATTCAAAATATCCCCCATAATATCGTGTGATAATGTTCAATTACTGTTGATGAAGCCTGAAATTAATACCCCAAATTACAGACAAAACATATAATTGATGCAAATTAATTATTGTGATGACGTCATAAAAACAAAATGGCAACCAAAAATTACAAAATGGCCTATTATGAAGTTTACTATATTTAGTACAATAGCCCATTTATGTGACGAAATAATAGTTTCAAGGTAACGTACAATTTGTCTTGATGATCCGTAAACTCAAAATAATATAAATGTACCAAAACTTAGCCAATAAGTTCAACACAAGTTGCAAACTATTATGAAATTATTGAGTATTTAACAATGGTCTCTGTCTGAAAAACTGAATCATGTAAAGGAAAGGAGGGCAACTTTACATATCGGTTCTACCTTTGAAAGTGTTACGATATAGCGAGTAGATCAATAGTGTGATTTAATGATAACGAAAAGCATGGTGAGAAACCGGTGAATAAATCATGCCTTGACCCTGGTCACGTGACCTTGGCCCCGAAAGAGGTTTTATGTTTGTGATTTGGTCTGGTCTTTTGCTTCCTTTGTTTGAGAAGCCTTTTTCGTTTGTTGAATTTTCTTTTTTTTCATGTCTCGATGTGTGATGACAAACACATAGTTTTGTGCTACAGTAGTTCTCTTTTTGGAGGATGTGCTGGCTTAAAAAAGACCGTCTCCTCAGGGTTTTATGAACGAAGAGAAGACTATTTTGACTTTTGAAGCTAGGTTACCTTGCTTTTTCGCAGCTTTCGTGATTTTTATGAAAGCATCTTTGCCTTTCGTTTTTGGTATCGTTTTGCTGTTTGGAAACATAAAACGAAAAAAACGCCAGAAAGAACATATTATAAACAGAAAATCGAAGATTAAACAAAAGCAAGAACTCAGAAAGATTCTCAGATTCATCAAAATCTTGCACATCAAAGCATCAAGCAAACGCTTGAAATTCATTCCCATTCCGAATTGCCTATACAGAAAAATTGTCCTATCAGATATCACATATCTATTCGCATCATAAGAGTGTGCAATATCATGAGAAAAACGATCAATTCATCAATCAGACATCTGTTATAAGATAAATCCAATGTCGACACTACTAACGGTGGAAAACCCAAAATTGTAAAACTGTCTCGAAGCAACTTAGTTCGATAGAAAAATTCCATTCGCAACCCACATCAGAAAGAACACAACTCTAACAGAAAAGACTGCTCTGAACAATCTGTCTAAAAACAAATAAATCACAATAAAACCCATCAAAAAAGTAAGAGACATAGCAATCGTGATACGACAACTGACATTAAAGAAAGTTATACACTGTAAAAATAGCGGACGCTAGACGCGTCTTTACGCGTTCAAAATGTACATGTCGGTGTTCAAATTTGAACGGTTAGTGTTCATATTGTTAACACTAGTGTTCATATTATTAACAATGATGTTCTAAACCTGAACACGTAGTGTTAACAACTATCTCCTTCAAGTGTTCAAAAACTCAGCATCACAGAAATTTTACAATACTGTGAAACAATTAACAATCTTTTGTGTTTTTTACTTTACAATGGCTTATTAACTTTACTACTGCCTCGCTGTCCGGAATACGTAAACAGATTTCGGTGTAACGAATTTCACAATAAGTGGAAAATATTTCCGGTCTACAATTGCTGAAAGCATGTTTTTTCTAAAAAGGAAGTATAAAAAATAATTTTACACATTTATTACGGGTTGAAATTTGAAATTTTGAAAACAAAATCAAAAACCACCATGAACGTTTTAATTTTAACATCGGCGTGCAAGAGGCGTTCTACTTCTTAACACTTGGTGTTCAAGTTTGGTGCCTTTTCTTATCCCATGATGCATCAAAACGGAAGTTGCGACATTTTTCTTGTAAGCGCACGCTGAAGTCGTGATAGTGCGAAAGCAAGACCAGAAGGTAAGTTTTCTCTCCAAAATACTAAAAGGTATTGGATTTTGAAGCATCTGTATTATTATCCTTCGAAATTAATTGTATTGTACTTTGAAAAAGCTTAACTACGTGAAAAAACCCTTATTTCTTTCAGTGGCTGGTGGACCATACACAAGCTGTGAATACGCAGCAGTGTTTTGAGCCATGGGTATCGATCGCACTCGCGTCAAGGGTCATCACTGGAGCGATGACCCTTGAACCGAGCGCGATCGATATGCCACATTACCGCTGCGTATCACAGCTAACACATGTCTTTTAGTAACCACAATCGCATGTAAATTTAAAACTTTAGTTAAACATCGAAGAATATTGTTTTAGCATATGAGAGTTGGCTTTGCTTTTACTTTTCATCAGTTGATGACACGAAGAAGCCAATATTTTGTAACATTGACGAAAAGAGGCACTGTATACAAAAGTCACCCCTTTTCCTTAACCTAATAAGGCCAAATTGTCTTTCATTTGAAGTCTCATGTCGCCATATTATCTATTGTTGCATTATTTTCAGGATGTAAAAAGTTGGATGAACGTGAAATCGAAGAGTTATTACAGAAGCTATTGGTACAGAAATTGAAGAATATGAGTGTACAGATAGCTGTCTGGAAACAAGCTTGAGAACCTCAGTTCATCTCTGATGTAGATTTGAACTTTCGAGGGTTGATAAGTTTCTGTATTTTTGGTTCTGAATTTATCTGAGCTATGTCCAGAACGCTATGATTAACTAAATGTTACTGGAGAATAAGCTTTCAAATACTTGTAGTCGCCCTTATCAGATGCAATGGTGGAATGAAGAATTAAAGCAGAAAGCCACAGAAAATTCACAGTGAAAAATGTACACTCTAAATTTCGGAATTTTCTGAAATTTCCACTCTGAATTTTCTGTCGCTTTCTGCTTCAAATCTTCATTGCACCCTTGCATCTGATGAACGGAGACGTCACGTCTTTGAAGGCTTATGCCAGTAACATTTAGTTGATCATAGCCTGCTACCAAATCTTTGATTATTCTATATTTTAGATCAAGACGTCTTTTGTTCTCGGTTTGTTACTGATTTTAGCTTTGCTGTTAAGGACGTAGACCTTATATCATAGGTGAATGTGTGGCATCATCCTCAAATGTTTACATCCCAAGCGTTTTCTTCAAAACGGCCAGTACGATTCATTTAATATTTGGAGTACAGGTTTCCGGGGATTTTCCTAATTCATATATCTACAAGTTATGATGAAATACACAAAATTGTATTTTTGAGACATTAAAGACATTTCAGACATTTTTAAGACATAAGGAATTATCAAAATGTGATATATTCAAGTAAGCCAAATTTTTAGCTTTTTCAAACAGATGTTTTCGTACGTTTTTGCAAGTATGAACATATAACGTAATCCACAATAAGTAAAACCTGTTTTGTCACTACTTTGTTCATATTGTTTGAAAACGATCTACAGTGTTTATGGGGATTTTCTTTTGTTTATGTTTTGATAGGAAGGTGTTAATTAGCGTTGGTGTTTTCCTCTTACAAACTTTACAAAGTGGCCATATGGCCACTTTGTAAAGTTTGTCAGAGGAAAACACCAACGGTGTTTATGTGCCCAATTGACACTAAATAATTGTATTTTACTAAAGGAATTTTTGTGTATTTTTAAATAAAATAATTTTACTGAATATAAGTGGTCTGTTTTGTTATTTCCAGGCTTGAACACCCCATGAACGCGCAAAATTAAAGGTGTTCAACAAGTGCATATCATGTGTTCTAACCTTAACACACTTATCGTTGACGGCGTCCATGCGTTCAAAAAGTGTTACAGCCCTTTGAACGCGTAAATGCGTTCAATTTTTTGAACGCATTTCATGTGCAACGTATGTTCAGATATGGAACACATGGTGTTCAATATAATGTCTGATGAACACGAAGTGTTCAAAATCTGCACACGTGTGTTAAAAAATTGAACATTGGTTGAACACGTAGTGTTAAATTTCTGAACGTCTGGACGCGTTCAAAAAGTGTTACAAAAAGGCGTTTAATTGGTGTTCTATCCTTTAACACTTAACTTTACAGTGTAGACAGCTGCGAAATGTACACTATTACTGTACATTAAGGCAACACTTGGCGACATTAACTATACGGTGGAAATTGTATATGATATCGTTTATCTGCGACAAGAAGATCATTGACGAGGTGATTTACAGTTTCCCCATTCCCATAAGTAGAATAATTTGTACAACACGATGGTATCTCCTGCCAAAAATACACAAAACCCAAGCAGAAGGAACAATCATCATCCAACGTCTCAATAGAAATGGCTGCTCGAGCCCAATAAACCAAATCTCGGAATTTCTAGACTTTGTCATAAAACAAATCATGTAAAGACGACTTACATAGGTTAGGGACCCAAAAACTTCATTATAAGTTAGATCAATAAAATACAAGCGATCTATATTCTTGTAAGTAAATTAGAAGTGTTATCAATGTAGAAAAACATGCCAAAAATGAAGCCATAGATGCAGCGATCGTAGCGTTGGACTCTGAAACATTACCGCCAACTGATACGATACAAAATCCCCTCAACGTTTAAAAGGTAACATTTTCATGATTTACTCAGGAACAGAACATAAACTCATAACATTCAGAACATTTGTCGGGGAGTACAACACCCTGTACCCTACGTTCAACTTGGGAATTCATAATTGAACATTTCATCGACAAAATCTAACACCTAGACCTTGTGGTCTTCAAATGTCAGACACGCAATCGAGAGAGATGGCTCGATTGTAAAACCCACACAAAACCATCTGACAATATTTATCTGCCACCAACCTTCAAATGCTTCATTGAAGGTGAATTACTCAGCTATGTTCGCACATGCAACAACAATACGGACTTCATAAAAAAGGTCAATTTCTCAACGCAAAAACTTCAACAACGAGATAACAAAAGAAAGACATAGCTTGTATCAAAAAGAAGTTAATGTAACAAAACGTCAGCCATCCTCCATCAACAAAACTAAGAGTAATGATGTAACAAAAACCTTGTCAGCACAACCTCATCATAACCAGCCTAATCAAACTATTTGATAAGAAACTGGAAAATAATGAAGGACGATTATACGCTGGCCATGGTTTTCCAGAAAACCTATAATAACGTATAAAAGAAAGAAAAACATACAAGATATCCTCCTTCAAGCAAAATTCAAACACAAGGAGAGTACAAATGAACGGTCTGAGCAACAATTCACGCAACAATCAGACTACAACATAATGATCTTAGCATCTCTCTTTGATGGCTACCATCAAACTAAGCATGTTGGAATACAAGACAATTCAAGTGACTAAAGAAGGGACCTCACTTTGGCCGGCGCCGGAAATGCCGCTAGGAGGATTCACCAACATAAAAGCTTTTTTCTGGGCCTAAGATCACATTATGAGGGTCAAAACACTATCGATTCACTGGTTTCTCACCATGTTTCCCTAGCACGAAACCACATTGATCTACTCACTATACCGTATCATAAACAAGGTTAACCAGTGTGTGAAGTTGTCTTCATTTCCTTTATATCGATTCGATGTTTCAAACACAGATTATTGTTTAGAAATAAATAATCTCATAAGAGTTTGTTATTTATGTTGAACTTATTGGCAAAGGTTTGGTACATTTATTTTTTATTTTGAGTTTATGGAATATTAATACAAATTGTACATTACCTTGAAACTATCATTTTGTCACGTAAATGAGCTATTGTACAAAGCAAAGTGAACTTCATAACAGGCCATTTGTAATGATTTGGTTGCCATTTTGGTTTTATGACGTCATCACAATAAATAATTTTCATCAATTATATGTTTTGTGTGTAATTTGGGATGTTAATTTCAGTTCAGGCGATAAAATGCTGAAACAGGCTTAATTAACAGTGCTTTAACATTTTAGACAATGTTACGGCAGACATTTTGAATTTGGTCGGCCATTTTGGCTTTATGACGTCATCATAATAATTGCTTTGCGTCAATTTTATGTTTTACTTATAAATGAGAATGTTTGTTTCAGTTTATGCAAAAAAATATTGAAAACTGCCTGAATTAGCAGTATTTTACCATTTTAAGCAATATAATGGCGGCCATTTTGAATTTATGACGTCATCGAGCCTTTCCGGTGACCCAAATTTTTGGAGCAATAGCTAATTTTGATCTACACATATATGTGAACCTCTGTAGCAAATTTGGCACTTTTGTCATCCGTGTAACGATCTTGCTGTTTTTTGTTGCTAAGCCACCTGACTACAGTAAGAAAAAGGCGAAACAGTCGCTCAGTCAAACCACAGACAAACATAGGAAGACTCGCAACGGGTATTGTTTAAGGCGTGAAGCGGTTACGTAACCCATCCATGTTCGCCTCGCCTCAGGTTGCTCTCGCCTCTCTTTTCCGAAGAGTGCCGACCATGCATCCTTCGGTAATTTTCGGATTTTCGCCGACTGTTAAGCGAAAGTATGTTCGGCAAAGTTTGTGTTGTTGTTGTCGTGTGGTGCTGAGCGGAATTGACGTGCTGGCGAAAACGGGAGTGTTTTGAGCTTCAGGAAAGTGAGTTTTACCGTTTTAAAAATTCCTCTCATATTTTTATGAATATATAAGAGTGTGTTGAAAGTCTTTTATCGATACTGTCTAGTTTACTCAATGGTTTACGGTCAGTCATACCGTCTTTTACACGTGCGTCAAGGAAGGACATGTTTATGAAACTGCTGGCGTGCTATGTTTTGATTGGCGTGAAGCAGTGTTTCTGGCCTGAGAGCTCACAAAGTAACTATGGTTGCTACGCGACTGGCAGTACGTTGCCATCTCGTCGTATTTTTCGCATAATCTCGTGCAATTATCAACCACAAAGAAAGCCTCCAAAAAGTTTAACACCTTTGAAGCTCATTTTAATATGAAAACCAAAAGTCTACCGAGACGACCATGGAACAAAAGGCATGCCGCGTTTCCAGTCGGTCCATATTTGTCTGTGGTCAAACCACTCTCACTTCTGCCCAAAACCTAGCAATGGCTTATTTCTGAGAGATGGCGAACAACACCCCCTTGCCCCCTGGCCTTTCAATGGCCTACTACTCGGAGCTTCCGGGCAAACAAACACAGTGAATACGTCAGACGCACCTGCAATACGCTGACAAGCGCTCATATGTTATAAGCATTTTATTTATATTCACGGACATCCATAACGAACAAACTTTTTCTCAGTTGAGCGCTAAAATGGATAATCTGCCCGTTAAAATGGATAATCTGAGCGCTAAAATGGATAATCTGAACTAAGAGGCTTGCCGACATCAGCCAAGCGTAAAATCTTGCACCTTTACTAATTGAAGTAATTGCTTATAATAGATTGCGACTAATGACCTTTACCATAAGTGAAATGTTGTGTCTTTTCCTTTGAGTTTTGAACACACATTGATGGACATGCAACAGCGGGCGCTCTTCGCATTCAAATTTTGTCATTAATGTAAACAATATGCAAACGTTATCGTGCAGCCTTAAGGTAGCTTTCCACATTCACTTGGGTATTTTATGTCGAAA
This sequence comes from Ptychodera flava, assembly GCF_041260155.1. NCBI lineage: Eukaryota > Metazoa > Hemichordata > Enteropneusta > Ptychoderidae > Ptychodera > Ptychodera flava. Next base: position 37,390,137 of record NC_091946.1, on the reverse strand, counting down.
ACACGGAAATTTGTTTTTTCCCTTAAAAGTATTTCTGTAATATTGATCTTCATGTGCGAAGTATATCTTGGTCTGAAAGTTTCTGTTTCTGGCTGAAATTTTGCGATAAAAACTTACAAGAGGAACAGATGCACGTTTTTGCGTTTTGAGACTACCGCTAAGTCTTGATTGGCAAGGGATTAAGCTAAGCGGCAGCGCCACTGTATTGTCTCATGCACTTGGCCAACATCCGCTGTGAAAATCCCATTGACACCTACCGTAACTGGGTATGGCAGGAGCATCGTGTATAATCGTGTGTATGCGTAGCGATCAGGCGCAGAACGGGTGATCGTACGGTTTTCTCATAGGGGTGGCCGCTCCCAAAAGATGGCAACTTCTGAGTATTAGCGACACAACGAGGCCAGACATGACATTTTTGACGATTTTATTTCAGGATAGTACGGATCACAAATAGCAGCATATATCGAGTGTTACAATCTACAGCATGAGTAATGGTAGGACCTGTAGTCATTATCGAATAAAAGTGATAAAAAGTCACGGTCAAGTTCCCTTGTCAGAGATCGTCCGCCCATTGACATTTTGTGACGTGGAGGGATCGTGTTTCAATGATCATCATCAAAGTTCAAACTTGCATTTACTGTCACATAAACTTAACATGGATTTGAAAATATTGCCCCTCTCCAATCAAGCATTGCAATGGCATGGCCATAAATTGATGACATCATACCTGTCCCACACAAGACACTGAGGTCTCGTAATGGTTGCGCTTACCGCAATTTTGTGCCTTCCGGACTGTTGCCTTCGCAAAATTGTATTTCTGAATCCTCTCAAAGTTTCTAACTTAGTAGAAATATCTTACATAAACTTCCATGACGACACTCTGTGGGATTCTGTCACCTGTTCCAATTTTGCCACAGTTACCATGGAAAGAGAAAATCTAACCAATAACAGATTTCAAGCGGGTGGCCGCTTTTTAAAAGCAGCGCCCTCACATGGGCATTTTGAATACCAAGGAACGTCCCTTTGAGCATATATGGGCATATTTGGATTACAGGTAACTGTATACCTTTAATAATAAGTTTTACGGTTTACTTTTCTACATTACTTTCCCATAATACTGTGTGCAGTGCTGCCAATGCTAGTTTCATTTCGTCAAAGTATTTATTGTGGAAAGAAAATAATACAATAAAAGTATAAAATAAATATATACATATGTAAAAATCAAAAATCAAATAATACATCTCTGAGTCTGGTACACAGATTTTTAGTTGAAGTCCACCTGTATTTTTAACTGTTCTTGTTCAGCACCTGAAAAGTAGTCAATGTAACACGCATTTTATTTGTGAACTGTCATTTGCCATCAAATGATGTTATATCGCTCAGCTTCCATACCCTGTCTGCAACAATAGATATTAAAGACCAATGCATTCCAAGCAACTTACGGTTAGGGTAGGTTTAAGGTAAGTGTCTAACACGCTATCCACCAGCAACTTAGTCTAGGGTAAGGGATAGCTTTATGGTAAGTTCTGACACGCTATCCACAAACTGTTTTCGGAATTTTTGCTTTATCGTGCGGCTAGCCATATTTGTTAAACCGTATCGGCAATTTTACATAAAGTTTCATGTAACTTTATCACGAAGGCGTTGCCCTCATTTCAGAGTCCAGCTTAAATATTGATTAGATTGTTTTTATGTCCTACTGCGTTATTAAGCAATAACCTATTGGCCTGACATTCGCACGATTTTTGAAATTTTTCACTGACTAGGGCACGTCTTGAAGGGACAAATTCGTGGAATAAGGAGTCTTACAAATGGAGATATTACACTTAAGAAAGCAACGAATTTCTTCGTTCTCGTGAACACGAACGATTTCTGATTTTCCAATATACAGAGACATATACTGTCAGAAATGTAGGTTTTTGAAGACAATGGCGGCCATTTTGAATTTGAAGCAAAGGTAGGTCTTCATAACTTCATTTAAGTCTGAACGTTTCCTTCGTCAGTCTCAAAATAATATTTCTTGATATTCAAAATATGATCTACATGTAGCTCGTGAATCAGCGTATTTTCCCTGTTAGGACTGATGGCATCACTGCTACAGACAATCAGGATACTGTACTCCTGTCTCATAATCCAGATATGAACAATTCAGAATATTCAATGTCCACGACTAACGTTTCCTTAAAATGTTGTACTCTCTAAGAAAGGAGAATCTGTACATTATTAATCTACTTAAAAACAAGCCAACAGCAATTTTGGATGCACTTCATATGTGACCGCCGACGGTGTGGAAAGAGGACTAAGTTTATACGCATGCTCAGTGAGAAAGAAACGTGTCCAGCGAACTCTATTGAAAAAAAAGGAACGCTAAAACAGCAACTCCAACGCGTCACTGATTTGAACATTCGCGTTTAAAATTGAAAATACAGGTTAAAATGCGCAAATGTGTATCCGACACAACATTTAACGAAGTATCCACAAATTATCACCAACGTTTTAACATCTTGGGGGGAGGGGGGGGGGGCTATGGTTTAAGAAATATCGGAACCAGGTCACAGTGCCCTGTTTTTTTTTTAAATTCGCTCTAGTGAGCCTAGCGGTATTAACGAGACGACTTATAACAAGGATGATGGATTAGCAAAGCAAGGCCACGAAAATGATGGTTGACGAAATGACAATGTACGATCGAAATCATTGCGCAAACTGATAACAGGAGAATCGAAACAGGTCTCCGTGCACACAAATATGTATTATATATATAAATATAGGCCTATATATATAAGTATATATATATATATATATATATATATATATATATATATATGTGTGTGTGTGTGTGTGTGGTGTGTGTGTGTGTGTGTGTGTGTGCGTGTGTGTGCGTGCGTGTCTGTCTGTCTGTCTGTCTGTCTGTCTGTCTGTCTGTCTGTGCAAAATACGCCTCCTCGAAGAGATGCAAACCTCTGTGAGAGTCAGAATTTTCTGCAGTTTTATGAAATTTAGAGAAAAAGAACCGTTTAGTCTCAATATCGAAGTAAGCTGACGAAGTTTCCGACTCAAATTATTTTAGGTTATGTTCCTCTCTATTTTATGTCCTTGCATTACTGACAAAAATCATCGTAACTGAATACAGGGTACAAGGTACATTCACTTTACTCACTTGTGAATGTCAAATACAATGACAGATGGTCTTCGTTGATCGATCCTGATCAAATCCGAGATGACCATTTTGGAAAATTATCACCAAAGAACGAAATCCTTAGATGTTATTTTGCGTGAGAAATGTTACTATTGAAGCATTTGCCAGATGGTCATCTTAGCAGCTTGTCAGGTGGCTAGTTTTAAATTGAGATCAGCGATGGAAAACATGGACGTACATTCAACGTGCTAATGTAATGTCAAGTACTTGAATCTTTATACTGGTAACTCCAAAGATTTAAATTCGTCAGAAAACCGTTTTTCAATCGCGTTCATTGCGTGTAAGTATGGTTTACGTAGCTGACAGTTATTGCAATTAGTTGCTTTATGATTGCTATCAGATCACTGTAGACTCCTTACGTTGAGGTTATACTAACCTAAAAATCTAAAATACTTTCCTACACTTTGTTCAAGGGAATATTAAATTAAATGAAGAAAATATCTCCTATCATCTGCCGATTTTTGTGCTTTACGGAACCAAACAAACCCTTTGTACCGGGAAATGTATTTGAAATTAAAATGGCTGACCATATGTTCTTTTTGAATAATTGAATCTTGTCGACAATAGGAACGCGAGAACCTTCCTCGCAATATTCACGTAATAAATTCCCGTGGGGCAAAAATGGAACATATTTCAAGGACTCTGATATTTCCGAAATTCTATCCCAGCTGTGGATTATAATGTAGTGCTGTCATTAGAGATATTGCTTTTCGGCAAGAACATTCAACACAATCATGTGTCATGTTACCGATGAATATTTTCAATGTCGTCACTGAACTAGCTAGGCTGATCTGATTGGTCGATTTTCACTATTCATAACAACCAATATTCAGCCAACTGATTGGATATCAGCTTCCGAGAGACTGCACATCAGCAGAACTAGCTTCTTCATGAAAAAGTCTACACTGTAAAGTTAAGTGTTCAAGGATAGAACACCAATTAAACGCCTTTTTGTAACACTTTTTGAACGCGTCTAGACGTTCAGAAATTTAACACTACGTGTTCAACCAACGTTCAATTTTTAACACACGTGTGCAGATTTTGAACGCTACGTGTTCATCAGACATTACATTGAACACCATGGTGTTCCATATCTGAACACACGTTGCACATGAAATGTGTTCAAAAAATTGAACGCATTTACGCGTTCAAAGGGCTGTAACACTTTTTGAACGCATGGACGCCGTTCAACGATAAGTGTGTTAAAGGCTAGAACACATAATGCGCGCTTGTTGAACACCTTTAATTTTGGGCGTTCAGGGGGTGTTCAAGCCTTGAAATAACATTACAGACCACTAATATTCAGTAAAATTATTTTATTCTAAAAATACACAAAGCATTTCTAGAGTAATATACAAAATTTACTGTAATTTGGGCAAATAAACATTGCCAATTTGTATGTAAAGTTTGTCAGAGGAACATACCAACGGTGTTAACACCCTCCTATCAAAACATAAGCAATAAAAATCCCCATGAACACTGTAGATCGTTTTAAAAATATGAACAAAGTAATGACAAAAAGGTTTTACTTAAATATTGTGGATTACGTTTTAAGGTTCATACTTGTTAAAAATGTACAAAAAATCATCTGAAAAAGCTCAAAATTTGGCTTACTTATTGTGTTGAAATACATATATGTATGGAATGCATACTTCATTGTTGTAAGATGGTTTCTTAAGGTGAGACATTTCCTCTTGTATAGACAATTGTAAATTTTGAAGAGAAAAAGTTAGTCAAGGCTTCTCTAGTGCACATGGTATATAGTTGTCCACATTAAAGTAAACACAACATGTCAAGTTAACAAAGTGTCACAGTAAGGTACAACATGCAGAAAGTGGGGAAAATTGGTCCTTGGCAGGGTAAAACCTATTTCCTTGTCCAACAAAGTCCTTCATAAACAAAAAGGTTTGTTTGTTTGTAATATCTTTACATAAACAATGAAATAAATCGGTGACATTTCAAAAATCTACTCAAAAATTAAAACATATTGGTAAAGACCTTTCAAATTCTTGTGTACCTTGCTATTAATTTTTATACAAATGTTTTTACCAAAAATGGTAAAAATCACCCTTAAAATAAAAAAAATGTAGATTTCATCATAACGTATATATATCACATTCTGGTAATCCCTCATATCTTAAAAATGTCTGAAATGTCTTTAATTTCTTAAAAATACAAAGTTCCAAATTTCTGCATAATTTGAACAATCTGAAAAAGGCTATCAGTAGAGATCTATGTCCTAAATATCAAAGCTGTTCAATTAGCAGTTTTGAAGAAGATTTTTAAAGATCTTTTGACCAAATATGACGAAAATTGCCATGAAATATAAAATTTGAATATTTCATCACAACTAGCACAAATTTGACTAGGGTCATTCTTAGGGACATGTTTACCACAATATTGAAGACGTCAGTAAAAAAGAAGAAGATTTTTGCCAAAATTAGCGAAATTAGCCTCAAAAATATAAATTTGCATAGTTCATCATAATTTGAACATATGTGATTAGGGTAATCCCTGGGGACCTGTAATCCAAATATTAAAGGATTCGTACAGGCTGTTTTGAAGAAAAACCTTGGGATGTACAAATTTGAGGGCAATGCTACACATCCACCTATTTAGCTGACGGCAAAGCTAAAAACCACTCGCTTAGAACAAGAGACGTGTTGATCTACAATACAAAATTCTCTTAGGTTTGGTAGCATGCTATGATCAACTAAATGTTAGAAGGGCATAAGCTTCCAAAGACGTGAAGTCTCCTTTATCAGATGCAAGGGGGAATGAAACATTGAAGCAGAAAGTGACAGAAAATTCAGAGTGAAAATTTCAGAAAATTCAGTAATTCAGAGTGGACATTTTTACTCTGAATTTTCGGTCGCTTTCAGCTTTATTTTTTCCTTCCACCCTTGCATCTGATAAGGGAGACTACTCGTCTATGAAATCTTATTCTCCGGCAACATTTAGTTGATCATAGCATGCTACCAAAGCTTAGATTAATTCAGAAGAAAAATACAGAAACTTATCAAAATTCAGTTACTGACCCGCGGAAGTTTAAATCTACATTAGAGATGAATGAGGTTCTCAAGCTTGTTTCCAGACAGCTACCTGTATACTCATCTTCTTCATTATCTGTACGTCCACCAGCTTCTGTAACAACTCTTCGATTTTCAGTTATATCCAACTTTTTACATCCTGAAAATAATGCAACAATAGGTAATATGGCGAGATGAGACTTTAAATGAAAGACAAGGAGCTGATTAGGTTAAGGAATAGGGGAGACTTTTATATACAGTGCCTCTTTTCAATACTGGTACAAAATATTGGCTTCTTCTTGTCATTAACTGATTAAAATAAAAAAAGCCAATCTCTCCTATGCTGAAACAATACATTGTATACTCTACAATGTTTAATTGATTTTTTACATGCGATTGTCTCTACTAAAAGACATGTGTTAGCTGTGATTACGCAGCGATACTATGCAAGGCGTATCGATCGCGCTCAGGTCAAGGGTTATTGCTACAATTGTGTTGCAATGACCCTTGACCCGAGTGAGATCGATCGATAGGCCATGGCCAAATTCCCACTGCGTATTCACAGCTTCTTGTTGGTATACCAGCCACTAAAAGAAAAAAGGTTTCTTCACGTAGTTAAGCTATTTCAAAGTATAATACGATTAATTTCGAAGGATATTAATATAGATGCTTCAAAATCTAATACCTTTTACTATTTTGGAGAGAAAACTTACCCTTTCTGGTCTTGCTTCCGCACGATCACGACTTCAGGGTGCGCTTACAAGAAAATGTCGCAACTTCCGTTTTGATGCATCATGGGATAGGAAAAAGCACCAAACTTGAACACCAAGTGTTTAGAAATAGAACGCCTCTTGCACGCCGATGTTAAAATTAAAACGTTCATGATGATTTTCTGATTTTCTTTTCAAATTTTCAAAATTTCAACATGTAATAAACGTATAAAATTATTTTGTATACTTCCTTTTTTAGAAAAATCATGCTTTCAGCAATTGTAGACCGGAAATATTTTGCACTTAGTGGGAAATTCGTCACACCTAAATCCGTGTACGTTTGCAGACAGCGAGGCTGTAGTAAATTTAATATAGCCATTGTAAAGTAAAAAAACCCAAAAGATTGTTAATTGTTTACAGTATTGTAAAATTTCTGTGATGCTGATTTTTGAACACTTGAAGGAGATGGTTGTTAACACTACATGTTCAGGTTAAGAACACCATTGTTAATAATATGAACACTAGTGTTAACAATATGAACACTAGCCGTTCAAATTTGAACACCGACACGTACATTTTGAACGCGTAAGACGCGTCTAGCGTCCGCTATTTTTACAGTGTATATTTTAGGAAGCCTTTCTTTTTAACGGGAAGCCTGGAATTTAAGCTGCCTATATGAAATTCAAAAATTAATTCCCAGATTAAAATACGACCCTCTAATAGCAAAATGTGACCTCTTCCAAATTATTTATATGATTAGGTCGATCGACTGATATCAAACTGAGTAATTTGCTTGTCACGCACCTGTAAGACGGGATTATGTATGGGCCGCAAACAATTTAATGTAGCCAATAAACCACTGGTATTAGCCCTTTTCAGAGCGGAGATGAATAGATTTAAGTTGACAAATTGTAGAGTAAAAAGTAATTCTCGATAGGAATGGACGAAGAGATAAAATCAACGATAGCGGTGGGTTTCTTCATATTGAGCAAATCTGGAAGACAAAAATGTTGAAAACGAAATTAATTTGCATGACTCTAGCAAAACCTGTCACAATGACTTATCTTGATGAAATACCCTTTACAAGGTGTGACATAAAATTACAACGGAAGATTATATCATCATCTTGAAAAATATCTAAGATTTCCTCAAGAAAAACAGAAATAAGAATTAGAACTTTTAGAGAAGACGTTTTCACGAAAAAATTCGAAGCGATCGGTTTTTTTTATAATTATGTATGCATAGGTTATGATAATTGCATTACAGAGATTATAAAGTTACTAACGTTGTACTCATATCCTATCATTTCAAACCTATACATTTCAAGCCTACATCGATCATGTAGAATGCACCAATAGCCATTGTTTATTATCCTACGATATGTTAATCATTCTAAAATTTGCATTTATGTAATCTGTGGTTCACCTTTACAACCAGCAGTGACGTGAATAAAATCCTGATTGTCTTGTTCAGAATACAACGGTTCCCATACTTCACACTCAATCCTTTGTTATCGCTATAATTCCATACAAATCGTGTGTTAAGTAAGGCCTTGAGATGTCCATCTTGATATTTAAACAAATCTCCACAACCGTATTGTAAAACTCGATGCCATTTGATTTCTACCGGACCCCACCCCCGTCAGAAGTGAAGGCTCTAAGTCGGAAGACCCATTGCTAATCCTTGTCAATGGAATAATGGAACAGTTATGCACATGTCGTATTTCATTATTGTTTTCATACTTCGAAGCTCATATAATGTCGTTTGCCAAATATAAGTTTAAAGTTGTTTGGTTTTACTAGTATGCAAGCGATGACCCTGTAGGTAAACTCCCTAAAACAAATATCATAAACCTTTACACCATCAATTGAGCTTGTGACAGAGAGCATATGTTTAGAATCTGCGAGAGAGAGAGAGAGAGAGAGAGAGAGAGAGAGAGAGAGAGAGAGAGAGAGAGAGAGAGAGAGAGAGAGAGAGAGAGAGAAATGTTGCTGATTTGTTTCTCATCACAAATATAACATGATTATTTTAAACAAGGCGAGGGAGACCTCCACCCATGTGTACACGTGTGTTTGTTAAAATATTTTGTGCTTTATCATTTTTACAACATAGCTTAAAAAGATATTATAGCGTCTGCCCTAACAATAAAAGTCCACAATTACAATAACACTCCCTGGATGATCAAAATACGCAGTGATTTTCAAAATGCTTCTGTGGAAACTCCATTACTCCGAGCAAGTTTTCACATGTGTCATATTTCTATTCTGCCCTCAGAAGAAAATGGAGAAGTGACATTTAAAGTGAGTCTTGCTGTGCACAGTATAGTTATCAGTACACTGAAAGTTCAGCCCACACAACGCGAAAGGCGAGGATGCAACCACGATCGATTCTGAACAATCACCGGTTACCATGGAAACCCCACAAATAACCGATCCTCATGTTCCTATTGGACAAATGGTAAGCGTTGCCTACTCTTTAGCATCATTCAAATCAAACATCGTGTTTGCTCAACCAAGAGTGTTAATAATAGAATACCCCATCAGAATAAACAAAGCTTCGCTTTTTTAAAGAACTTTCCGGCAAGAGGACATACAAAGGTATTATAGCCCAAACAAGGTACTTTGTGCTTACTATGGCATGTGACCACTTGCCCTACGTCAAGAGGGCTAATGTTCTCCTGCCTCGAGGATACACAGTCCCTTGTTTGTGCTATAATATCTTTATTTATGCCTATCTCAAATCTTTTCACTCTAAATATTAGGGTTTGCATGCAAATGACAATCATATAATTTATTTCCGTTGTAGACGAAAATCGTTGAAAAACTAGAACGATTTCCATCATCGAACGGTGCATCGATATTGTTTAAATCAATGTTATGCGGTTTATCGAGATTTGTATGGATATGTTAGCATTATTCAAAAACTCAGAACCACCAGATTGGTAGGAATCCAAAATCGTGTTCTTATGTTTTCAAAACGGCAGCAACAAAACGCTGGACCCAGCTGTATGTGCAGACGACGATGGTAATGCTATACTTTTGATTCGTCAAACAGAATCAATTTGATGGCCGTGATGAAATTTGCGGGACAGGGACAATGATGAGATTTTTTTATTACCAGTCGTATGGTTCAGGCTTACGGCACAGATAATCACTGACGGGCACATTTTTCAATTAGGACAAGCTTTGTGAGGTCACGAACTTTTCAACCCCATCATAGGAACTCAGAATGAATTCGTTCAAAGTATGCATGCTATTTACTTCGCTCTTGAAAAGGTAAATAAAAAGCCCATAAAGATATAATGAACATTATATCATACCAGTATATTGATGGTGCAAATACAGCGATCTGATTGGTCGAGACGCGAAAAGAACCGTGGTATATTGGCGATATACCACGGCTGGCATGCGCACTAGCTCTCGGCTTGAGGAAAAGTCCTTTTATGACGTTCCATGCCAGAATTTCAATATACTGTTATGATATAATAGCAATAAATCACACCCAGCGACGGTATACCACTCGATTTTGACCATTTCACTTCATATATGCACTCGCTATCGCTCGTGCATATATGTCGTGAACTGGTCAAAATCTCGTGGTATACCATCGCTGGGTGTGCTTAAATATTTAATTGCCGAATTCACTAAAGACCAAATCTGTTTTCTAGTGTTTATCAAAGCACATTATTTTTAAACACGATAATCACTTCACAGACTGGTTCTATCTACGCTTTTATTCGACCATTTTATTTTATGGCCTTGCACTTAAATCCTGACACAGTGTAGACGAAGATCTGGCTACTGAAAAACTGATTTTTATCCAACTTGTAGGTGTGGAAATATACTATGTGAAATGGACATATCATGTTTTCAGGGTGCATCAGAAATGTTTCTTGAATTTATAATGACCATAATGAGAGACTTCTCGGATTTTGTCAAGTTGGAGAGGACACGTGTTTGCCACCCCGGGGCCCTGTCGGTATTTCTCCATGAATGTCCTTGCATCCTACAACGTGCTTTCTCCAGTCCTCAATGTCTCGTCCCAAGGTTTTCATATGGTTGTACCTTTATCCTATTCAGTGGATTGTTATATGGGTATGTTGGCCTCGATCTCTGCTACTGCCTTGCTGTCATATTTCATCGGGTCAGATTTTGTGATTTCTATGAGTAATTCCGGTAAAATGAACACTTGAAGGGCTGTAATCATCTCGTTTCAGATTCAAAGACCATAACTGTTTGAATCCTTCTCATTGGTTACGGCAGACACCTGCGTCCAGGTATTCATTATTTCGGAGTCACGTCGTCACCAATTCATTTTCACTTGAACCCTGGGAATTTGACGATTGCAAGATTTTGGAGCGACCCCTTCAACAAAAGAACCACAGAAAATTATTTTCTAATCGTATTAAATCGGTAGTCTCTGATGTTTTGGTCCGGATGGACAAATCGGGCTGTAAGCATCGACGCAGAAAAAGAACGTGACGAATTTCCTGTTTGTCAGCCGATCACCCGTCTTCATTGTGTCATTTCATTTTCAGCAGAGATCCAATTAATCTGATCGCTGTGATTCCGCTTCAATGGACAGACATCGATTCAAGGGTGAATGAAAGCAGCTCCAAAGAATCGTTGTTACTCGCTCAATTTTTCACTGTCCACCTCCTGCCGGACCTTATTCTAATATCAATCAATCATTTTGAATCTTAGTTTGTGAATCACTCTTCATGTCTCCTCCACAGTTTTAAGATCAGGCTAATATGCACTCTTCTCGGATATTATCACATCTTGATATCTGAAAATTGAAAAAGAGAATTCAGTTTGCACAGAAGTGCTGTAATATATATATATATATATATATATATATATATATATATATATATATATATATATATATATATATATATATATATATATATATATATATTATATCGAGGCAAACAAGAAAATAGTCGACTTCCTTGACATCACCCTGAACTTGAACACCGGAAGATACATGCCGTACACCAAACCGAACAATACACCCCAATACGTCCACAGCAAATCCAACCATCCACCTAGAATCCTCAAAAACATACCAGCATCCATCAACAAACGAGACGCAGAAATCTCCTGTGATGAAGAGTCCTTCAACGCAGCCGCCCCATTCTACCAACAAGCCATTAACAAAAGTGGATATAAGCACAAACTCCAGTTTTCGCCACCATCAACACAACCACAAGCCACTAAAAGAAACCGCAACAGAAACATATCTGGTACAACCCGCCATACAGCAAAAACGTGGCCACCAACGTCGGAAAAGAGTTCCTGAAAATAATCAAGGAAGAATTCACCCAGGACCACGCCCTCGACAAGATATTTAACCGGAACACCATTAAAATCAGTTACAGCACCATGAGCAATACAGCGCAATTTATCCAGGGCCACAACAAAACAATCACCTCTAATAAAACAGATATCAGCGCGAAAAGACAATGTAACTGCCAAGTGCGGCCATCATGCTCCATGTCCGGACACTGCCTATCCGAATCCGTCATTTAACAAGCCACAGTCTCATCCCGGGACAGCAAACCAAATGCCGGCACTTTCAAAATCCGATTAAACAACCACAAAGCATCCTTCAAAAACCCAGCAAAAAAGAATAGCACAGAACTCAGTAAATACATATGGACATTAAAGGAAAAAAACATCAATTATAACATCACATGGAAAATCCTCAAACAAGCCAAACCCTACAACCCCATCAGCAACAGATGCAATCTATGTCTTTGGGAGAAATACTTTATAATATGCAAACCCCAATTGGCCACTCTTAACAAACGCAATGAACTCGTTAACACATGTCGCCACTCCAGCAAATTTCTCCTAAAGAATTTTGTAACCTGACTGTTATTCATGAGACAGACAAATCATCACCATCTGTCACTCCCCATTCATTTTTACTGCCATTCAACTTCAGGCTCATTTGCATATTCAGTCCAGTACAACGCATATTTTCTGTTGAGCACCCGCGTTCTTGTTCAATAGGCTATGGTATCTGATGAGTGTAGGTTCTACCTACACGAAACTGACCAGTAATACATACATACATATATATTATATAATATATATATATATATATATATATATATATATATATATATATATATATATATATATATATATTGAAATTTGAACATACGGCATTACTTTGTTTCAAGGTTTCTTCTATACGCAAATACTGTATCGTGAGATCATGAGTGTTTCTCGCAGAGTAGGCACTCACAGAAGTCCAAGGACGTCCTGCCTACTCCAATCACATCTTGTATAATACTGTTTTGAGATTGAAATGAATTCAGTCGTTGTTCACTATTTCAACAGTGCATTCAGTTCCTTGAACTCTTCAAGCACTTTGAACATCTCATTTCAAACGACGCGATCAATATGGTTGCCTCGTTCTAAATGTCGACAAAAAGAGAATAGGGCCTTAATCCTTGCTTTAACATACGAAATACGAGTCTCAGTGAGCAAACGTTAACAGGGTGTTGACTCAATAAGCGGAAATTTGGACATCGGAACAAACTTACCATAATTTACTGATATATGGAATTCACAATGACTTTCCCTTTCGCCATTGTTATGGAAGTTTAAGAATTATCGTTTTTCGCGACGCTGACGCGACATTAACCATATTTGCTTCCAATTTTCAAAATGATCGTGCGATTGGCGTCTAAAAGAGAATACTGAACATATTGAGGACTTAGTCTGTTTTTGAAATCCCAAAAATCCCAAAGACGTTGGATGTGATTGATCAAAAAAGCGTTTAACGGATACAGGATGCGGTGTGCAATGGTGGAGCGAGGCAAGGCATATTATTCCAAAATCAGCGACATATCCACCTGCTGACGACATTAATCAACGGCATCAGGATTAAAGACAACCGTGGTCCTATAATGTTTGATGTTAGTCTTGAATTTTGAACAAGTTCATACACAAATTTGAAAAGTCAGGCCATTTGCCCCAAATCTGGGAAAAATGCCTGGCGCATATACCTGACCCTTTTCGTCAGCACAGCGCAGCCAGCGACAGAAAGGGGGCAGCAAAACAGAGTTATCGGATTGTGGGCATTAAATCGGAATACATGTACACTGGTATTTTTGTCGTTGGAGGGCGCGAAGAACAGCCCACTGTCACCACCTTTTGCAGCACTAATAAAATATATAACATTCGCCCGCGCCCGCCTCACTAAAGTTCATAGAATTTCGATATTCTGTACGCGTGAACTTGACTTTGCAGTCATTTTGAGGTAAAATGTGTTTTCAATGAACTGGTTCTCTGAACAGAATAGCCAGAACTCAATTGTACTACAAAATTATAATAATCTAATTAATATCACTTATCTCCTTTCTCACTTTCATAGCGTGAAAAGTGAAAGCGGCTAGACGTTGCATTATATTTGGATCATCAGATGTCATCAGAGAAATAAATTTTCTTTCTGTTGGTGGACTGAAATAATGACGAGGGATAGACTTCATCTCAAGTTATCAAAAAAAGTACTCAGCAAAACAAAATGATATTCATTTTCGACTTCATTTCTATCACATAGCAAACAAACTCTTTCATTTGCATCATTTTCAATTTTCTGTCAGCCTCAATACGTAAATAGTGAGAAGAACATCTAAATCAAGCTAACATAGACATGTGTATGACACTGAGCTTTAGTGTTCAAATAGTCATCAAGTATACGGCCGACTAAGGACCATTGTTTGCCCGGATAATCGTAGGAGGTTACCTTGATCCACATCCTGGCAGGGTTTTCGTAGTCCGAATTCGCACCGACAGCTGTTTGCAAGTTGCTTTTACCTCAGAGAAGGTGAATAGTCAGAAAAGTGACAAGTTAGGGGCCAAAGTGCAGAATCAAGCAGACAATAACAAAATGGCAGGTGGCAGGTGGCCTCAACGATATGAAATTGAACCATGTGAATAACACCACCAAATGACTGTTGGTCGGCAAATTGAGAAAGAAAGTATATCCTGGCTGATGTCTATCACGGCAGCAATGAACCTTTGGTATTAGTAAAGTAAACAACATCCTGAGACTTCAGTACAATTTTATCAAGGGTAGAAAATAAATAGAATGCGGCAATCGGACTTGATCATATATATATATATATATATATATATATATATATATATATATATATATATATATATATATATAATATATATATATACATACATATATACATACATAAATAAATATATATATATATATATATATATATATATATATATATATATATATATATATATATATATATATATATATATGAACATCACATCTATCTTTTTATGTCAATTTAATTATTTATTCGGTATTCGATTTCCTTTGAAAACTGCTTGAGATGATAACCTTCAGAATTTCAAGCGTTGAGTGCTTTCAATTACATCTTCTTTTACTTTTACTACCTACTTTGTTGCGGGGCATGTCTTTGGCACTGAACTAATTACAGGAGGTTAGGATGTAATATTGGTCAAATTAAGATGAGAATTGAAGATAAAAATCCTTTGATCGATCGACAAAGAAACAAAAAGGCTTGACTATCATAAAGCTATATTTCTGGCGTTATATTACCATTAAAATGTAAACTTTCTGCCTTTCATGGCACGTGAAGTGTACTATCTTTCATATCACGGTAATAAAGTATATATTATTATTATTTAGAAAGTAAATTTTAATCGACAGGGGATGAAAATATATCGTTTGATTGACTGACATTATGAGAAAGAATTTTTGTCATGTTTTATTCAGTTTCTCAGATAGTAGGGTGTGAAACTAATTTGACGACCTAAGACTCAAGTTCACAGTGGTTCTCAAGTTTTGTTGTGATATTTCTATCTTATGTTATAGAAAGTAAAGCATAAACTTCTCTACGGACCGAAGATGACGGTAGCAAAGATTATACCGAAGGTGGGTGACCATTTACCCATTGTCAGCAGGGCAAATATCTCCTACCTCCAGGGCACATAGTCACATGTTTGGGCTGCAATGTTTTCATTACACACCTGTCTTACATAATAACCACCCCAAATGTTTAGTTTTATTGGCAAATGACAATCGTATCCTTATATAATTATTTCCACTTTTGACGAACATCCGTTAAAAATGGAACGATTGTCATCATCAATTGGCGCATGGAAAGCATCTAATTTAAACAGTTTTAAATCCAAAAGTTGTCAAGCTGAAAATAGTTCCTGTCATTTAACTGTCATATGATGGATACTACCTGCGACGTCATCAACGCGTTACCATTGACTCCTACGGGGCGCGTGACGTTCGATGTACGAGACATGTAATAAAATCAATTACCACTAACATTTATAAATAGCTTGCATTTATTAATCGTAAGATTGTTATAAAAGTGTAACAGATGAAAGACCAATATTTGTTTATTATCTAAACTTTTCATTTTATTTAGTGCTTTTTGTTCTCCCTCGTGTTGCGTTTATTATTGTCTATCGATGTATTTTGGTAGAACATTAAAATACAGCTTATGATCAAGTAATACACCAACTTAATCAGGACTTTTTCGAATTAGGCCTATATCATATTCAATAATGATAACATGTTGAATCAAATATCGTATCAATAAAAGGATTAGACGTGATAGATAAAATTAACAAGAGATAGAATATGCTAACATCTACAACTCCATGGTAACTTGTAGACTGACTGTGGCTATTCCAACAAATTCCATCAGCGGGTATCCTGTTTTTTACCAAGTTTCGTCCCAGCCTCACTCATTCATGACGCCGTGCTCTTCACCTTCACCATCAACGCTGAAAATAAAACCACAAAATTTGTTAAGGAGGAGCAAGTAGTGTCTATGGAGTTAAATGCATGACTAATCTTAGGCTGTCGGCTGCCGCAGTCAAAGCAATTGCGGTGCTTCTTACAGGTTACTGATAACACCACTACATAAATCGGCATAACAACATCAGATGCAGCTGGAAAGTACTAATTGTTTGTCGGGGATCTAAGACTGCGCTTAAGTCGCTTCTAGATGTATGAAAATAAATTCTTATTGAAGAGAGTAAGAAGTTGTTCTTGGGGAATTGGTGATGGTAGTTGTTGATGTTATCAACATGAATAGCACATGTCTGTTCGCCATAATTGTGACAAGAAGTATAACAGTTTTTCCTACCCTGCTGCCAATCTGACATGACTGTTTCTCTCGCGTTCCTTTACAGTGTGATGAAGAGACTGCCATGTGAAAGTTGTTGTGAGTAATCCGACATCACCAAGTATTTCATAATGAGATGTAAATTTTTCTAGCTTTCTAATATTAATTCAACTGTTTCAGTTCATTTGGTGCAATGTAGCCAATGGGTCTCGTAGTTACCAGTTTAAAATGGTTTCCGTCTATGTGGCTCTCTTTACAATTCAATATTCCACTTTTCAGTTTGATACACCGGCAAGGACTACACTAAGGCCAACTTGTGACAACTTTTTGTAGCTATAGGCAATTACCAGGTGTTGGTTCATTATCATTCAAGTGAACTCCGCTCATGTCCCTGCTAGCAGTGTTTGAGACCGCAGCCTTAAAGGTATACTGTCACCTGTTCCATTTCGCCACAGTTGCCGTGAAAAGAGAAAATCTAACCAATCACAGATTTTAAGCGGATGGCCGCTTTTTAAAAACAGAGCCCTCGCATTGGCATTTTGAATACCAAGGAACGCCCCTTTGACCATATATATGGGTATATTTAGATTACAGGTGACTGTATGCCTTTAAACAGTAAGTCAATCGCGAGTTGTATACTAGATAGCAAGTTAAGTGAAGACGACTTAGTTATCAGAAGTCTTTCCATTATCCTAGAATATGCAAGTTGATTTATTGTGCAGGTTGATTTACTGGGAAAAGTAAAGAGAGAAGTGTTTGACAAGCTTATTGATCGTTCAGTAAATCTTGAAGTGTGCAATAATCTGAAGAAATGCAATTGATCTTCAAATTTGCAACGATAAATTGCTGGCCATACTGAGCCCTTGTAGTGCCGCATCCATGCTGAAAAGTTATACAAACTAAATGCGAAAACTTACATCAGGAAGCTGCTTGCATATCCCCACCAAGCCTCTTCCTCAGCGACGAACAGAGTCAGGAGGAGAATCACGTTAAGCATGCAAAAGAACCACGTGATTGAACATATTAAAGAGTTCAAAGGTTACAAGCGTCTTCTAAT
Source organism: Ptychodera flava (assembly GCF_041260155.1). Taxonomy (NCBI): domain Eukaryota; kingdom Metazoa; phylum Hemichordata; class Enteropneusta; family Ptychoderidae; genus Ptychodera; species Ptychodera flava. Next base: position 37,371,989 of record NC_091946.1, on the reverse strand, counting down.
TCGCTGTTGAACATGACAACAAGATAATCGATTGAAGTTTACAGGGGAAATTTCGTTTATCATAATCTTGTGCTTGAAAAAATTTGGGACATCAGTGATTTTGAAAACATTTGAAAGCAATACAACCTTCTTTCAGGTTGATGCAGAGTATTATTATGACCCATTTTCTGTGCACATGATTTGTCTGAGTTACATAGGAGTGTTTGTGTTCCAAAATATGTGACGAACTTGAAGAGTTATTTGTAGTCAACATTAACTCAGGGAACAAATATATCAAGTTATTTAGAGCTTGGATGAGCAAGAGGAGATAATGAAAATAGGGTACGAACTTAATCAAATCACATTGAACTTTTATTCTGTCAGTTATCTGCCTTGTAGAACAGTAGTGTTGTAAAGCGACCTGCTTAAGACGCAATTCAAACCTTTAAATTAGCTTGAGGTCATTTTGAAATCTAGTATAAGAAATCGCTTACGTTCAGCAGGTTTAGGCCTAATTTGTTATTTTCCATCATAGTTAGAGAAATTAGCTTGCAATTGCAGAAAAGGGGATTGTTCTGTACTGTTTGTGAAAAATTGATATCGCTAATAATAATTCAAGTTTGTAAACAATATTCATTCACAAAACATCGTTAATATATCAGTCGTTTGAGAAATTTACAATACACTATCAAGTAGCTTCGAAAAGCACTGTTTTGACATTTACATGTTGTCAATAGGCCCCTTTTCACGATCCAATGAATAGGGACTGGAGAATCGCAGGAAAGTATCGCCTGTAGTTTTCTTGACAGACGCAATGAGCAAACTTCAATTTTATGTGCTATCCTTCCTTTACTTCAACATAGGTTGCCATAAGTTGAACAGGTTGCAGTTAGTAATTACCAACTTTGGACTTGGAGATGTGCTAAGGGCGATTCTTGAAATAGCAATAGCTAGGGAAAATTGTCTTACAATTGATAAATTCGTATTTACTGCGTCCCTCGTCTCTGTGGAGGTACAGTGATGTTTACTACTTTTATGTCGTCATTCAGGAAAGCGAAAGACGCCGAGACTGTTACCTGACAGTAGTAGAGTTACAAACAAACAAAAGAGACAATTGCAGCGGATAGAATATTCATACGATATTACTCACCAAAAATTTGAATGTAAAGTTTTTCCTCCACAGTTGAAAATACTTGAGGTGCTATAAGTATAGTCTTCTACCTGAAATGTCCAAACTAGGTCTTATAAGGTCACGTTGATTTTGATAACAGATGAATGTCTGTTACCTTCATGATCACCCTACCCACCAATCAGCACCGACTGGGTGTACTTCGAAGCTCTTTCTTCAAAAACAAGTCAAGGTCCTCGAGCTTTGTCTCATGAAGGTCTTTGCTGACTGCAGTAGGTCAATAAACAACCCCTTCTTGTATATTTTTTGAATGGGCCTAGATACAAAGTCTAGAATAATCTACGCGTATGCAGCTTGTTAGCCATCTGCACTTTTTAAGATATGAATATTCACTTTCAAACTCTCGTTTAATTTATCTTCATCACCTACTGTTACGTATTCGGAAAATGGCACTTTAATTTTTTCTCCTGAAAACCCCAGGGGAGGGGCAGCTGCCCCTGAAGGCTACGGTCATGGTCACACCACAAATGTGTGGTGACCGTGATTAAAGATTGTAATAAGGTTGTACACTAATGCATTAATAACCCTTTCAGGCGTAAACCCTTAAATATACTAAATATAGGGGTAGTTCTGGTAAGATACTAGAAAGTCAAGCCTGAAACGGTTAAAGTGTAGGTGTAAAACAACAGAATGCGTCCAATAAACTGCGCCCTCACAATTTGGTCTACTTGTATTACTCGTATCCAAGTACAATAGGCACGACCAGACACTGCAAAAAAAAATCCACATAATTGTGATTGATGGTCTTACAGATTGTTAGATATAAGAATTGTCATAAGAACCCTGTGTTGCATCAAACAAATTACTATAAAATTTCGTGCACTTTCAGGACTTAGACAAACTGCTTAACACAAGTTTCCACTTTTTCCTTATTGGAAAGGCAATATGAAAAAAATAAACAAAAACCAAAAATCAATTGAATTTTCTTGCTCACCAGCAGCTTAGATATATTTAGCACTCTCTAGACAAAGTGATACACACAGCTGATGACCTGCAATTTATGAATTCATTTTTATTGACCTAAATATAGCATATCAAGGTACAACCAAATTTGACATAAATGTCATCAATGTTACATCCCTTGCAAATATCGAGGCTTGTTGTGTTCATTACAATCGAAGAAAGACAACAATGTTGTGTGACATGGCTGCATGCTGATTCAAGTAAAAGTTTTCCCTTTTTAGGGTTCAAGATGCATATTTAATAAGGGCTGTGGTTTCAAGATGGCCGCATTCATGTACAATTGTTGTAGTATGGTCATCTTCTGGGCTGGCAGAAGACATGAGATGGTGCCCATAGATTTTTTAACAAAATAGACTCAATAATTGCAAACCCAAATTCTCTAATTCCAAACAGCAATATAGTTCGGAAAGTAGGTGTATGTTAAAAACGTTTCCATAATAATTGAAAAATACATAATGCTGCAATCTGAGAAATTTACACGATTTCATTAAAAAATTCAAAAATATTGAATATTGGAAATAAATAGCCTATTGCGGTCAGAGGGGTTTGAGAATATTCTAAAAACTCTAAAAACTTAGTGTGCAGACGACTAAATACTTTGCTTTTCATAATTTTGTTTTACAGGCCCTCAATTGTACTCATTTTCTCAGTATATTGTAATGACAAACATTGCTGTCTTCGAATCAACAAACGTCCAAACGTTACTCTAACAAAACAACATAACTAATTTTTGGTGTTTCTGAAAAAAGCAAATACTCCTTTGTTTTGAGAGACCAGTTTGGTTTTTTGCCGACAGTGTTAATAAAATGTGACTAGGAAACAGTACTTTTGTTTGGAATATATATCACCATGGTAACCATGATCATTTCTATCAGAGGTATTACAGTAGCTGATCTTTTCCATTTTCAGTAATGCCGATGACAACAATTCAAACTTCATTTTAAGGTTAAATAATCATGGATTTTGCAAGTTTTTGCACATTGCAGTCATCTGAACAGACAAATAATTACCCTAAATAGATGAAGAGGAATAAAGATATTTTGATATTCTTCTGTTTTGCGCAAAACAGGATTTGGGATATTCTGCTGACCATAAAATGAGGGCTGTGTGTGTGTTAGTGTATTCAACAAAAATTGATGGCATAATTCTAGACCACAAATTACTTCACACTTTGATGGCAAACTTCTAGACCAGATATCGCTTCACACAAGAATTCACAATATTTTGCCGAATTATTTACCAGTAAATAACCATATATCAAAATCAGACTTTCACTCTATATTTCATAATGGTTACATTTCATTAAATTTCAGACTTTCCTGGGAAACAGGAATTCCTTTTTTTTAAAAACATGGTTTGCTGACAAAAATTGACCAAAATGTAATGAAAATGGAAGGACCTCTCTGTACAATTCTGACATCGGAAATTGTAGTGATGTCCTTCCTTTCAAAAAGTCTTTACCCAAGCGGAAACAGTACCTATTATAACTACATATACTGCCAAATTTTGGACTAGTATCTATCAACATATAATACTTTATGAAATTTTATTCAGATATGTTCTTTTGTTCAAATTTGCTTTGATGAAAGGAGAGGCCGTAATTAGCTGACTAAAATTTTTCTTGATAGTCAAAATGTAGCGTGATGAACAGATGTAATTTTTGCTTATCTACATAAAAAATGTACTTAATTATTATTCTTAAAATATTTTGATAGGAAATTTAGTAGATGGGCCATTCTGTCATTTTCTTAGAAACTCTCAAAGACCAGTACTGTTCAAAATATCAATTTTTAATTTCTTGTTCTTTTGCCTTCGCCTCCTGTCATCCATTGCCTCCTATCCATCATAGATGGCGCTGTTCATTGATGCTGATGGAGTCATATAATTCCAAGACGAATGAACAACACGATGATCAGTTTAGTACAAAAGGGTTAGTTTTGAAACCACATTACATTTTGACATTTATGATTCATGTCAATAAAACAGAAATACTGAATACATTTTGAGAAATTTTTTTCTTTACAAAGTCCTCCTCTGACCCTAGAACCTCATTTAGGGCTAATTATTAATTCAAGTAGATTATTTTGTTGTCAGATGATTGCTTTAAATAACAACAGAAGACCTATTTGCTAATTATATCTTTCAGTATAGATTGCACATTACATAAACACATTGTAATGATATATAATAGCCATTCTTTAGAGTTTTGTGGAGTTTCATGCAAGCATTACTCAATTTTAGCATGAATATCTGTTTTGAAATATGAATGACTAACCCCAAACATCGTACTGAATATCCTTTATTGTAAATTGTAATATTCTTGTGTATACTGTATAAATATTTAATAAATTCTGCAGGAGTTAAAATATGTCAAGTAATCCAGGTCACTCAGAGGTTAAAATGTCAACTGCCATATTTTGAAGTTATAACTAAAACAACTTCATAGCACGCATGATATTTGTTAAATACTCATTGACCCTATACAAGTGGCACAATGCTATTGTTTGCTATAGTAATATTGGACTTATAATCAGAAAAATGGGCGTGGTATGATTAAATTTCCTCCTGCCAGCCATTTTGATCATTACTACTGATGCTGCCAGATATCGGATATTTTCTCTGAACTTCTTCAAGTTCTTCACGCGTGTCCACAATTTTCATCTCGAATGGACTTCCCGTGACATTCTTGTCAGACCACCTTACAGATACTGTGTAGTCCCCAACTTCTAATGGATTGTATTTGACAAGAATTGTGCGATCTTTCTGGTTGTCTCGGGTCATCTCCACTTTAAATGCTCCTGTAATTTTTTGAAAAACAAAAAATATCCATATAATGTTTTAAGCCCCAACACTATCAAAACTCACCAAAATATCTGTTTTTACTTTGTAATGCTAGCCTAGCTTTGTACTGATATACAACAGTCTGGCTTCACATATTGGTTCTTCAAATTTTCTTGCTACATATTTCTTTTTCTTGATTCATATAAGGATTTTGTTTTGTTTTAAGGTCTTTAAATTTATGAGATACATGCATGATTAAAAGCTACAGTATCCAAGAGCAACTGAAGCTGACATGCCAGCTAATGTTGAAGGTGAACAAGCATTGCATTGTGTTTCACTGTGTGTAACCCATGCAGCATAATTTAAAGGGGAAATAGCTGTAACTTTTGATAGTATCTTTCATCATATTTGTACTATCAAACAAATATGTGTTCCTATTCTTCTCCCTATAGAGTGTTAAAATACAACGACACACACTGTGACAGGGAAGTTTACTGAAATGTTTTTGATTTGTGAACAACTTCCTGTGATTGCCCTGGCAAATACAATTATGGCTTTGTAAACACATGTTTATTTGTTTTTAAGTGCCAGAAATTGCATGGTTACCCCCCTTTTTTAATGATAATTTTGAAAGAAAATAGTTTAAGTTTAAGTTTCTTTGAAAAACTTTAAGTGAAACTCTCACTTCAATTTCACTGATCAGATTATTGTAACTGGAGTGAGCATGAAGAAAAATTTGAAAAAATAAAAATTGAGTGAGTAACCTTTTGGTCCATGTATCCTAACTTTGAGTTGTCCAGCTCCAGCTCCTCTGGTTTCACACACAAACCTTCCGTTGTAGGTTGCTAAGATACCATGTTCAAGTCCAGGTCCAAAGCATCTGACCTTAGTTGCATCTGGGGGGCCAGCTACACGAACTATGAACGGACTCCCTAGGGTATTGAGAAAATTCATGATCTCTGTTAATCCATTATCAAGAAGGGCATTTAACCTCTATCATTTCAGTGGCATGATCATGTGATCATAAACAACCAATCATATGGATAGGTTGCTGTTAATCTAAATTCACGTCTGTGTAATATAACACCAAACAATGATTGACTCTTTCAAATGTCACTTGTTATGTTATCAGTGATTTGCAAAGATGATTCGCGAGTGTCTGATAGACTCACAATGAAAAACAAATGCTAATGCAATACTCAACGTTGGTGGCGCTTTTCAACAGGTCCCTTATATTTGTTCTATACAGTGTGCGAGTGCAGCAACTTCAGAATGTGAAATTGTGTACACAGTTCAGTGAAGGGTGGTTGCAATACATGCAAAATAATGATAGTCAATATTTCAACTTCTGGACAGTGTACATTATGAGGTGAGGTCATTCTCTCAGCATCCATGACAGAAAATAAATTGTCCCAAATAGTATATGTCACATGTACATCAAATTAACACAACTTGCAGGTCGAGTGTCCAGCTAAAATAAATTGAAAAAAGTCAGCTAAGACTAAATAGGTGAAAATACAAATCATTATAATGTCAATTTTGATCTACAATCCAATGCAAGAACATGGGATTGATTACTGGGGATTTAAATTGGGGACAAGAATCTCACCATTGATATGATCACCGCCATATTTGATTTCTAGCATGTGTCGTCCCGACTCCTCTGGTTTTAAAGTCAGTGTGTAGGTCCCATCATGATTGTCCATAACTTCAACATCTGCTGTGCTATGTGGACCCATACACCGAGCTGTCAATTGCCCTGTTCAAGTCACAATGATCAAAAATGTATTATTTACAGTGTCTGACTTGGTGTGTTGAACTCCTACCAATATCATGGTATAATCTTGTAAATATCTAACTTGAAAATCTCTGTTATTTATGAAATTGTATTGCGACACAAATTATTCATAGATTGAATCTACAGGACATAGCAATTTGTTTCTTACGAAAATATAATATTTTTAACTTTTACAATCAACGCTATACAATATTCAGTGTTGACATTCCTAACAAGCACATATTTCTTACATTTATCACCATAGCAACTTACCTGGCCCTGCATCCTTTGTATCTATGATGGATCTCATCGGTTGTCCCACGATACCTTCTCTAACAGCATTCCCTGTGACCGTGACTTTCTCAGCTCTAGCCGTCTGTGCAATGGACACTTTGAAAGGTGAACCTTCAACTTGTTTGTCACTCCAGGTAAGATGTAGAAGATACGCACCTGATACAAGAAGAATCATGAGTTTTTTTATGTAAGGAATAAATATGTATATTTAAGACCTCTATTGATGTTTGTGGTAACCCTTGTTTCTGATTCTACCTACAGACATATTGAGCGGCATTCAACTTGCAAACAAAACCTATACACACTCCAGTATATTTTGACTAAAATACACACATAGATTTGTTTTTTTAGAATCACATTCCTAAGATTGCCCTTTTATGGTTGCTGTGAAAAGAATGAATTTTTGAAATTGATGTTTAGACTAGACGATTATCGGCTGTTCTACAGCTTCTGTCAACTTTTATGAAACTCATTAAAATTTACACTTTTTTCATCTTTTGTGAAAATCAAATTTTTAATTTTTCCCGTGGAGTCAATATAGAATGGCTGTCATTCTGACATTGATAATATGAAAAATTTTGCATCTTTACGCAAAACATTTGCGGAGTAATCCTCAACTTTAATTTATGACAGGAAAGAGTTTAAAGTTTTCTCGAGAACATTGAAAGCTAACAATGCAAAATTTTAATTGTCATGGCATTATACAACATTAAATACACTACAAACAACAGCATACAAAAAAGAAAATATATGCTTGTAATATCAAGTAGTATTTAAGCTCAAAACAATTCACATACAAATATTACTTTCCTCATCATGATCAATAAGTGCCTATACAGTACAGTGTTATTTGGGACAGATTTAGTGACCAGTGCCTGCAATTCTATAGGGAACAGTTACTGAGTAATGTCTTACCAGCAGTTAGTGGAAGATACTTGACCCTGTAAATGTCATTTCCAAGTGGTGATAGTGTTAATGGGATATCTTCTTTGAGCCCACTCATTGTACATTTTGGGTCACCTGTGAGTGAAGAACACAAAGTTTTTTTAAAAAAAGAATGAAATAGTATAAAATAAAATTCTGTAGTCATTGTGAAGAAATTCCTGTTCATTAAAATCTGGAAAAACAAAAATATGTCAACTGGATTTAATTCACTAAAATCTTCTGAATTCTCTCCATTTTTAAAATATACCCTGAAAGATTTTCTGAGAAGTATTATGGAAATATTAGTAATTGGTAGTTTGCATATTTTCTCAACAGCGTCATCTCAAAATTATAGATTTAAAGGAATACAACAATTGAAAAATGTAGGAAGTATAAGTAACAATGGCCAGCGATTTTCTGTGAATAGACAGGTCATAGAAACTGAGTTGATGCTATTTTGATTATTGTTAATAATGTTTAAGTGTCAAGACAACACTGTAACATCAAGAAGTTTATGACTAGTTTGGAGAAATTTGTTCATATATCTACATATTATTATCCTAACCTGAAACTAAAACTATGATGATCATTGCACAGAACATCCCCTATCTGTAACAGTTACTGCAATTCCCCTTTTTTTTTACTTTCCTTGTAAAACATTGATCACGGAGATTTCTTTCCTTCCAACACTTTGAGAACAATGTTTCAGTCCATGTTTGTTGAAACAGTATGTGAGATAATTTCAATATGAAAGAAAGTCAGTCACTATAGAAACATTAAAAGTAGTAAAACAGTCGCTTGGTTACACTTACCTGGTCCAGCAAGTGATCCATCTATGATAAACTCACATTCTTCATTGACCTTGCCCTGTTTCAGACCACGGCCAGTACAAACAACTTTAGAATGATCTACTGGCAGAAGTTCACGTGAAGCAATGGCTGCATAGGGTGAGTTTTTAGCAGGAAGACCAGATAGATAGATGTGTAACTTATGATCACCTGTAAAAAAACAAACAAAAATAATATTTACCATGGTGCCATATTATTTTCACAAGTGCTACAAAGTAAGGAGAAAAATAGCAATAAAGCAAGTTTTATTTGTTATAGCTTACTAGAGCTACTCGTATATGTTGCCGTTTACACCTGAAAGGTTAATGAACTTTACATCAATTATTAATTAGTTGTATGTATATAACAATATCTTTACATTGATAGATTAATTTACTATCCCTCCTTCATTTTCAACTGATATTAACCATTACAAGGTTCCATAATGTTACCTTATTCCTCCTATCCAATGGCAACCCTTCCTTTCCCTTGATGCTTCACTCTTACCCTGTTACTATAACTGACTCACCTTCCTCATCAGGAACAAAGGACACAGCATATGTCCCATCACTTCTTTGATCAATATTCATTGGCCGTTTAGTGCCATCCGGACATTCAACTTCTGCTGACAGCGCTCCTAAACAACATAAATTGTAGAATTTAGAAAGAATTCACAACCCATAGTGCATCAAGGCCCATGACGTGCTATCAATGAGAGGTTTTTGTAATCTTGTGAGTGGCAAATTTGAATTGATTGTGTGATAATAGTTGAATCACCTCACAATTCTGTTTATATGTAAATATCTATATCTAAAAAGTGGGTATCACCTCCTACATTTCTTATTGAAATTAAAAAACAAAAGGTCTACACTTCTAATTTGTTGAGGGCGCTCTCTTTCTCAATCACCCATGAATAGTTCTTCATGGTATTTTGTATTGTTGAAATTGAGACTTAATAAGGTAGATTATATTGCGATTACAGTCATATTCACCATTTTACTTGAGCTGACTTGCAAAATATGGAGCAATTTATTTTGATTTTGCTGGTGAAGATCAACAAGTTTCAACAAAAATTATCACAGTTTGTTTAAGTACATGATTGCTGTGATTATCGGTGATTTGAAGAAGGATCAAGGCAGCGTCTCTACAATAGAAAAGCTCTCGTTTAAAGCAGGATCACATTTATCATGAGCTAAACAACACTATAACTTATCAAATTAAAATATGAGATAATGCCACTGTGAACACTCTGGAGTGTTATGTCTTTTTAAAAATTTAATATTTTGTCAAACATGGATTTCAGAAAGTCAAATACAAAAATAAAAAAAAATTACTAAAAATGAATGAAAACACCATTTCTCATATCTTGAATAATTTATACTTCACACATTTTATAACAACAACCACATCTAAGTGTAAATTACAACAAATACGTCTCCGCTATTTTACCATAGTAGATATCTTAGAGTCACTGATAACTATAGCATGCATATGTTCAACTGAAGTTTAAAATGTGCAAATATCCCAGTGGCAAGGTGTAATAATTTTCGATGTACATTAATATTTTTCAACTTCCAAGCACCAATATGATGAGGGAAAAGTGTTAGAGTGTTGAACTGAAACTAATGTGATGGTTATCAATTTTATCATATCTGGTATCAAGATAATATGTTTAATGTTTGGCAATTTTTAACCATATTTGATGGCTATCATTGATGGATCATGATCCTGAGTATAAATGTCAGAGATATATGACTCTGGAAGAGAAGATGAAAGATGGGAAAAAACACAGACCTGGTCCAGCATCAGCAGTTTCCAATGGAATACTGTACTTCCTACCAACTGTCAGTTGTATCAGTCCATTCTGATCAATATTGGGTATCTGCTTGCCAATCACTGTGATTTTCCTCGGATCAATTATTTTGGGATGAAATGGACTCCCTGCAAGAACAAATCAAACATTCAGTACAATCACAGAAAGTCTCAGTTATTGGAAATTCTCTGTTGTGACATACAGCTCATCAATTATACAAATATATCAGTAAAATGATCAAAAATTGATAAGAGATTTTAGGGAAGTGACAAAAAACTGACACCTTATTCTTTTACTTTTCAGATAAAAGTCAAAATTTATCTTAGTTTGATTGATTTAGTCAAATTCTTTTGACCAAGTAAACTGCGTATGTGTCTGACAATTCTTACAGTGTTACCATTTGTCATCTACAAGTGACGCTTTGAGAAGAGCCACCATGCGGCACCATGTGTGACTTACCTCTTCCAGAAACAAAATATTTGTATCAGTCATATCAAAAAATTTGAAGAAAACCTGCTTCTCAAAACTTTTTGTAATCTTTGCATTGAAGTTTGTCCATATATACACTAGCTAGTAGATCATGGTTTTATTTTACGCAAACACAGGCAGGATGAAATGGGAAAAGTGATAGAATACAAAACAAGCAATGGAAGGACGGAAGACTGAATCAAAATATGCAAAAGAAATTGAAAAGAGGTGAATTAAGAAATTTAAAATTAAAATGCAGAATAAGGTTTTCATTCAGGTTTAAATTTACCTGTTTCATATTTCAGATCTGCATTCATTGTTGTAAACAGTTACCTAATAGTTTTGCAATAGTAGAAAACCATGGAAAGAAAATATACAGACAGAAAATTAAATTTTCTCGATGATCAAAAATTATTTCAAAAGTCAATGTATTACCTTGAATGTCTTTGCCAGCCCAAGTGACCTTGACATTGAAGAGACCTGTTTCAACTGGAATGTAGGTAACACTGTAGGTTCCGTCAACGTTGGGATCAACACTACACTTGGCCAATGATTTGGGACCTGACATTGAACAACACCAGAAATTTTAACTTTGTAGGTGCCATGGTAACTGTCTATGGCACAAATAAAAAGACTAATCTACGTTAGTCATTAAGGACTGTGGGAGAGTCTGCCCACACCAGTGCTATATTAACATCTACTGTAAGGAGATATACTAGTAAAATTGTTGTCACATTTTCATGTGACATAAAATTGAAATCACGTCAAAAACTTAGTTAATATCCACAATTTTTATATCCTCTCTCATTTACATACTACGCTGAATGCAAACACACTAATTAAACTTTGCATCAACCAGCACATTTATCGACAGGTAAACCATAGCATATGATGAACAAAATGGCTGGATTCTAAAAACTGATCACAATTGGCATGTCGACATTGTTGTTTGACAAAACTGTGTCATTTCACAGTATGGTTTGTGTTGACAGGTGCAATTTTTTTCATGGTGTTATGAACCCTCTTCACTTCATAACTTTGTTATCTTATTCGATAACTATCTATTGAACACACATTTCCAGCCATTAGCTATAAAGTTAACAGACAGTGTACACAACTGTATCAGTTATTTATCTACATCTAAAGGGACCGCTATCATGGGTCATTGATCTTTGTCAAAGGTCGTTAACCTCACTGACCTTCTACTTGTACATTCAGTTCTCCTTTTCCCGACCCTCTTGGATCAACTGTAAAGTAAGCCGGCTGGTCTCCCTGTCCTCTGTACAGACCATCTCCAGTTGCTGTCACCTTTGTGGCATCAATAACTTCCAGCTTTAATGGATCTGGAGGACAAACGGAATGATGGATATTATGTCCCAACATCACATGATCCACAAATTGTGTAATTAAGTTGAGTTAGACAAGGACATATCTAATAACATTACATGTTGCCATGGTAATCATCAAATTTCTACATATGTGATCAGAGAATAAGGGTTTTAAACATGGAAATTTGACATTTAAAGTACAAAAAAACTATTAAGGACAATATCTTACGTAAGTTGGGTGAAATTTTGACGAAGTCTTTTATTATCAATAATCATATTTGTAACTTAATTTGGTGGAATCAAAGACACAGTATGGTAACAAAGAAAATTTGCTGAGAATGGTTTAACAGAAAACGTCAGCAACAGATACAGATGGGTCACTGCACATTGGCATACACAGATACTGGCTAAATTCTGATAGAGCAATGATTGGTACAGGCATTAAAGAAACCTACGACTGCTGACACAAAGATAGGAAAGAAAAATTGATAGACAGGTAAACAAAGTAATATTCATTTTCAATATGGAGAGTCTGACTGACTAACCAACAGACAGACTTTATACACCAACATAGAGACACACAATTAAACACAAATAGAATTAATAAATTATGACATTATTTTTCTGAAGGTCAGTCAGTGTTAATAGTAAGAAAATAGAGCAGACCATCACAATGTTTTTTTTATTAATTAGTCGTTAATGTTTTCTCCTTGTTTGCTGCAAGGAAAATTGCAATGTTAGTATTAGCTATATGCAGCTGTTAAGTTCATGAAAATTGCACATCTGATTTAGTATCGAGTCACTTTAGCACATATCTGACATTCTTGTCCACTGGTTTTATCACAATGGTTTCTTTGTGAAATGGATGATTTTTGCAATTTTTTTTCACATGAACGGTTTAATGTAAAGAATTACAGCAACAGTGCATGGGTTGGGATATGTCACTGAAATGTGTTATGGACAGAGCCTGAGGTACAGATCATAAAATGAAATTGTGTGCCCACTACTGTATGGAGGAATTGCAAACTCTGGACTTTTGAACTTCACATTGCTTGGGTATCAATGGTAAAGGTACTGTAAAAGCTGGTTTTGTGATATAACTTTACAATTCTCGATTTCCATGAGTGTGTAGATAAGTTGTTGATTTGATTGAGACTAAAATTCATTACATAAACATTTTGGAATAAACAGGATTTTTTATCAGATGTTGAAATAAATTCTGTGACATTATTGTGAAAATTGAGTTGAATAAAATCTGGGACAAAAAGTGATGAGAAAGTGGTCAAGAATCATAACATTCCCAGGATTTATTTCCTAAATTTAGAAAGGAATCATTCCAAAAAAGTTTTATATTTTTAGGAACAAGTAAGTATCATATTCAGCAAACTTTCAATCAACAACTGAAGCAACAAAGAATGACAACAAGTTGGCATCAATGAAATCACTATTCCTCAGTTTTTAGGCAGAAGTAAAATATCAACAAGCATACTGCTTCAATTCGGGTTCAAAGTAACACTGTTAGGCCAAAAATACTAAAAATTTGTTTCTTTTCAGGCTTCAAAAGTTAAAAAAGGATACGGCACTGTAATTTTCTATTTGAATATTTCAGCTCAAGGGATCCGACTATAATATGAAAACAACACAACAGAATAATTTGATCAAATGCAATTATTGTGGTGTTCTGCAAGAAGACAATGTAATGTTCAAAATTCAAAGCTGTACATGGCAAATATGTGCTTCTACAGACACTGGCATTTTCTGCCATTCATATCATATCGTCAGCTTTTTTATACATGTATTTATTTTCGTCAAGTAATCAAACAAGCTGATACAGCTTCATAGACGAGAAACAAACCCGGATTTTTTTTGTTCTTAGCCTTTGAATGCCAAAGTCAATATTTATCTTCTGTATGAAATATAACCAAGGCAATTTTTTCAGCTTTGGACAATATTGTTTTGGATTTTCTCCCTTATTTTGATGAAAACTGTAGCCCATAAAAAGTGGTGTCAATGTGGTCCAAAATTATGCAAGTATTCCAAAAAATCCATAAAAATTGATAACATATTGTACTAAAGTTTTGGTCGGGAAAAATTACAGCTTTGAAAGGGTTAAGTATGCATAACAGTTTGATTAATCTGTGATATACATTGACAAAATTTCTTCAACTTTCCTAATTTCCTCGTCAAAAACTTTTAACCAATCATATTTTACCAAAGTGATTTATCTGAACAGAATGGATGCAAATATTAAATCATTCAGTCTGCATTGCTAAAGCACCTCGACGTTCAACGCCAACTTTTCATCATCCGTGTGTTTTCTAGCAGATTTAGTAGATGTGCAACAAATTTTGACGATGATTATGAATGGATTTTGCGTTAACTAATGGGTATGGATATTTAGCAATGATCATGAGTGAAATGGTCTTTGCCGGACTATTTTCTTACCACTTAACACCTCTAGATTCAATGGTGACCCTGTGAATGAAAGTGTGAAAAAAAAAAACAATTCTGATGTGGTTTTATGACTGTAAAGATGAAAATAATTGAATGGAAGGTGCCCTAGGTAGCTCCATGCACGGATCACCGGAAGTAAACCATTGTAAACCATTCTTCTCTTGGCTTTAACTTGGAATCTGAATGTATCGGTAATAATAGTGTAACAATGTACCGGTATGTTATGCTGAATTCAAAAACCAGACAGTATGTTGAGAGTTGCAGTGCTGGGATTACATTATCATGGTGCATACAAAAGAATAGAACCAGGGCTGCCAACAAGCCAATTTTGAGAAACTACAACCATAGAAGTTTCACATATAAGTAAATGTATTTGAAGAAAATTATAATTCTGAGTGAGGGAAATAGTAGTTCTTCTTAACAGCCATCTTGCTATGATTTGAAAATTCCCCCTCCCCCCTGGTCAATATGTTCTTCTTTCTCCAAACTAGCAAATCTCCCTGCTTCCCATCCCCAATCAAAATGATTCAATCACCTACATTTCTAAGGAAGTCCCTCAAAAACAGATTTTCTCACAAACAGCTTGTTGGCTGCCCTTGAAATTAGCTGGGCTGAAGTAATATTCTCTTGATGGATCAACATTGGATGGTAATACACTAAATCCATTGAAATATGAGCTAGAGTTGCAAAGATAGTGATGAGCTGGCTGAAAGCATGCTGGAAAACAAAAACAGTGTCTTCACTTTGTGATATATAGTTCAGTATAGTAAATTTGTTCTTCATTAAAAACCTTTGTCAAAATCAAACCACCATCAATCAATGTGTAATTAAAAATCAAAGATGCTCAGATCCAAGATGTTATTTACAAATCGCGTTCAAAGTCACGTTAAACAGTCTGAATCAGAGTGAAAGTAACTAACTGCTGATCAACGCAGTATCAAAATTATTTACAAGAAAGAATCCAGTACAAAACTATGAAATCAGTGTGAGATGAGAGCTATTGAATAAGCTCTCATATCACAACGGATGACAGGTATAAGTGAGAATTAGAGTTTTGAAGTATAAAGGACTGGGAAGCAACTTTTTTCAGTTGACAATAATAAATAAGTGTATCATTATTCATTCATATAAAGCAACATTCATGTCGCATGACATCATTTGACCAATGAGACATACTGGTTATGAGGTGAAAGTTCAAATGCAGGTCAAAGGGCAAAATTTCATATCTTACCAGTGACAATTTGTCCTGCCCATTTGACGTTGACAACATGTGATCCTGCTTCATTGGGTTTGACGTTGACTGTGTAGATACTACCAGCCTGCTCAATGCTCACTGGACATCGTCGGTAACCATCGGTAACTTCCACGTCAAGTTCTCCAGTTCCAGCTTCACTTGCATCAACTGTAGTTTACAAATTAAAATGATCATATCGAAAAAATGTCACTTTTAGCAATTTGCTATATGTTTTGCTCTATTGATGTAATTTCTATGCATTGGAAAGTAGGTCTGAATAAAATATGCCACCCATAAAATGAAAGAATATATGTTGAAAAACCAATCTTATTATTGTTGTTGTAAGCTATGTTCAGAAAGAACATATGAACATAAAGAACATCTTTTGATTGCACATATGTAAATTTCTACCTCAAATATTTTCTTAAAGCCCCATTCATGAGCATAAATAATATGCTTCTAGTATGGATACAGTAAAGCTGTTGCAAACGAAATGATATTAACGACTAATTTTCACTCAAATACAAATTTCACTCGGATGTCTTTAATTTTTAGCATTTAAATCTGAAACAACACATTTCCATGGCAACTGAACAATATCTCACTTATGAAGACTGCTTCTCCTCCAGCAACAATAACATCTGTGGCAGTAATCTTGACTTTGTCTGGTTTGGGTGTCAGGTCTGGTTCAGCAATGACATCAAAAGGTGCACCTTTCACGATATGACCACCTGCATAGACTGTCACCTGATGAAAGGAGAAAGTGTAGTCTAGGGATTAATTGCGTGATGATTTGTTATTGTGAAGTAGTTCTGTGTTACCCTTCTGTCACTTGATCTTTACGTAACACAGTGAAATGTCAAGGAGTAGAGCACAAGAAGTTTTGCTTTGCATAGCATCACCATTTTCAATTGTTGATCAGTTTGGGCTGAAAATTTTACCATAGTTCTATTATTTAAAACTGCCAACAAGATCTATAAAATAACACTGCAAACAATTGCAGGTACACAATTGAGTACAAAATCTGAAAATTTTCATTTAAAATGCCGTTTCACTCAGTCCTACTTGAAGAAGATAATTCCTTAAAAATTCTTTCACTTGGAGAGTTAATATTTCCATGCTCTCCAATGCCATAGCCAGGAAAGATTTTGAAACAAATCAATATTCACTCATTTAAAAGTTCTTCCCTAGTCACCTGCAAACTTCAACAGTTGTTTTAAAAACTGTTTACTTTCATATCACCTTACCTTGTGTTTGCCAGCGTCTTTTGGTGTGAAACTTGCAACTGCTTTCGATGAAGATTCCGTCGCTGGGGATATGGTGATTGGAACACTGCCATTGGGTCCCTCTATTGTTGCAGCCAAATTCGAGACATCTATTTTGTTTTCAGATGATGTTACTGTAAAGGCAACCTGAAAAATGAAGAAGTTTTACTTCAATTAACTTTGATTAATTTCTATTGAAAGTTAGGCATACTGATTTTCGTTTCCATAATGCTAAATTTATTCTGTTCCAGATTATGTATATTGCAAACTTCAAAGCAATCCATGGGAGTCAATTAATAACAAACACTGATATCTCATTTACGTTAAAGATATCACACACCAAGTCATTAAAGAAATATTATAACCAAAATAATAAATAATAATATTCTAACAGTTTTGAAAAAAATACACGTTAATAAGTAACACAAATACATCAACTGAAATACAAAGTTAGAAAAAGTTTGCAGTTTGTTAGTGGAATATTTGAAAAAATTGCACTTTGCCAAATTTTGCTAAACTGCAAAAATATTGGTCTGTATATCAACAGGGATTGTCCACAAACCATAAGACTGTAAATGTTTTCTTGCCATCGTATCACTCGGAGGATTACACACAAAACTGTCTTAACCTGTATTGTCATTTTAACGTAGCATAGCAGCTATAATTCAGTAAAAACAACAAATAAAAGAAAAAATCTGACAATTTAAAATTTCAAGTCACCTCACTTCATTTTGAGAAATAGTTTATTAAATTTTTCACCAGCTGGAAAGCCATTGGTGAAAGCATTCTGAGTTCAACACAGTCCTATGTTTGAGTTGAAAAGGTGAACACAAGGCATTTCAGACCTGATTTGGGACCAGAACAAGAAACTACTTTACAACAGAACAAAATAATAGAAAATACACAAATCACAGCTAATGGAGTTTGAACCCTTCCATTATCATGTTTTCATACAAAACTGTTGTTTATCAATGCTAATAGTAGATCTATATTCAGGGAATCGGAGATTAATGGGTTAAAACAAATAGAGAACTCTGTCATTAAACGCCTTGCACTAAAAACTTTGTTTCCCATTTTTTCATTTTGGTAATGATCATAAGTTATAAACAATAAACAGACTTTTGTTTTGCTGCTACAGTAACTTTATACAGGTAGTGGTCTTAGACTGTCAACAGTGCCTAGTTTGCCCATAAAATACCAACATAGCCAGTGCGGTAACTACCATACAATTGGTATGAATCATATGCTTCTTTTCAAACAACAGATTGGCTGAAGGGCAAGTGCTGAGGGCACTGCTGGTGAAGCAAAGGCCACCACAGCAAAACTATCGACAGTCTAGCAGGTATAGTGTCCACTGCTCATTTGTTTTTTCAAAACTCAAATTCAAATAGTTAAGAATACTCACCTGTTTTCCAACAACTGAGTGTTTGATCTCTTTCTGTTCATTTTCATCAAACTTCACATCGATGTCAGAACCAGCAAATCCAACTTTGACCATCTCTGCATACCTCGGGGCTGGTTTCTTTGCATTACGGAAGCTAGCAGCGTACGCCATGACCGCCAGTTCCTCAACTTCTGGGTTGGAGAGTTCTTGCGCAGTCAGTGGTGGTGTCAAGTCCAGTTTTTTGGATGCTTCAATTCCTGTAATAAACAGCAGTGTGCGATCAGGTCCGTGAAGTGTTTCAAAACTTCATTAGCGGTGCTTATATAAATCTTACTTATCAATAGATAATACTAAATGTTGCGAAACAAGGAAACCTTAATAGCTTCCTTATTTTTGTTGAAAGACTGGCTGATTTCAGGATTATCAAAGCAGGAAGTACTAGCAGGGTTGTTTATCTATAATAACAGGTCACGGGTCATGGGTCTGACAGTATACCTGTTCTCATACAATTTCAGAGCAATTGAAAAATTGCAAAAATACTTGGTAAAGCACTTTTCCAAGAAAATGGAAACCACATAGCTATGCAGAAATTTGGGCATCTGAAGTGTGTGTACATATCAACCATTATATCTGACAATATGAAAAAAAATTATGAAACAATAATGTGTTAAAAACCTGCCATTAGCATTAAAGGTTTAGACTATTAGATAAATCATGCAAGGTACTATGACGACGTAATCCATAAATCGATATCTGAGTAGTTAAAAAAAATAGTCTATCAACCCATCAGGTTTCTGATGACATCCTGGTGTCAGATTACACTCCTGACCTTAAAGGACCCTTCACCTGACTGTCTAAGTGGAACATACCATTATTTCTGAGGATGAGTCAACCAAATTAGAGGGACAATCCAAATGCAGAACTGCAGTGTCAGAAACTTTACACACGGTGTTCTATGTTCATTTGCTTAGCAACCAACAGCTTTCAAACAGTTTCCACAGATCTCAGTATTGGAAATTTGAGGAAAATAGGAATAAGACATCAGAGCAGATAACTTCAAAAAGTTGCACACCCTAACAAAACAGTACCCACCCTGCTAATGGTGTCCAGCATACTATAAACCTGATCACGATACACGTGTACCTCACCTCTATCCAGAGTAACAAATTATTTCCTTTTGTCCGGGGAATTGGCCAAAACTGTTACTTGATAAAGGCAGGTGGGCAGATAGATTTTTCTTAGTCATCAGATTTCCAAAATGTTATTTTTTATTTATTACGTCAGCATCTCCATGGAATACCAATACAGAGTTATTTTTGTCTGTTTGCATACCTCATCTGACTAAAAAAGCACCGCCAATCAGAACAATGAACAAATGTTAAAATCTTGGTGTACGCAGAATCTTTACCATCTTAGTTTTTCGAAAATCCAAAATTTAATTTTCCTCCATAGAGTTAACTCGGGATGGTAGCCATTTTGAATTTCAATTATGATAATCGCAAAATGTTGGGTAATTTGTTTTGCTACTTCCAAACTTTGCTCGGTGACTCCCGATTTTCACTGTTGATTTGGTAAGAGAATGGTTGAAAGTTTCATTTCGAAAGTTTGAGAAAAAGTTTAAGGCTTTCACTTTCGAGACGCATACTACCTTAAGCTACTGCAAAATTACATTGTTTGTTGAAATACAACATTAAATTTATTGTAACGTTGTAACACAATTCAGCTGACATATCTTGATTGCACGCACGCAACACAATGAATTCAAGCCGTGATTTCTTCCTATAAACACCACAGTAGTCACCGTACCTGTGTGCAACAAAGCAATTACAAATAGATGTCATTAGAAGTCAAAGAGTCATAATGTCAACCTGGAAATCTTGCAATGACAAATAAACTGAATGAGATCCACAAAGAAAGAAAAACAACCATAGCACACTTCATGAGCGAAGCAAGTGCTTGTATCATAACTACTAGGGAAAATTGACATTGACACAAACTTGGGTTTCAAGGACTTGACCTTCAAATGATTCTGACACCTCACATACAACAAACAAATAAACAAACAAACAAGCAAGCACAACAAAGGCTTGACTACACAAACATTGAAGGCTCTGAGGTTTGCAGCATTGGTACTTTAAAGTTTACTTTAGCTACTGTAACACAACAGCATTAAAATTGTCAAGATGGATATTGATAGAGCCATGGTTGTGTGAACACATTTATGATGCGATGGGAGTTTGATTTCATCTGCAGTATACAGGGCAAACACGGATTCGTAAGTGATTCAAAACCCAAATATAATGCTCATATTAG
The DNA here is from genome assembly GCF_041260155.1 of Ptychodera flava. Lineage (NCBI taxonomy): Eukaryota > Metazoa > Hemichordata > Enteropneusta > Ptychoderidae > Ptychodera > Ptychodera flava. The sequence continues at coordinate 37,350,996 of NC_091946.1, read as the reverse complement.
TATTAATTATGCCAATGAACTAATGAGTTTTAAATTGTTTCAGTATGAAAATTTAAAGATAAAGATGACTCATAAATGATGAATATTCATGAGCCTTGAATCATGCACTATCTCACGGTAATATCTTCTCATTCTTTCCAGTAAGGTCACAACCCGGTATCTGCAAAGCTGTGTTCTACGATTTTAATCCATTCAACTTCCTTTTAATCAATTCAACATAAAGGATGTCGGAAGTCTTGTCAGCTTTACCAGATTACACAGCTGTCAATAAACTTTTGAAATCCTAAGAGGAAACACATGTGCCTTCTGATCCATGAAACAAAAGAATGCATGAAGTGTGATGTCCCCATTGTTATTGCTACATCTCATACACAGAATGCATGAAGTGTGATGTCCCCATTGTTATTGCTACATCTCATACACAGAATGCATGAAGTGTGATGTCCCCATTGTTATTGCTACATCTCATACACAGAATGCATGAAGTGTGATGTCCCCATTGTTATTGCTACATCTCATACACAGAATGCATGAAGTGATGTCCACATTGTTATTGCTACATCTCATACACAGAATGCATGAAGTGTGATGTCCCCATTGTTATTGCTACATCTCATACACAGAATGCATGAAGTGTGATGTCCACATTGTTATTGCTACATCTCATACACAGAATGCATGAAGTGTGATGTCCCCATTGTTATTGCTACATCTCATACACAGAATGCATGAAGTGTGATGTCCCCATTGTTATTGCTACATCTCATACACAGAATGCATGAAGTGTGATGTCCCCATTGTTATTGCTACATCTCATACACAGAATGCATGAAGTGTGATGTCCCCATTGTTATTGCTACATCTCATACACAGAATGCATGAAGTGTGATGTCCCCATTGTTATTGCTACATCTCATACACAGAATGCATGAAGTGTGATGTCCCCATTGTTATTGCTACATCTCATACACAGAATGCATGAAGTGTGATGTCCCCATTGTTATTGCTACATCTCATACACAGAATGCATGAAGTGTGATGTCCCCATTGTTATTGCTACATCTCATACACAGAATGCATGAAGTGTGATGTCCCCATTGTTATTGCTACATCTCATACACAGAATGCATGAAGTGTGATGTCCCATTGTTATTGCTACATCTCATACACAGAATGAAGGAATCTAATTGGCACATTTAAGGTAAATAACAGAATCTTGTCTCAGGTCGGGTAAATGGTAATGTTCTAACATAATCTGACAAAATAACAGGGTGACTCCTGACCAAAGGTAGACTCCAATTGGGTTTTAGCACCTGTGGATGAAATACCATTCCATTCTGATAAAACGCTATGCATTTCTCAGTCTCCAATACATATACATGTGCCTTTTAATTAACTTGAAGATACAAACTCATTTTTATTTGTACAGGAAGCTGTAGAGGGGTCATTTAAAAGCCACAAATAATTTACAACAGTTGCATTTTCTACAATGGACGGGTTACTTTGTGGTAGTCACATTGACATGAACAGTGTAGACCACAGCAAAATGGCACTGAATGAATATTAATAAAGTGACCTCATTTCCACTAAATGTTAGTTAAAGAGCAATAATGAATTTATTAATAGTAACTGCATATTAATTTTTTGGCTGTTGGAAATGAACTTTGTTGATTAGACAGAAATTCTCCTTCCCAGTACAAGGATTGATATATCATTCAACATACCACTGTAAGAACTTACAATGTAGTAAACGCACGCTTACCTTTTTGACAGTTTTCAAGTTTATTGTTGCGATCTAGGCTGGCCCACTCTGGGCACACCTCACCACAGGCATGGCTGAGAGCACACAAAGTTACGCCATCATTCCAATCTGACTGTGAAGCAAAAACACACACTTTGAAGATGAAAACAGCAACAAATCGACTCGAAATGCACACTTGGATGACAAAAAGTGCAAAACATATGCATTCAGAGAGCAAACAATAATTTGCATATAAATAAGCAGAGTACTACACAATGCATGCCAGCATTGTATGGATGCAACCCGTAACTTTCCAAACATCCTTTAAATCTTGTGTCTACATTTCAATATTTACAATAATAAAAATAATTTGAATTTTTCTACATACTGAACTTGATACTTGCACTTTCTTCCATCAAAATTATTTTGCATTCATATTATACAATGTGGTTTGAATTAAAAAATGCACAAATTTTAACATTTTTATCATACACATATATTTAACTCATCTTTGCGCTACCCCTCACTGGATTAAGAATTTACAATTGTTTTGTTGAATTGGCATATTCCATATCATTAAAAAGGGGGGATGGGTAAAGAAAACTCACCTGAAAGTTCTGCACATTTAATTCAGGGGTGTTCTTTCTCACCCAATTTAGTGTTGCATACCAGCCAGGGCTTTCTTTCTTCATGTAATATGAAAGATATGTCATACCGCTGAGTTCGTCGATGTCTTCACTGCTAAGATCTTCAGGGGACAAGACCAGTGGGATTTCAAATTTTGCCTTGGCAATGTTCATGGCTTTAGTGCAGTTTTCCGATCGCTGTGATCTGTCTAAACTCCTCCAATCAGGAATCAGTCCTGGTTCGCAATACTCAATCAGACCACTGAAAATGGACAAAACATTCATAATTAAAGTGCCGTCCCGTAGCTTCAATTTTTGATGATTTTTTTCAATAATTTTGTGAGATACACAGAATCCAGCTTGTCATCTCAGCCTGTACACGTACCTGTGTAAACTGCATTATTTTAAACGCTGACAACAGATTCCTGGTCCAGACTAGAATTCAGACAAAGTGCATTTAACATATGGACACTGTGTTGACAAGCTAAATAGTTGGTGTTTTGATATGCTTTGGTGCAGTGTGCCCCTAAGGGAATTCAAAAATTATTTGAGTCAAATTAAATAAAACTAAAGTTTGTTTGAGTCATATACTTGCATGGTACAAAACACAAAACAGCACTTGACAATGTGAATTGCATAGACTCTCCTTGAAATTTTCTTTCTAGATAGCTGGAGATGCACTTTGATAATATTTGGATGTAAACTTTACCAAGTTTTTAAGCCACTTTTAATGTATATAATTCTGGGTTTTCTCTTTAAGAATTTTCATCTTGTAAAGGACTAACCTCTTTAACTGTAATTCATGTTACACAGTCAAGAAGAACTATTAGAGTATACATCCCTTAACATAACCCAGTGTTGCTGCCAGGAATTTTATATCAGGGGACGCTGTGTCCCACTACCATTTATTTTTGGGACATTTTGTGAATTTTGGGGACAACAAGCAGTTGTCAATCAAATTTTGCATTATTTCGTAACACATAAGTTTCACTGAACAAAATTCAAGCTACTGGGACAGTGTCACTATATGCTTGAATTTCAGGCAATTGTAGCAGTATACATATCTGCCGCAAATCAGAGCTCAGGCGGACTACAGTCAAGCAAATTATGATATCAAGTGCAGCGTTTTAATTACTTTTAATCATATAGCTAGCTCTGAAAGTACGTTGTGTAAGCCTCACAATAATTATGCAAAACAAAGATCATCATCAGTAACGGATTACTTGTAGACTACACCCATCACAGTTGACTCACGAGTGCGCCCGAGGTGACCCGCGCACACAAGAATGCGGGACAACAGGTTCCGTTTTGGGGACATTGTCGCAAGGGCGCGGCGGGCGCGTCCTGGCGGCAACACTGCATAACCCTAATGGATATCTTAACATAAGCCTAGGGATCCCTTTAACATGACCCCAGGTGAACCCTTAACATAACCCTAGGAGATCCCTTAATATCCTGTTGTGGTCCCTTAAGATAAATTGTTTTGGTAGAGGAATCATGACTGAGTATTCTTAAACAGTGCCTACTAAAGCCAGTATATTGTGCTTCACAGAAAGGAAATTGATTTATGTTGCAACTATGTAATGATTATAATACAGAACAAAAAGTTCGTGAAGTGTTATATGGAGTCAGTACACCCAAGAGATCACATGATGGTGGTACAATGAAATCCTTATGTACAATGGAAATTTACATAATTCAGTGCACATTCGTAAAAGAGATTGTTTGCACTATGATCCATCAAATTCTGGATTTAATCCATTGAGTTATGAGGCAGATCTGGCTTTCATCAGTGTAGTGTTGATATGTTACTGTAGTAGAGGGGTGATATGAGACCATTGTGAATTAGCTTGCCCACAAATAGCCACTTTCTTTATATGTTCAATATATCATGAAAAATCTGATTTTCAACATCAAAAAGAAGACTGAAAACTTCATTTACTCCAAAAGCTTCAGAATGAGTTCATACTAACAGCAGACCAGCAAAACAAAACTTTGAAAGTCCATTCATGTCACAATCTACCCAATACAGAGTCGTACAGCTAACATGTACATGCATGCATGCATCAATCCATGCATGCATGTCATCCATCCATCCATCCATACATATCGACACTGACTAATCCAACTAAGGCGCTTAAAATAAAATTCTTTGTTTGCCATCCACTTTCTGGTAGGTTTTCAGAGAAAATTAAGAAAACAAACAGTGTTAACAATACTACAAATAAAAATATTATTTTTCCCAAATGAAAATTGAGCATATGTTAATACACTCATGTTTTTGTCTGTGTTTTTTTCCCCTGGCTTGCTGGTAGGTTTTTCAAAAATCAAAGGACAGAAAACAAAGAATTTTCTTTAAATGGCCTGATGTGGAAAATCCTTATGAAGTCAAAGCATCATTCAACCCTTTGGAGATATGCAAAATTAGCATAAACTCTCTAAACTGACCTGAGAGCAATACCATCATTCCAGTCTGTGGAGAAATTCCTGATGTTGAGATCTGGGAGAACAGCTCGTACCCACATCAGCATTAACTTCTTTGGGGGTACTTTGACAGTTCTTGAACCACCGCTTGAATTCATCTGATATTTCTGGATTAGTCGCCATATCAGTCCAAGAATCAGCTTCATGTTACCCCCAACTACATCTTCATTTCCTGTCAGATATCAAAATATTATTGTACAGGTCAATAAGTGCAAGTCAATAAAGGCAGAAAAGCCTGATAAATTATGATATATATATCACCCTAATTTCAATTCCTTGAATAGATTATTCTTTAAGCACTATCTCTTGCTTAGAAAGGACCTGTATAAGCCATAAAATTTGCTGATGTAACAAAATTTAATTTCGAAATCACACTGCAAGTATACAATTGACTCTGCCTCAAGTACATTCACAAAACTAGTCACAAAAAACATGGTGAATGGCGCCCTCACAGGCCAAACCGTTGTTACTTATCAAGGAAGTTACACATAGGATATATGTGTACCATTTTAAGAAATCACCATGCAAGAAATCACTATCCATATCTTCGTGGTGACTTATTTTAACAATCTGATAATTTATGGTAAGTGTGTTTCAAATATGAGGCAATCATTTGTAACAGTGAGTCATCTAATTCACTAATATTCCAAGCTTACATCATGTGCCAGAAAGTGTAATGTTGACACACTCTCCATGCCACCTGTTGATTGTATGTTTGTTTCCTAAATGGCAACTCATAATGTTAGTTTTAAAGTGTTCTCACTGTGGATTTCAACCTGACAAAGTATATATTTCATCAAAATACAATAAAATGAGATGAAAGATTAATTTAAATCACAGTAATTATTTTACATTTTTTTATCACATTCAGAAGTTCAGACACAGAGGGCGCCCAATAACAATCAAGATTTATTCTTCAGTCAGTTTGGGAAAGTCTTGGAATTTATTTGAGTCACATCTTTACCATACATGTAATATTTTCGTAAGTGAAAGAGGGCAGTGACATCAGATAACTGACTACAGTCACTTATGTAGCAACAAAGTTGACCATAGAAATTGTCTGTTCCTATACACTGCTTTATATTTTGATGATGATGATGATGATGATGATTTATTTACCCTTTATCAATGTAGATATACAAAACTGTTTTTCCAATATAATTCATACATAAGTTACAGGGTAAATAGGAAATGGAAAAATAGCAAAACTGCTAGTCAAAGTCCATTTCCTCTATGAATACAATTATGATTAATCTAATAAACACATATTTGAGGGCGATAGTACATCAATTCTTGTGCAACATGAAATAATTCTCCGTCATGTCTATGGACGCATCTTTTTTATGTGTTTGACAATATTATTTTGAGGGATTGTCGGAAGGAGCTAAGAGATGGTTTTGATCTAATATCATGTGGTAGGGTGTTCCATAAAATACTTCCTGTGTAAGATATTGCATGTTCGCCCATAGTTGTGTTGATAGTTGGTACAAAAAGATTTCCTGTCTCTTTATGTCGAGTACTATAGCAGTGTGATGGAATGGAACAGTAATTTGAAAAATGATGAGGCAAGGTATCGTTAATTAACTCGTACATAAAAGAACTAACTTGTAATTTGTGAAGTTTGAAAATATCAAGAATGTGTAACTGTCGAAATAAATCGGATGAATGTGCTGTGAAATGACTAAAGGTCATTGCTCTAACTGTCATTTTCTGTGCTAGGTGAATACATGTCAAATGAGACTGGTATGTGGATCCCCAGACCTCTAGTCCGTAGGTTATATGAGGTTGAATGAAAGCTTTGTAGATTAATACAAGAATGTGTTTGGGAAGGTACTTTCTTAGTTTGAAAAGAATGCCTACTTTTTTCCTGACTGTAGATGGCAACTCATGTTAGTTTAATTTTGCTTCATGAGTTTGATAAAAAATAAATGGAATGTATAAAACAGACTGAACAACTACCCAATATGACTCAATACTAAGTGTTCTTCATACAGCGTTAACTAAAATGGACATTGCTCTTCTCTGATTGTTTCTCATAAATATCAATAGTGACAGTTTCTCATATTTTTGTCCATAGTTTTCACACATCACAGTATAAGCCAAAATTACCAGACTCTGTCACCAAAGTACATTACATATCACTCTTGCAAATATATTTTTCTATATCAGGATAACTGAATACTTCATTGATAACACTCGGTATATAGATATAATGTATCTGAAAGTTCTACTCAGCATATAAAAATATTCACCTACTATGAGATCAGCAATATGGCCAAAAAATGTGAAAGGATTTTCAGAAGCAAATCGCTTTTTATGCATCAACACACCAGTCTCTTCCTAAGGAAACTTGTCCACATTAGTTTTATGGTTGAGACATTCTGTGTGTTGTATATGTTCTATACTTTTGCTCAAATACTTGACAGAGGGCTCAGCTATAATCCATCACCTAGGAGACCAGTTTATGATACCTCTTATCAGTATATCTAATCTTTGAACTGGCAGCTGACCCCATTCCAGACACCCTAAATCAGTCAAATCAACATTCCACTGACCAAAATGCAACAACCCTACCGTGATATTGTTACAATGGTAGTGAACTTTTGTGTTGGAAATAATGCCTTTTTCAAAAGTTGGTTAACAATGACTTTCTAGAATGGATATATGTTGAGTTCATGAACACCAGTCTTGTTCTCCGAGACAAATAATCTAGAGTATGTAATCAATATTGGGAAGTGTCACATGTCCTGGCATGAACAAAATACTTGAGCATCCACGTATTATCACAAATCATACCCCCTGGGTTTTTTCCTGTAGTTCTCAATCACTGATATTTTCTCCTAAAGCCACAAACATACATTGCAATGATCATTAATAACTCAGCTGTTAAGTTTATCAGTATTTTGGAACATAGTAGGGTACGATGAAAGCAAAAAGCTGATGCTTCACATTATCGACTTTGAAAACAAATTCTCCATATTTGTTAAGATACAATGCATCTCAGGGACAGATATTCAGACTCAAAACTTTTGCAATATTCCTTTTGCCCACAATGCGGGGGTGGGGGGGGGGGTTCATTTTGAAGCTTATGGAGTAAAAACGCTTTCACCAGCTTAGTTTTGTGAAAGTCAGGAATTTATTTCCCCATAGAGATAACACAGGATGGCGGCCATTTTGAATGTCAAATATCAGTAATTATTATACATCTACATCGAGAACAATAGAATTTAGCGTGCGCTAAAAAGCCGTACGGAACTCGCGCCCGTTCCGTACGGCACGGTTTCAAGGCGCCCCATTCCCTGCGGCTGTATCTGCGCGTTCACTGTAGAACGGTTTCAAGGGACCCTTGGACGAGTGCCAGAACAAGTCT